>NC_140142.1:13637842-14181263 GCF_964035555.1 Netta rufina | reverse complement strand
CTTCCCCTTCCCCTTCCCCTTCCCCTTCCCCTTCCCCTTCCCCTTCCCCTTCCCCTTCCCCTTCCCCTTCCCCTTCCCCTTCCCCTCTTCCTCTCTTCCTCTCTTCCCTCTTCCCTCTTCCCCTCTTCCCCTCTTCCCCTCTTCCTCTCTCTTCCTCTCTTCCTCTCTTCCTCTCTTCCTCTTCCTCTTCCTCTTCCTCTTCCTCTTCCTCTTCCTCTTCCTCTTCCTCTTCCTCTTCCTCTTCCTCTTCCTCTTCCTCTTCCTCTTCCTCTTCCTCTTCTTTATCACAGCAGAATAGTCTTTACTGTCATGGCCTAGGACCACTACGTTGCCATCTGCAAGGCCACTGCACTACGGGAGCCTCCCAAGCAGCAGAGCTTGTGCCCAGATGGCAGCAGCTGTTTGGGCATATACCTTTCTCACTGCTGTCCTGCACATGGCCAACACATTTTCCCTGCCCCTCTGCCAAAGCAATGCTGTGACCAGTTCTTCTCTGAGGTCTCTCAGATCCTCAAGCTCTCCTGCTCAGATGCCTAACTCAGGGAAGCTGGGCTTCTTGTATTTACTTCCTGCTTGACCTTTATTTGTCTTGTTTTCATTGTGTTATCCTATGTGCTGATCTTCAGGGCAGTGCTGAGGATGCCCTCTGAGCAGGGCCTGCACAACGCCTTTTCCACATGCTTCCTCATGTGACCGTGGTCTCCCTGATGGTCAGCACTGTCCTGTTTGCCTACCTGAAGCCTCCCTCCATCTCCACCTCCTCCGGGGATCTTGTCGTGGCAGTTTTGTACTCAGCTGTTCCTCCATCAGTGAACCCCCTCATCTACAGCGTGAAGAACCAGGAGATCAAGGATGCATTGGGGAAACTCTTTGGATACATGCTTTTTCAGCATCAATAGCATGTCTATGATTCCAACAGGACACTCAGCTTATCTGGGAAAGTCGTGGGACCTTCTTTTGCTAATGTTTGTCTCAATCTCCTGATTTTATTTTCATTTTAATATTGTTATTCCTAGCTTTCTACCTATTAAGTGATTTATTTTCCTCGAATCTGTCTTTCTATGGAGAAAAACACAATAAAGACCCAATAAGTGGTGAAAAGGCAATAACTCAACATCCCTCACCAGCAGACTGCTGTGCAGCCAGCCTTTGAGAACTTGATACATTGAAAATCATACCTCACGCCCTATTGCTCAGCACCCTCTCATATGCCACGGACCCATGCCTTTAGTCAGGCTAGGTTAGCTGTCACTGCAAGTTCCCCTCCCAGCCTCTTGCTCACCCACAGCTGACTCCCTGGTGGGGCAGAGTGAGAAGCAGAGAAAGCCTCGATGCTGTGCAAGTACTGCTCAGGAACAGTGACCACAGCTGTGGGTGACCAACACAGCTCTGGTCACATATCAAATACACAGCACCACAGGGGCTGCTCTGCAGAGAGTAACTCCGTCCCAGCCAGAGCCAGTACAGGGCCCCTGATGGACAAGAAGGCTCCCTCTGAGCTCTTGGAGTAGTCAGGAAGGTGCTAATAAGCACCAGGACAATTGAGGAAGCCCAGATGTCCTTCTGAAGGGTCACTGAGTGCCACCTGAGAAGCAGTGCTGGGCAGTGGGGAGGAACAGGAGAAAGACTTGTATGAAGGCTGTGAGAAACAAGGAAATGTCACTGCCATTGCCCCAGGGCTGAAACAGATCGCTCACTGGACTTTTTTTCCTGGGACGGTGTGAGCCTAGGAGACAGAGGTGAATGGAACCTGCACAGCGTGAACCTGTCCAAGGTGCACTGACCAGAGCTCAAGTGCTCAGTCTGCTGTGAGCAGGCAGAGGAGAGCTCTGCAGCCCCAGGGCACGCAGCAGCCCCCAGCAAAGGAGACTGGTGAGTGATTCCTTGTGTCCCTGGGGCAATGGCAGTAACCCCATGAGCTGGGTCTGCCTCCCAGCCTGCCCACCTCGGCCCTGCAGAGTGCCCCCAGGGCACCAGAGCATCCTCGCTCTGCAGAGCAGCACCTCTGATTGTCATGTCAGAGATTTCATCTTTTGCCTAAAGTCATCCTTCAGGACTGCTTTCAGCTTTCTACACAGAGGCAGGCACTGCCCCCAGGATCCCTGGGGGAAACGGAAGCATGCATGAGGACCAGGGAAAAGTTACCATGAATCCATAGGCGCCATTCTGGAACCAAAACTTAAGAGCAAGAAGCTCACTTTTGTGGTGGGTGCAGAGCTGCTGGCACATTGTGCAAGGTGCTCCTAGACACGTTTGTGTGCTTTTCCATTTTGACTTAGGTGCAGCTTCTGTTTTAGGAATGGTGTAGCCAACAGAGGTGAAGCAGATAATCTGAGATCATGAAAATCATCAGAAAGCTGATCCCAACAAGATTACTGCTATGGGGAGGTCAGCTGAACCCTGGCTAGGAGCGATGTGAGATTTAGGGGAGGGAAGAGGAGCTAGGGCAGCAGAAATTAGTGATTTTGAAGAGGTAGAAGTGTTCAGGTAATGTTAATGCTGCTCTAACACTAACTACAAAAATTCATGTGAGGCCCTACCCATGTCTCAACCTGTAAACTTAATCCCTAAACCTAAATGCTACTCCACACCCTGACAGGAATCCACTACTCTAACACCAAACCTCAAAGTATCCCTTGAAGCCAAAACTCAGCCCATAGCCTCTTTCCCTTATGCTTATTCTCTTGCTTACCTTGACCCCTGCCCTTAATCCTCGCATTGAAATGCTCTGTGTAACCCTAGACCACTTCTTAACAGACCTAAACAAAACCCTAGACCACAAAACTTGCAAATAGCCCTAACCCCAGATGTCACACCTTAAACAGAGCACCAAAGTCTTCCACTAAATTTTCCTTCATCTCTAACTCAGAAAGGTGAGCCGTAGCCCCTCATCCCATACATGAACATCTAACACCCAAAGCCCCAGTTCCTGTGCATTAACCTCCTCACCTTCAACCCCTCTTCTAACCCGTAACTTTGGGCACTTGGCCCCTTAGGGCAAGGCAGGAATTGTGAGACTTCTCTGAAGTCACATGGCATTCAAAGATGGATGTGAGGGGCCATGGATGTGATCAGCTTGTGGGCCACAAGGCGGAGATGGGTGGGAATGCACTGATGAGCTCAGCTCTACCTCAGGATCTCCTGCCCCAGCAGGAGGAATGTGACTGTGGCAGGGACTGTGAGGTCACTTCTGTCTCTGTGGTTCATAGGGCAGCAAGAGGAACGTGTCACAGAAAGGAAAATGGGAGGTAACTTCATTCTGAAGTTCCTGACAGGTCACCCTTGACTTCTCCCTGGGATCTGTACTTTTGTGCGGACATCTGCCAGTGGCCCTGCTAGGCCAGCAGAAGGCATCTGCTTGGCATGCTGACTGTGGGATCCCCTCTGCCTCCATACCCAGGAGGACCCAGACAGAAAGAAGTCCCCAATATGGGTTGTCCTGTCCCTTCTGCTTGAGTCCATGACTGGCCAGCAGGAGGCACAAGGCTTGGCTGTGTCTAGCCAGGAAGCTGCAAGGCCAGCAGCAGGCCCATGGCTTGGAAAATGCTGCTGAGGTGACTTGTGTCCGGTTGGCTGCAAGGCCGCAAGGAGCCTGATGGGTTGGAATGCCTACTTCAGGAATGGTTTCCACCCTGATGGAGCTTTGTTTGGTAGCAGGAAAGAGCAGGAGAGAATAAGCTGCCACAAAATGCAATGTGGAAGGTTGGCACTGGCCACGATGAGGAAGAAATGTCCCTCAAAAGGTAGTGCTGTGGTGCCAGAGGTCACCCAAAGTATGTCTGTGATCAAACCCTGTCTTTGTGTTTCAAGGTATACCCGGTGTCAGTTGATGAGACATTGGTGAAATGATGGAAATGCTGGGATGAAAGCAAGGTGGTGAAAAAACATGGGTGTCTGCAGACTTCAAGGAAATAGGGCAAAGTGTGGGACAGCATTGGAAAACCTGCAGAGGAGAAGGCAGAGGGTGCTGGCAAGAATGGAAGGCCCCAAAAGTCCTGAAGTTTTTGTCCCTTGTCTAGAGCTTATGAGGTGATGAGATGTAGTCATTACAGTGGGGTCTCCTTCCTTCCTTGCAACCCTTGCAGAGGCTGGGAGGTGTCATTCCAGTGTTCTTCTCACGGCATCACACTGCCCAGAACATCCCACAGATCCCCAGGAAGAGCCCTGAGCCAGACATGGGGTACAAGATCTCCCCTCCAGTAGCTGGTGGCAGGCCTTGAATCTTCTGCTTCACTAAAACCAACCAAGACTTTTCTCAGCACAGCACTTTGCCTGTCTGTAATCATGGCCTCCAATTATCTGCCCTAACAAGGCGCTGGGGAGGCTTTGTTAGTAACAGCCCTCAGTGGGGCCCATTAATACTCCAAGTCACTTCAACTTTTCCTCCTGACTTTACTTGCTCAAGCGGTTACATCATTGCCCTCTCAGTACCTGAGCTTCATAGACTGAGCACCAAAATACACCTGGAGGGCTGCTCTTAGCAGTGAAGACTGAAGCAAAGAAGGCATTCAGTAATTCTGTCTTCTCTGTATCCTTTGTCACCAGGTCACCCACCTCGGTAAGCAGTTGGCCCACATTTTCCTTCCTCTTCCTTCTGCTCTTGATATATTTGAGACAGCCCTTTTTGTTGTCCTTGGCACCCCTTGCAAGATTTAACTCCAAATGGGTCTGGGACTTCCCTGTCACTTCCCTGCATCCTCAGACAATGTCCCTATATTCTTCCCAAGTGGCTTGTCCCCTTTTCCACATTATATATACTTTTTTCTTCCATTTAAGTCACTCCAGGATCTCCTTGATCATTCAAGCAGGTCTCCTGCCCCCTCTTTCTGACATTTTGCTCACAAGAATACGTAGTTTTTGAGCTTGGAGGACTTGGGGGTCAGTGCGCTATCGCTGCCAGTGCACCATTGTGGCAGCCATCAGCACCTGCTCTTCAGCTCTCAGCAACCCCACAACGGAAGGGTCCTGTGTGAGACCAGGCAAGGTAGACAACTATTTGATGTTCTCTATATTCATGGCAGTTATGCCAACAGAACTATGGTACTCTTTTGTTTAGTTGTTTACCCTTGGAAAAAGCCAGAAATGCAGTCTGGAGGCATATCATTAGGGTTACCCAATGATGTTCACATTACTCAAGAGCTATCATGACCAGCCCGAAAGAAAGAAGGGGAAGGTGCCGTGCCTTGTTCCCTCCACCAAGTGGATTCATGAGCGTCGTACCAGTAACACCTCAAATAATATTTATTGGTGCAGATTTAGGGAAAGCATCACAAGCCCATATTTGCTTTCCTAGTGGAAACTTATCAGTTTCTTGCAATATATAGTTGCTTTACAGGGAAGGGTTGTACTGGGTCTGGCTGGAATGTTAACTTTCCCTGCAGCAGCCCATACAGTGCTGTGCTCTGCACTTGTAGCTGGAACAGCAGTGTTATCACACCAGTGTTGTGTCTACTGCTGAGCAGTGCTGTCACAGCATCGGGCCTCTCTCTAACCCTCCTAGAGGGTGGGCAAAAAGTGAGAAGAGAAACATCACCAGGGCAGCCAACCTCAACCAACCAAAGGGATATTCCATACCATATGATGTCACACTCAGCAATAAAAGGTGGAAACAGGAAGAAGAGGGGAGGGGTGGGCTCTCATTGTGAAAACGTCAGTCCTGCTACTGAACACCAGCTACATGCATTGTGGCCCTGCTTCAAGGATGTGGTCAAGCACCGCTCATTTGTGGGAAGTACAGAGTAATTTCTTTCCTCTGCACTTCCACAGAGACTTCATCTGTTTTATTTGTTAGTCTTCCTCCCTTTTTCTTTCCCTTTTTCTTTCCCTTTAGTTAAATTGTTTAGTTCATAATAATCTTTCTTTAATTATTATAATTATTTCCCTTTAATTAAATTATCCTTATCTCAACCCGTGAGTTGTTCTTTTTTTTACTTCTCCCCCTCCTCATCTAAAGAGGGAGAGTGAGAGAGCGGTTGTGGTGTTTAGCAGCCCAGCATGTTAAAACCACCACAAGGGTTTGTAGCAATTTGTAATACAGACATTCATGAAAATAGAGCATCGAGGTGTCCATGTCCTTGTGTACTATGGAATCCTACCAACGTACTGCTGTGATCCATGGGCGAGCTGACTCTCCTAGGTCTTGACTGTTGATACTGTGATGCCCTTGGAGAGGTCCTCAGAGCTGCAGGAGCAACCATGGACCTGGGGCTTGGTGACATCCCTTTGCTGCAGAGAACAGACTCAACCACAGGGGCTGGACGCTTCAGATGCTGGAGTGACAAGAAACTGGCTTTTTTTCTGCTCAGGTCTGCTGCCTCTTCGCACACAGCCAGGCCTGTGGCTCATCTCCCTGTGGAGGACAAGGAGGCAAAGCTCTGCTGGTGCCCAAATAAGAGAGAAATACTCCACCTGTGGAAGGGCAGGGCTGGCAGGGAGGTGGCACAGGACAGGCACTGGTCTCTTTCTTCTATTGCCACTCAGGGAGGCTTGAGACCGCAGGTCAGTGTCCATTACTGCCCACAGGTGCCTGCAGCCCTGTATCCTGAGATCCATCTGCTCTCCTTCTGTACATAACATTTTTACTTTGTTTCTCACAGTTTGGGGGCTGCATTGGTGGACCTGGAACATGGCACTGAAAGGCTGTGTCTCCCACCGTGTGTTTTTTTTGGTGAGTTTTTCCCATTGCAGCAGGAGAGCAGCAGCTAATTGCTCCTGGAAGAAAACTGAAACAACTTCTTCAGTGCATGCTTGAGCTCCTGGTTCCTCATGCTGTAGATGAGGGGGTTCACTGCTGGAAGTACCACCAAGTACAGAACTGCCACTGCAAAGTCTAGGTATAAAGAGGAGATGGCGGTGGACTTCACACCGGCAAACACAGTAGTGCTGACAAACAGGGAGACTACCACAAGGTGAGGGAGGCATGTGGAAAAGGCTTTGTGCAGGCCCTGCTCAGAGGGCATCCTCAGCACTGCCCCGAAGATCAGCACATAGGAGACCACAATGAAAATAAAACAACCAAATCCTAAAGAAACACTAATCACAAGTGCCCCAACTTCCCTGAGGTAGGCATCTGAGCAGGAGAGCTTGAGGATGTGGGGGATTTCACAGAAGAACTGGTCCACAGCATTGCCATGGCAAAGGGGCAGGGAAAATGTACTGGCTGTGTGCAGGACAGCATCGAGAATGCCACTGGCCCAGGCAGCTGCTGCCATCTGGGCACAAGCTCTGCTGCCCAGGAGGCTCCCATAGTGCAGGGGCTTGCAGATGGCAACGTAGCGGTCGTAGGCCATGATGGTGAGAACATAAAATTCTGCTGTAATCAGGAAGACTAATAGAAAGACCTGGGCAGCACATGCTTCATAGAAGATGGCCCTGGTGTCCCACAGAGAATTGGCCATGGCTTTGGGCAGAGTGGTGGAGATGCAGCCCAGGTCGAGGAGGGCGAGGTTGAGGAGGAAGAAGTACATGGGGGTGTGCAGGCGGTGGTCGCAGGCTATGGCGCTGAGGATGAGGCCGTTGCCCAGGAGGGCAGCCAGGTAGATGCCCAGGAAGAGTGCGAAGTGCAGGAGTTCCAACTCCCGTGTGTCTGTGAATGCCAGCAGGAGGAACTCACTCACAGAGCTGATGTTGGGCATTTGCTGATTCTGGACATGGACACTGCTAATGAGAAAAATAAATAAATAAATAAATAATGAGTGTTAGGATTAAAGTCTGTGAGAAAAATTCAGTTAATTCCCAGTTAAAGTTTTACATTTCCTGTTTCCAAGAGGACCTTTGTGTCTCTCCCTGTCTGGAGCCCTGCTGTGTGCTTGCTGAGTGTCCTGTACACTGCAACCTCCTCTCCCCATCAGCTCCCAGTGAGCCTGCTCTGCTGCATTCGAGGTTCCAAGAAGGAAGGTTCCTGGGAAGTGGCTTCCTCTGTTGAGTGAGGGGCATTTGGCTGTGTGACTCTGTGTGCATCTTCCCTGTTCAATACCCAGGAGACAAAATCAACAGATGGATCGTGCATGTCTGGCAGGGAGCATCTCTTCCTGCTTCACCCACCGTGCACAGACAGCACTCCTCATCAGAATAAGACACCACCAGCTGCCACGCTGGGCAAGGGGGAGAAGCAGGCATGGGCAGGCAGGGCAGACCCAACCCAGTGCGGAGGCTGTGGTGTTGGTAAGGTAGAGCCTGTCCTCACAGACCTGTGCCATCTGGCTGGCATAGCCAGGAGAGGGACAAGAGCTCTGGAGTGGAAGAAGAATTTGGAATATGCTCCTTGTCATATGGTAGGAATTTGTGGGTAGGACCTCTGTGGAGCCAGGAGCTGGACTTGATGATCCTTGTGGGTCCCTTCCAACTCGGGATATTCTATGATTCTGTGATTCTGTGCCTTCTTCCATGGAGGAAGGTAGAAGGGGCCTGCAGCAAATGTGTCTACTTACACAGAGATTTAGGGTTCAGACACCCCATATTTTCAGCCCATAGGTTATATATGCTATGATAGAAACTGTGAAGGATTTTCTGGGGTAGAAATGAGACCAGGGGCTGCTGCAAGGAAGGTGCCTGCACTGCAGGGAATGGCAGGGAGGGAGCAGCTCCCTCTCACTGCCTGCACATGTCCCTGCTGTCTGCAGCTGTAATGTCAACAACTCTTTGTCTGTCCCCATGTCTCCTCCTGTCCATGCTCACAGACCCCATCCCATCCTCTGCGTGCCCAGCTCTGCCCTGCAGACACCTCCCTGGGATGGGGACAGCTCTGGGGACATCTTACTCTCTGCAGGTCCTAAAGAACGGTTCTGAAAAGCCCTGGAGCAGTCTGTAAGGAGAGAGACGGGAAGGGACACTCTCAAGTTTGTCACTAACCTGTTTATGTCTCAGTCCAATGCAATAGGAAGCTCCGTTACCTGTGCAAACCCACCCATTCTCTTAACACAGAGCCTACCCCACAATCAGACTATGAAAGCGCAGGCAGAGAGTGCAGAAAGAGACTTCTCTTTGCGGGCAGCACCTGCCCTGCCCTTCCTCTGCCCTGGGCAGCTCCCCTGGCAGGCTGAGTGCTGTGTCTGGCAGGCAACAGAGACTGTGCCCCAGCACACACCCCCTGGTGCACAGCAGGGACCCAGCTCTGAACCACAGCCCTGGGCACCCCTGCAGCTGACCTGCAGCACCTTCTCTTCCACACCGCACAAGCCACATGAGACATCCTGGCAGCTCCTGGCCAGGCAGAGACATCCTGCATCCAGAAGCCTTTTCCAGGAACCTCCCCTGCACTGTCCTGCAGCCAGATACTTACCGTGGGCAGAACTGTGAAGGTTTCTCCTGCACTGAGCTCTCCTCTGCGTGCACCCTCCAGGCTGCCTGGAATCCCTTTCTGCCTGGGTGCCTGCAGTCAGAGCCTCCAGCCCTGCTGCGCTGTGCAGAGGAACTGCTCCTGGGCACAGCTGTCTCTCTGCACCAGGGCCCTCTTGCCACGAGCTCTCTCTGTCCCAGGAGCCTGGCCCAGCTCAGCAGCACAGGCCCAGCCCAAGGCATTGGAATCACTCCTCTGGGGGCTTCAGTGATGAGCCCACAAACCTCAGGCACTGAGAGACAATTGAAGGCATCTCTCCAGAAGTCCAAGTCGCATTCAAGTTTCCTGCAGTGTCCCCCTGAGGGCCAGCACTGACACAGCCTCCCTTGGAGCTCATTAGAGCAGAACATTGGAGGCAGTGAGGACAAGGAGACAAAGGCAATGTGAAGGTGACACTGAGGTGTAGACAAAGTGGATACGTTTCACCAAGCACCAGGGCCAGGCCTGGATCTCCAGCCTCTGTGAAGGGAGATCTCTTCCCTTCCCACACTGCTCAGGGCTCTTCCTGGGGCAGTAGGAGATGGGGATGTGCATTGTCAAGTGCAGGAGAATGGTACGACCCCTTCCAGGTTCATGGGTGGGGACAAGAAGACAATGAGGCCCTGGTGCTTTAGCAATAAGCCGTCTCCTCATAGGCCTCAGTGACAGAGGCGACAGCCATAGCCATGTACACAAAGTCTTTGGTTCTGTTCAGACTTTCAGCCTTCCATAGCCCTTGCTTCTCTCCAAACCAGGATATCACAGAATCACAGAATTTCTAGGTTGGAAGAGACCTCAAGATCATCGAGTCCAACCTCTGACCTAACGCTAACAGTCCCCACTAAACCATATCCCTAAGCTCTACATCTAAACGTCTTTTGAAGACTTCCAGGGATGGTGACTCCACCACTTTCCTGGGCAGCCTGTTCCAATGTCTAACAACCCTTTCGGTAAAGAAGTTCTTCCTAACATCCAACCTAAAACTCCCCTGGCGCAACTTAAGCCCATTCCCCCTCGTCCTGTCACCGGGCACGTGGGAGAACCGACCAACCCCCACCTCACTACAGCCTCCTTTAAGGTATCTGTAGAGAGCGATAAGGTCGCCCCTGAGCCTCCTGTTCTCCAGGCTGAATAAGCCCAGCTCCCTCAGCTGCTCCTCGTAGGACTTGTTCTCCAGACCCCTCACCAGCTTCGTTGCCCTTCTCTGGACTCGCTCAAGCACCTCAATGTCCTTCTTGTAGTGAGGGGCCCAAAACTGAACACAGTACTCGAGGTGCGGCCTCACCAGAGCTGAGTACAGGGGGACAATCACTTCCCTAGCCCTGCTGGTCACACTGCTTCCTATGCAAGCCAGGATGCCGTTGGCCTTCTTGGCCACCTGAGCACACTGCTGGCTCATATTCAGCTGACTATCAACCATCACTCCCAGGTCCTTCTCTGCCTGGCAGCTCTCCAAGCACTCATCTCCTAGTCTGTAGCTCTGTTTGGGGTTATTGTGCCCCAGGTGCAGGACACAGCACTTGGCCTTGTTGAACTTCATGCAGTTGACCTCAGCCCATTGGTGCAGCCTATCCAGATCCTCCTGCAGAGCCTTCCTGCCCTTGAGCAGATCGACACACGCACCTAACTTGGTGTCATCTGCAAACTTACTGAGGGTGCACTCAATGCCCTCGTCCAGATCATCGATGAAGATATTAAAGAGGACCAGCCCCAGCACCGAGCCCTGGGGGACGCCACTAGTGACTGGCCTCCAACTGGATTTGACTCCATTTACCACGACTCTTTGGGCCTGGCTATCCAGCCAGTTTCTAACCCAACGAAGCGTGCGCCTGTCCAAGCCACGAGCAGCCAGTTTCTTGAGGAGAATGCTGTGGGAGACGGTGTCAAAAGCCTTGCTGAAGTCAAGGTAGACCACATCCACTGCCTTTCCCTCATCCATCAAGTGCGTCACTTCGTCATAGAAGGAGATCAGTTTTGTCAAGCAGGACCTGCCTTTCATAAACCCATGCTGACTGGGACTCCCAGTAGGGACTCCCAGACCTGTACGTCTTTACCGGATAGCTGTAAGCACTTTTCCATGTGGTGTCCGCTTGATCTGAGCTTAGTCTGATAACTCATATCTTCTTGGTGGCCATGCTCCTTGTAAGGCAGCTCTGCAGGAAGTTGGCTTGGTACCTAGTGGGCAGGCACCACTACTCCTATGGCATCCCTCGTGGTGCCCAGACCCTCCTCCTCCTGGACACTGCTCACGTAGCAAGGTCCCAGTCAGCCCTGATGTGTGGGGTTCCTCTTCCTCTGGTGCAGGACTGGGCTCTTCTTCTTCTTTAAATGTCAAGAGGTTTCCCTAGGCAAAATCCTGCAGTTTCTCAAGGTCCTCCCACATTGATGCTCCATTCTGTCAGCCATTCATGTCTTCAGGCAGTTGGTTCAACCTTTGTGTGGTTGTGCTATCCCTGACAAGACAGCAGCACCAGGAGTTACAGGAACATTTGGATAATAGAGGAGTAACCAGTTGAATGGAATTGCAGCACAGATTCACAGATGGGCAGGGGATGAAAGGCTGCCAAGTTCCACTTCTTCTGTGTTTCCTTCTCATGCATGCTGTCAGTTTGTCTGGAGCTGTGTCCTGAATGTTATGGGGCTGTGCAGGTCAAAATTAAAAGGGCTAAAGCCCAGCTGGAATTCAATCTGTCTATTACTGTCGAAGACAATAAAACTGTTCATATAAACACTTTAAATAAAGGAGGATTAAGGAGAATCATCATCCTTTATTGGATGTGGTGGGAAACCTGGTGACAAGAGATGAGGTAAAGGCAGAGGTACTTAATGCCTTCTTTGCCTCAGGCTCTAGCCACATGACCAGTTCTTTCCCCAAACATTTCTTCCTCCTCATGGCCTGTGCCAACCTTCTAGGGTGGTCTGTGTCATTTTTTTTTTTTCTCTCTCTTGCTCCTTCCTACTATCAAAGAAAGCTTCCTACTATCAAAGAAAGGGTGGAAACCACTCCTGAAGTAGGCATCCCAACCCAGCAGGCTCCTTGCGGCCTGGCAGACAACCAGACACAAGTCACCTCACCATCATCTTCCACGCCATGGGCCTGCTGCTGGCCTTGCAGCTTCGTGGCTAGACACAGCCAAGCCTTGTGCCTCCTGCTGGCCAGTCATGGACTCAAGCAGAAGGGACAGGACAAACCATATGTGGGCCTTCTTTCTGGGTCCTCCTGGGTTTGTAGGCAGAGGGGATCCCCCAGTCAGCATGCCAACCAGGTGCCTTCTGCTGGCCTAGCAGGGCCACTGGCAGATGTCAGCCCAAAAGTACAGATCCCAGGGAGAAGTCAAGCTACTTCAGACAGAAATGACCTCCCAGTCCCTTTCTGTGACACATTCCTGCTGCTGCCCTATCAACTGCAGAGACAGAAGTGACCTCACAGTCCCTGCCACAGTCACATTCCTCCTGCTGGAGCAGGAGATCCTGAGGCAGAGCTGACCTCCCTCTTCTCTCCTAGGGACTAGATTTTACCTTTCTGTGTTTTATGGATTAAGCAAAGTTTTAGATGGAGTAGATGCAGTGTTTGATGTTCTGCTTCTGGTGTCAGGTCTCTGATTAGGGTATGGGCAAGCATTATTGTTTAGGGTTATGTTTAGGTCTGGCAAGAAGTCTAGGCTTAAACAGAGCAATTTAATGTTAGTGTTAGGGTCAATGATTCGGGTGAGCAAGAGAGTAAATGTAAGGGAAAGGGGCTAAGGGACTATGGGCTGAGTTTTTCTTCAGGTGATACTTTGATTTCTGCATTACAATAGTGGAGTCCTGTCAGGGTGTTTGTGTAATGTTTAGGTTGAGGGATTATTGTTACTGTTGAAAATAATGTAAGCACCATACGAGACTGTTTGAAGTCAGTGTTATAGCAGCATCAACATTACATGAACCCTCTTACCTCTCCAAAGGTAAGCTTCAAAGCTTCTCTTCCCTTCCTCTTCTCTCCCCAAAATCTCACATCTGTCCTGGCCAGGCTACTCCTGACCTCCCCATATAAGTCATCTAACTGGGATCAGCTTTCTGATGGCTTCACTGTATCAGAGTATCTGTCTTACCTTCGTTGGCTGCTCTATTCTGTAGTATTACAATACTCTATATACTCTACTCTGTTGGCTATTCTAGTCTGTTACTATGAAAGTCTTCTTTTTTGTCTGCCCTTTTTTGTTTGGGCAGATAATGGGAGGCCATGATTACAGACAGGTAAAGGCACTGTGCTGAGAAAAGTCTTGGTTTGTTTTGCTGAAGCAGAAGGCCAAGGCCTGACCCCAGCCACTGGGAGGGGAGATCGTGCACCCCCAGCACCTCCATGTCTCACTCAGGGCTCTTCCTGGGGTCTGTGGGGTAGGGGACGATGCCCATAGTATCATGCAAAGGACAATGTTATGACATCTTCCAGTGTTTGCACAGGGTTGAATGGAGAATACATGGTCCCAATGCCTTGAGTATAACACGTCTCCTCATAAACCATGGCCAAGGGGACAAAGGTGTCAGTACTGCTGCGGCCTTCCATTCTTGTCAGAGCCCTCTGCCTACCCCTCTGCAGGCATTCCTATGCTGTCCCACACTTCTCTGAAGGTTGCAGACAGGCACTTCTCTTCCCCACCTTGCTCTCACTCTGGTATTCCCATGATTTCATGGATGCCTCTCCACTCTCACCAGCTGTTCCTTGTTCCACAAGGGTGTGGGCTGATCCAAACTCCCTCTGGGTGACCTCTGGACCCACAGCACCAGTTCCAGTGCCTCACCACTAAGTCCAGAATTTCATCTGACTATCTAATCTAAATCTACCCTCTATAAGTTTAAAACCATTCCCCTTGTCCTATCATAGAATCATAGAAATCATATAAACACAAAGTTGGAAAGGACCTACAAGATCATTTAGTGCCACTATCCTATCACTAATACTACCCACTAAGCTACTAAATCATATCTCGTAGCACCTTTTTCCTGGTGCTTCTTGAACACTGCGAGGGTCAGTGACTCCACCACCTTCCTGGGCAGACCATTTCAGTGCCTCTCTTTTTCTCTCTTTGAGAGAAAAAGGTTTTTGTGATATCTGACCTAAATCTCCCCAGGCACAACTTGTGGCCTTTTCCTCAAATCCTGTCTGAGAGAAGAGGCTGACCCCCACCTTACATCAACCTCTTTTCAGGAAGTTGTAGAGTTCAATGAGGTCTCCCCTGAGCCTTCTCTTCTCCAGGCTAAACAATCCCAGTTCCCTCAGCCGCTCCTCGTAAGACTTGTGCTCCAAACCTCTCAACAGTTTGGTTGCCCTTCTCTGGACATGTTCCATGACCTCGATGTCTTTCTTGTACTGAGGCGCCCAAAACTGAACACAGTACTCAAGGAGTGGCCAAACCAGAGCCGAGTACAGGGGGATGATCACCTCCCTGCTCCTGCTGGCTGCACTATTTCTGATACAGACCAGGATGCCCTTGGCCTTCTTGGCCACCTGGGCACATGGCTGGCTCATGTTCAGCCGAGCATCCATCAACACTCCCAGGTCCTTTTCCTTTTCACAGTCTTCCAGCCACTCTGCCCCAAGCCTATAGCATTGCATGGAGTTATTGTGGCCAAAGTGCAGAACCCAGCACTTGGCCTTCTTAAACCTCACCCCATTCACCTCAACCCAGCAGTTCAGCCTATCCAGATCCCTCTGAAGGGCCACCTACAGATCCTCAGGCAGATCAACACTACCTCCCAACTTGGTGTCATCTGCAAGCTTACTGAGGGTACACTTAATCCCCTCATCTAGGTCATCAATAAAGGCATTAAAGAAGATAGGTCCCAGTACCGACCCCTGTGGGATGCCACTTGTTACAGGATGCCAGCTGGACTAACCAAAAATCTTGGTTAAAACCTCTGAGGAGAGCCTTTATGGGCTTTGTATGAACAATGATGGCAGTATCACAGATAATCATACAAACATGGGATCATAGAATCATAGAATGGTTTGGGTTGGAAGGAACTTTAAAGATCGTCTTATTCCAACCGCCCTGTCATGGGCAGGGACACCTCCTACTAGACCTGGTTGCTCAAAACTCGTTCCAACCTGTCCCTGAACACTTCCAAGGATGGGGCATTCACAGCTTTTCCAGGCAACCTGTTCCAGTGCCTCACCATCCTCAGAGGAAAGAATTTCTTCCATATATCTAATTTAAACCTACCCTCTTCTAGTTTAAAGTCATTTCTCCTTGTCCTATCACTACACTCCCAGACAAAGACTGTCTCCCCAGCTTTCCTGTAGGTCTTCTTTAAGTACTGTAAGATTGTTCTAAGGTTTCTCCGGTGCTAAGTAGTACCAGTTCTCTCAGCATGCCTTCATAGCAGACATGCTCCAGCCTCTTGATCATCTTTGTGGCCCTCCACTGGACTCGTTCAAATAATTCCATGTATTCGAACTGCCGCGTTAAACCACAGCAGTCTTTTTGGCACCCAGTGTGGGGCACGAAGGGTTGAGATAATGACAGATCTTACCAGAGAGTGCTAAAATCAAGTTGTTATAAGCATTAGACCAGTTTAATAGTTGCTGATCACAGTGTCGATGTTTCGGATCTCAGGTCTGTTGGGCTTGCTTTCGGAAATGTGTTGTATAGTACATTACTTACTGCATGTGTTCCTGTTGTGATGTTTATCATTTCTGGGGCTGGTTTAAAGGTAGTTGCTATGTTGTGTAATGCTGGCTTATGAGCCTGTAAAATTACTGGTCATGTGAAAAATCTGTTACTTGTACTGAGCATTGCCATCACCTCCATACCTCAGGAACCATCACTCAGAAACTATTAAGCATTACACTCTTGACTTTTTTGCTTTAGGCAGCCAATCTAGGGGGAGAAAAGGGAGAGACACTTCTCCACTTATTCACTCTCCCTTTCTCCTTCACCTCCCCTTTCTCCTCCAGGCTAATTACACTAGCTCTGCAAGGCTTTGAATATCCTTGGGATGGTCTTTTTGTTAATTGTTTTTCAGCTTTTGTTTAAGGATAGACAACTCTTTAAGAATGCCCTCTAGAGACCTGCCCCAAGGCAGGAGAGTTAGGAATGGCAGAGAGCATGGGAGGATATGGGCAGGCACCTAGAGCAGTGGGCACCTCCAATGCTTTGGAACTTCACCCCAGAGCAAATGCAGAATCCTTAAAGCTGTAGAAATGCTTGAAAAGGAGGTGTTATCACCTTGGCAATTCCAAAGGGACACAAATCACTGGAATGTGCTGGGACTCAGTCTGTGCTCACTGAGCCTCAGTCAGTGCCACTCCAACCCCTGGGACAGGCCCAGGGGTTGACTTTGGTCTGCTTCAAATACCACACCCCAGGAGAGACCCTGCTGCCCTCAGGAGCTGTCAGCCCTGAGGCCTTGGGGACACCTCAAGGGAGCCCAAGGGAACAAAGCAAGTGATGCCGTGGTCGGGTGTCGTGCTGCCGAGCTGGGCCGGGCTCCTGGGACAGAGAGAGCTCCTGGCAAGCGGGCAGCGCTGCAGAGAGACAGCTGTGCCCAGGAGCAGCTCCTTTGCACAGTGCAGCAGGGCTGGGGGCTCTGATCGCAGGTGGCACAGGGAGAGGAGAGAAGGAGAGAGGGCTTGGAGGCACTGAGGAGCACAACAACAGAGGGCAGCGTGTGGCAGGACACATCTGCAGGCTCTTGACACCGTGAGTCTCTGGCAGCAGGGCCATGCAGGTGGGGTTTCCAGAGGAGTCTTCTACAGCTGGCACATCAGATGGCTGATAGCATCTGTCAGGATGGGTCTCTCTGTTTCTCCAGCGAGGAGTAGAAGATGCTTTAGAGAATGGCATTTCTGGTTGGATTGTTTAAGAGGAAGACCAAGGCAGGGTCTACCTGAAAGGCAAGACTTTGTCTGTAGCCTGTGTTTGAAGAATCCTGCAGTGGAGTGGAGGCAGGTTTCATGGTAATTTGTTGTCAGGATTGTACTGGAGACTGAGACTCCTAGAGCATGGCACTGAGATATCGGTATGGAAGCGATGAACTTCATAAAGTCCCTTCAGCTACCTCACCTTAAATACATCACCAACTGTCGTGGTTCCACTCGAGTGGGCAGCCGAGCTCCACTACAGCCGCTCTCTCACTCCCCCTCCTCAAAGAGGAATGGGGAGAAAAGATGTGAAAAGGGCTCAAGGGTTGAGATAAGGATGAAAAAAAAATCACGCAATAATTATTGTAACGGGCAAAACAGACTCAGCATAAGAAGATAGTAAGATTTATTGCTCATTACTAACAAGCTAGAGAAGTGAGAAACAAAGGAAAGAAAACAAAAGCACCTTCTCCCCCCATCCACCCTCTTCCACCTCCTCCTCCCGAGCGGCTCAGAGGAACGGGAGAATGGGGGTTATGGTCAGTCTACAGCACTTCTTCTCTGCCGCTCCTTCTTGGTCACACTCGCCCCTTGTGCTGTGGGGTTCCACCCATGGGATACAGTCCTTGATGAACTAATCCAGCGTGGGCTTCCCACAGGCAGCAGCTCTTCCAGAACTGCTCCAGACATGGGTCCGTACCACGGGGTCCATCCCTCAGGAGAAAACTGCTCCAACCTGGCTCCCCCATGGGCAGCAGCTCCTGCCAGGTCACCTGCTCCTGCGTGGTCTCCTCTCCACGGGCTACAGGTCTGGCCCGGAATCTGCTCTGGCAGGTGTCTTCCACAGGCGGCAGCCTCCATCAGTGCAGGGCCACCTGCTCCACCGTGGTCTCCTCCACGGGCTACAGCGTGGAACCCTGCTCCACCGTGGTACTCCATGGGCTGCAGGGGGACAGCCTGCTTCACTGTGGTCCTCACCACAGGCTGCAGGGGACTTCTGCTCTGGCGCCTGGAGCACCTCTCCCCCTCCTTCTTCACTGACCTTGGTGCCTGCAAGGCCATTTCTCCCTCTCCCAGCTGCTCTGTGGCACAGCGTTTTTTTTCCCTGTCTTAAATATGCTTTCACAGAGGCGCAAAACAACATCGCTTATTGGCTCAGCTCTTGAAAACAATGGGGCCCTTCCCAAACATGGGGCAGCTTCTAGATCTTTCTCGCAGAACCCACCCCTATGGCCCCCTGTTACCAAAACCTTGCCACGTAAACCCATTACACCGACATCATATCTGTGCTCCCCTCAGGTTTTAACTGATCTGACACTGACCTGGATTCTGGAAGGGACATGGGCAGGCGGTGAGAGGGAGCTGCTGCCAGAAATGCCATGCGAGGGAGGGCTCAGGCACCTCCCTGCCATCCCCTGCAGGGCAGGCGCCTTCCCTGGGACACCCCCTGCTCCTCTCTCCCACCAGCACGGCCTCTGCCCTCAAGCCCCCGGTGTCCCCAGCAGGAGCTGCCTCCTCTGCAGGCAGAGGTGCAGCACAGGAGGGTCTGCTGAGTGTCTGTCTGTCCCTCCCTGGCCTTGTCTCCCATGGCAGCAGCACGCTGACATTCCTGCTGACTTCTCCACCTGGCTGTGCTGCTGATGATCTTGTTTCTAGACTGCTTGCTGATGGGGGTTTCACATACCCACATAGTGAGCCCTTGGTGTGCTTGAGGGAAGAGGAGTACGGGGACAGGGTGGGGGGTGTGGAGATGTGCACTTTGTGTCTGGATTCTTCTGCTCCCAACAGTATGCTGGTTATTTTTAGGTTAAGTCTAATTGTCCTGCAGATCAAAGAGATAACAGCAGAAGAGACTAGCACTGACAGTCAGACTGGCTATCCCCTTTGAAGGAGTCTGCACTAAAAGAACAGTCCCTTTGTATATAAGAATCCACAAGGTTTCCTATGGAATGCAGCAAGAATGTAAATATATTCAAAAAAGGAATCCTCACAGCCCAGCTCTGCAGTTGGGTGAATTGGGAGCAAAAATGTGAATAATCTTCTGATATCAGGAGTGAATTGAATCTGGAATTAGCGTATGTTCACTTGATGTAGAGGAGGACTCCTGCATTGACTAGAGCAGAGTCTCCTGATCCCATGGACATCCTCAGATAGCATCAGTCAGAACTCATGAAAAGGACCTGCCAAATGTCTGCTTGACAGCCCAAAAAAGAATTAGATCTTGTCAGAAAATTCTGTTTTATTTTCTTACTCCCTTCTTCTCCCCCATGCCCAGAACCAGACAAATGTCCAACAGCAGCACTGTGAGCGAGTTCTTCCTGCTGGCATTCGCAGACATGTGGGAGCTGCAGCTCCTGCACTTCGCGCTCTTCCTGGGCATCTACCTGGCTGCCCTCCTGGGCAACGGCCTCATCCTCACCGCCATAGACTGTAACCATCATCTCCACACCCCCATGTACTTCTTCCTTCTCAACCTCGCCCTCCTCGACCTGGGCTGCATCTCCACCACTCTGTCCAAAGCCATGGCCAATGCCCTCTGGGACAATAGGGCCATCTCCTATCAAGGGTGTGCTGCACAGGTCTTTTTATTCTTCTTAGTTGGAACAGAGTATTTTCTCCACACCGTCATGGCCTACGACCACTACCTTGCCATCTGCAAGCCCCTGCACTATGGGAGCCTCCTGGGGAGCAGAGCTTGTGCCCAGATGGCAGCAGCTGCCTGCGGCAGTGGCTTTCTCAATGGTGTCCTGCACATGGCCAACACATTTTCCCTGCCCCTCTGCCAAGGCAATGCTGTGGACCAGTTCTTCTGTGAAATCCCCCAGATCCTCAAGATCTCCTGCTCACATGCCTACCTCAGGGAGGTTGCACTTCTTGTAGTTAGTCTCTGTTTAGTATTTGCATGTTTTGTTTTCATTGGGTTGTCCTATGCGCAGATCTTCAGGGCTGTACTGAGGATGCCCTCTGAGCAGGGCAGGCACAAAGCCTTTTCCACATGCTTCCCTCACCTAGCTGTGGTCTCTCTGACTCTCAGCACTGCCTTGGTTGCCTACCTGAAGCCCCCCTCCATCTCTTCCCCATCCCTGGACTTGGTGGTGTCATTTCTGTACTTGGTGGTGCCTCCAGCAGTGAACCCCCTCATCTACAGCATGAGGAACCAGGAGCTCAAGGACGCCTTGCGGAAACTCATTGGATACGTTTCTTTGGCATCAATAGTGTGCCTATAATATTAAATGGACACACAGGTTATCTGAACAGTCTCTTAGTACATTAGCTTGCAATTCTTTTATTATTATTAATATTATCTCTTAAAATTGTGATTTTGATTGAATTCTATTCATGGCATTTTGTCTATTATTATTTTTTAAATGTATCACCCAATCATCTTATATACCTACAGAACTAGGCTTTCTGTGTGGATAAAGAGAATAAAGAATCCACGAGAACTTCATTGGTCTCAGATGCTATCTCTTCCCATCTCCTCTGGAGCTGCTGCCATGCAGAGGAGCAGCCCCAGTGGACCTTGAGACTGCCCTTCACTGCCTGCTGGGCTCTGCCTTTCTGCTGCCTTTGGGTCAGGGCTGCTGCTTCCCTGGAGCCATGGCCATGGCCAGCAGCAGGTTGTGGCCTTTTCACTGCTGCTCTCTTTTGGCTTCCACGTTGTTCTCTTGAGCTCTTGTACTTGACTAAGCCTTTAGGTCTCATGCACCTTGGTGAAAGTCCTGTTGTCTCTGCAGTGGCATCTCTGCCACATCTCTGCTTCTTGCAAAGCTGGTGTCAGGAATACACCCAAGGAGCTGCTCACTTGTCCTGGTTTCAGCTAGGATAGAGTTAATTTTCCTCCTAGCAACTGGTAGGGTATTGTGTTTGGGATTTAAGATGAGAATAATGTTGATACCACACTGATGTTTTAATTGTTGCAGAGCAGTGCTTACTCTAAGCCATGGACTTTTCAGCTTCTTGCTCTGTCCTGCCAGTGGGCAGGCTGGGGGTGCAGCAGGAGCTGGGAGGGGACAGACCCAGGACAGCTGACCCAAACTGCCCAAAGGGGTATTCCATGCCATCTGACATCATGCTAAACAATATATAGGGGTGTCTAGCCAGGATCAGGGGGGCGGCTGCTCGGGGATAGGTGGTGGTTCGGGTCAGCAGGTGGTGAGCAATTTCATTGCGCATCACTTGTTTTGTACACATTATTAGTAGTAGTACTATTATCATTTTTTTCTGTCCTGATAACTGTTTCTATCTCAACCCACAGGCTTGATTTTCATGTTTCCCTCCTCCATCCCAGAGACGGAGCGAGGAGGGTGACTGAATGGCTGTGTGGTGTTTAGCTGCTGGCTGGGTTAAACCACAACAGTGTGAAACACAGCCTTTCACTGCCGGGTACCAGGTACCAATGCTGGCCCCAAACTGTGAGAAAAAAAAAAAAAAAAAAAAAAGAAAGTAAAAATGTTACATACAGAAGATGGATGTTGAGGATACAAGACTGCAGGCACCTGTGGGCAGTACAGACACTGACCTGTGGTCTCAAGGCTCCCTGGGTGGGGTGAGGGGAGAGCAGAGGATGTTGTCTACTTTGACTTCAGCAAGGCTTTCAACACTGTGTCCCATAACATCCTCAAAGATAAGCTCAGGAAGTGTGGGATGGACAAGTATTCAGTGAGGTGGATTGTGAGTTGGTTAGATGGCAGAGTTCAGAGGGTTGTGCTTAGTGGAGATGAGTCTAGTTGGAGGCCTGTAGCCAGCAGTGTCCCCCAGGGACCTACACTGAGTCCAGTCCTGTTCAACTTATTTGTCAGTGACCTGGATGATGGAATACAGTGCACCCTAAGGAGGTGTAAAGATGTGCTGTGTTTCAGTCAAAGTGCTCTGTTTTGAGTCAAAGCTCTTCTCAGGCTCTCCTCAAAGCTCAACTCAGACTCTCTTGCTCAGATGCCTACCTCAGGGAAGCTGGGGCACTTGTGTGTAATGTTTCTTTAGTCTTAGGTAGTTTCGTTTTCATTGTGCTTTCCTATGTGCATGTATTTCAAAACTGTTTTTCATTCTTTGGAATAGTATTCCAATTAAAATATTTTTCTTCATCTCACTTCTATTTTTTTTTTTTTTTTTTTTAACAAAAAGACCTCTAACAGGTGCTGGCAAGCTCTTTGTAATTAACCATATAAAGTAACCATATAAGGTAACTAGAACGTAGTCATTTTCTTTGACTCTTTCTTCTCAGAATTTCTCTTCAGGTACAGCAGAGGTGGTGGGATGAAGAGCCCCGCTGCAATGAGGAGGAAAAGCACAGACGTGGCTGAGGGACTTGATGTTTTTTTTTTCTGCAGTAATCTGTAGCAAAAAGTTCTCCTATTCATCTGAACTCAGTAAAAGAGATCAAGGATGAGAAGAGTATGTATTGACAGGAAGGCCACGAAAAGCCACCAGGACAAGGGCCATTTTCTGCCCCTACAGAGGACTAACCCTGGGCAAGGCCCAGCTTGGGAAGCAGCCTTGTTGGATGTTGTTGGTGGGCAGTGAGCTGGGAATAAGGCAGTCATGTGCCCTGGCAGCACAGGAGGGAAGGCTGAGGGACACCTCACCGCAGCCTGCCAGGAGCTGCAGGGATGTCAGGAAGAGTCCAGGACCAGGCTCTGCTCTGTGGTGCCCAGGGAGAGGCCAAAGCCATGGGGTGTGAGTCGAAGCAGGAGCTGCTGGGCCTGCAGAGCAGGAAACACTTTGTTCCCCAGCTCAGGGCTCATCCGCAGGAAGGTGGCCATGAGCCCTGCCTGCCCTCCTCCTACCACGCTGCATGCGGTGGCTGCAGCAGAGGGGACCCCCAGCCAGCCCCTGCATGGGGGTCTGCCACCCGCCTCACCCTGGCCCTCTCCAACGCCCTCCTTGCTGCACTCTGATGCACACCAGCACCTCCCCATGTATGCTGCTATTAGAAAAATGAAGAATATTAAAAAGGACTTTGCATCCCTGGGGAGGTTGTTGAGGGGATCGGCGGTGCAGGTTGTGTTCTCCTCTGTCCTCCCGCTGGGTGACTGGGATGCGGATAGAAGGAGCAGAACAGGACAGGTAAATGACTGGCTGAGGGGGTGGTGTCTGGACCAGGGATTTGGGTATTTTGATCTTGGGCCATCCTTTGAGAGGCCGGGTATGTGGGCTACAGACAGACAACAACTGAGCAAGTGGTGACACCAACTCGGGACATTCAGTGATTCTATGATTCCAGGATCCTTCTGTTTACCCTTCTTGTAGAAGATGCCTTTCACGTCTGCCTTTTCGAAATCCTGAGGAACGTTTTTCATTTATCTGGCCTTTCCAAGGTCTTTGAGAGAGGTCCTGTGGTGATATCTGCAGCTCCACCAGCACCTCTCTCACCCTTCCCACACCAGCTCTAAGCAACCTGAGGACTGACTGGGAGGATGATGAGGATGATGATTGTGTGGGAAAGGGCTTGGTTAAAATCTCTGAGGAGGGAGACCAAAAGTTCCTCTCTCTACAAGAGAAACTGTAATGCATGCTTATGAGTATGTCCTGTTCCTGTTTGGAAAGACTAATGTTATGATTGCTGCAAAAACAATGCTGCACCAAATGCCTGAAGGAAATAAGAGACTGATTTCTTTTTTTGACATACAGCACAGGACTAACCATAGGACATGACCCCTAGCAGGAAGTACTCCGATCACGCAGAAGGTGCAGCTGATAGTGCTCCCACCTCACGTTCACAAGCTCTGGTCCTCATGGGGGACTTCAATTACCCAGACATCTGCTGGGTAAGCAACTCAGCCAGGCACGAGCAGTCCAAACGGTTCCTACAATGCATTGAGGACAATTTTCTGACACAGGTGGTGGAGGAGCTGATGAGGCAGGGGGTGCTCCTGGACCTCGTTCTTACCAACAGGGATGGCCTTGTTAGAGATGTGAAGGTTGGGGGCAGCTTGGAGTGCAGCGACCATGAGATGGTGGAGTTCCACATGCAACTAGGCAAAGGAAGTAAGAATAAAATCAGGATTGCTACCCTGGACTTCCGAAGAGCCAACTTCGACCTCTTCCAGGACCTGCTTGGGAGTATTTCATGGGATAGGCTGCTAGAAGTCAAGGGCGCTTGTGAGAGCTGGGCTACATTCAAGCAGCACTTCTTCCATGCTCAGGATCGGTGCATCCCGAGGAATAGGAAATCGGGGAAGGGGGGCAGGAAACCCGTGTGCATGAGCAAGGAGCTCATCAATAAGATCAAAAGGAAGAGGATGGTCTATGAAATGTAGAAAAAGAGCCTGTCCTCTTGGGAGGAGTATAGATGTATTGTCAGGGCCTGCAGGGACACGACGAGGAAGGCTAAAGCCCACCTAGAGATGAGGCTTGCGAAAGAAATAAAGGATAATAAGAAGGGTTTTTTCAAGTATGTAAACAGAAAGAGGAAGACTAGGGATAATGTGGGTCCCTTGCTGAATGAGGGGGGTGTCCTGGTCACAGGAGACTCTGAGAAGGCGGAGATACTGAACACTTTCTTTGTTTCAGTCTTTGCTTCAAGGACACTGCCCCTGGGATTCCTTGCCCCTGCCAATAGGACAAAGGGTCTGGGAAATGGAGGGCTCCCCCCTGGTCAACATGGGAGTGGTTTGGGAGCATCTGAGTGGGCTCAACGCACACAAATCCATGGGTCCCGATGGGATGCATCCACGTGTGCTAAGGGAGCTGGCAGATGTGATCGCTGAACAGCTCTCTATCATCTTTGAAAGGTCCTGGAGAACAGGTGAGGTGTCTGAAGACTGGAGGATAGCCAAAGTCACTGGTCTTCAAGAAGGGCAGGAGGGAGGATCTGGGAAACTACAGGCCAGTCAGTCTCACCTCTGTCCCTGGAAAGGTGTTGGAGCAGCTTGTTCTGGATGCCATCTCCAAGCAATTGGAAGAGAAGAAGGTTATGAGGAGTAGTCAGCATGGATTCACCAAGGGGAAGTCGTGCTCGACCGACCTCGTTGCCTTCTATGATGGCTTCACCAGCTGGGTAGATAGGGGGAGAGCGGTGAATGTCATCTACCTTGACTTTAGCAAGGCTTTCGATATTGTCTCCCATGGCATCCTACTAGCAAAGCTGAGAAAGTGTGGGATAGATGAGTAGTATCAGTGAACGGCAAGGTGGGTTGAGAACTGCCTGACTGGCTGAGCTCAGAGGGTGGTGATCGGCGGAGCAGAGTCTGGCTGGAGGCCTGTGACTAGCAGTGTTCCCCAGGGGTCAGTGCTGGGTCCGGTCTTGTTCAACATCTTCATTGACGACCTTGATGAGGGAATAGTGTCTGCCCTCAGCAAGTATGCCAATGACGCAAAGCTGGGAGGAGTGGCTGACACTCCAGAAGGCTGTGCTGCCATTCAGAAAGACCTGGACTGGCTGGAGAGATGGGCAGGAAGAAACCAAATGAGGTTCAACAAGAGCAAGTGTAGAGTCCTGCACCTGGGAAGGAACAACCCAAAGTAGCAGTATAGGCTGGGGGACGACCTGCTGGAGAGGAGCTCTGCGAGAAGGACCTGGGTGTCCCGGTTCATGACATGTTGACCATGAGCCAGCAGTGTGCCCTGGTGGCCAAGAGGGCTAATGGGATACTGGCGTGCATTAAAAGGAGCGTGGCCAGCAGGTCAAGGGAGGTGATCCTTCCCCTCTACCCTGACTTGGTCAGGCCTCACCTGGAGTACTGTGTCCCCAGTACAAGAAAACCAGGGATCTCCTGGAAAGAGTTCAGCGGAGGGCCGCAAAGGTGATACAGGGCCTTCCCTGGGACACCCCCTGCTCTCCTCTCTCACCAGCATGGCCTCTGCCCTCAAGCCCCCGGTGTCCCCACCAGGAGCTGCCTCCTCTGCAGGCAGAGGTGCAGCACAGGGGGGTCTGCTGAGTGTCCATCTGTCCCTCCCCGGCCTTGTCTCCCATGGCAGCAGCACGCTGACATTCCTGCTGACTTCTCCACCTGGCCATGCTGCTGTTGTTCTTGTTCCCAGGCTGGCTGGGGATGGGGGTTTCACATGCCCATGGAGTGAGCCCTCAGTGTGCTTGGGTGAAGGGGAGTACGGGGACAGGGTGGGGGGTGTGGAGATGGGCACTTTGAGCCTGGATTCCTTTGCTCCCAGCAGTGTCCAGGTTCTGTAGGCATTGGAACAAGCACCACAGGGAAGCTGTCACAGCACTGAGGCTGTCAGAACTCAAGAAACATTTGGACAACCCTCTCAAGTACATGGACACAAGTACATTTGGGAGTTCATGTACAGATTTAGGAGTGGGATTTGAGGATCCTTGTGGAAACCTTCCAAGTCAGGATATTCTATGATTCTATGGCTCTATGAACCTGTTGGCTAACCTTCCAAGGTACATATTGTGGAAATTTATTTCTGTCCTGCTCTTTCCTGCTACCAAAGAAAGCTCCATCAGGGTGGAAACCACTCCTGAAGTAGCTATCCCAACCCATCAGCCTTCTTGTGGCCTGTCAGCCAACCAGACACAAATCACCTCAGCAGCATCTCCCGAGCCATGGGCCTGCTGCTGGCCTTGCAGCTTCTTGGCTAGACACACCCAAGCCTTGAGTCCATGACTGGCCTCCTGCTGTCCAGTCATGGACTCAAGCAGAAGGGACAGGACTACCCATATGGGGGCCTTCTTTCTGTCTGGGTCCTCCTGGGTCTGGAGGGGATGCCACAGTCAGCATGCCAAGCAGGTGTCTTCTGCTGGCCTAGCAGGGCCACTGGCACATGTCGGCCAAAATGTCCGACACCCATGTCGAAGCCAAGGGTGACCTGTCAGCTAGTCTAGATGGAAGTGACCTCATAGGCCCTTTCTGTGACATGTTGCTGCTGCTGCCCTATCCACTGAAGAGACAGAAGTGACCTCACAGTCACTGCCACGGTCACATTCCTCCTGCTGGGGCAGGAGATCCTGAGGCAGAATTGAGGTCATCAGAGCATTCCCACCCTTCTCCTCCTTGTGGCCCACAAGCAGATCAGATCCATGGCCCCTCACATTCATCTTTGAATGCCATGTGACTGCATGGAGTGTGTTTACGTGGTAAGGTTTTGGTAGTGGGGGCCATAGAGGTGGCTTTGGTGAGAAGGATCCAGAGGCTGCTCCATGTTAGATAAGGGCCCCACTGCTGGCCAGAACTGGGCCAATAAGCAACATTGTTTGCACCTCTGTGAGAGCATATTTAAACAGAAAAAAAAAAAAAAAAAAAAAAAGCTGTTGCAGAACAGCAGCTGGGAGAGAGAGACGAGTGAGAAATAGCCTTGCAGGTGCTAAGGTCAGTGAAGAAGGAGGGGGAGACGTGCTCCATGTCCTGGAGCATGTTATAAACGGCTCAGGATTCAAATTAGGATTAAATAAAAAATAAGATTTATTGAAAGAATATAAAGGAATAGAAGTAAGCAAACAGCGCTGGGTGCACCGGGAGTCTCCGCTCCACCAGGACGCACACCAGTTACATCAAGCAGCTGATTTTTATGCTCCTAGACTAATACATATTCATTACTACTTCTAAAAAAAATAGATTATTATAATTAGCTTCCGGGGTGCAGTCCCTCCTACTGGAGCATGCGCAGTCTCCTCTGGGGTCTCTTCTGGGGGTCTCTAGGGGTTTTTCATGCTGAAGGCTCGTAGTCTTCCTCTCCCCCTTTTTACTTACCGGTTACCATACCAAGTTTATAGAACATCCTCTTCAAGTCTTGTCTCCCAGCCGTCCTTCAGCTTCTTTCTCCTTCCTCTTTATCTCTCGGCCCCCCTAACCAGATACCAAAGATCCACATAGTATCCCATAACAGTCACTAGTTGTTATCAGTTGTTCTGAAACTCCCAGACACACGAGTAATTAAAACACTCTTCACCAGCCATTCACAGACACATCTATAGCAGTGTTAGAAATAGAAGTCCGGAATAACAAAAGCAAACAGGTTCATAAATTTAAGAAGTGATAAATTGACTAGAATGAGGGGGAGACTGGGACACACTGCATCTGTGGTTCAAGAATTGAATTGCCAGTGCAGGGCCCAGAGGCAGACAGGATTCAAACAGAATTGTTCTTTATGGACACGAATTGTTAAAACATTCCTCACAATCCCTTATCTTCTTTTTAATATCAACAATTCGTGTCACTTCTGTTGTTAATAACTGGATTTCATCAGTCCGTTCTTGGAGGGTCCAATTCTTAAACATCATAATTGACATATCCCCTTCCTTTTTTAATGAAGTTATTACAAATGTACTATTTATCACCCGGTGTATTAATAACGTAAGGCAAGGTATCATACAAGGTATATACAATAACATAATTACACCACATGACAATAAAAATAACACTCTTTTAACCCATGGTCCACCAGGCAGCCATGAAAATAAATCCCATTCCATATCCTTCCAGGTTTGTGTTTGCTCGCTCACCTCCCCCCTTCCTTCTCTGGGATAGGAGAGAGAAATGGGAAAGTGAAGCCTGTGAGTTGAGATAAAAACAAGAAAATAATAACAATAATAATAACAATAATGATGATAATAGTACTACTAGTAATAATGTGTACGAAACAAGTGATGCACAATGCAATTGCTCACCACCTGCTGTCTGATGCCCAACCTAACCCCAAGCAGTCTGGCCCTCCTCCCAGCCTACCTGCTGGCAGGACAGTGAGAAGCTGAATTTGGCTTGGTCCTTGGCTTGGTGTAAGCACTGCTCTGTAACAATTAAAAACAATTAAAACATCATCATATTATTAACATTCTTCTCATCCTAAACCAGAACATAATGTTCTACCAGCTACTAGGAAGAAACATCCTTTTTATCAATCTTTAAACAGAAATTACTAAAGCTAAATTTTCCACAGACTTCTCCTTCTTGTGCTAGTAAATAATCCAAAGCTAGGCAATTTTGATACAAAGCAGTTCTCATCTTTATAACTCATTTAAATCAGTTCTCATCATTTATAACTATTTCTATTACAGCTAATAACCTAATTATTCTATTAAGTATATATACTGAGGTCCTATAGCCCCAGGATCTGTCTTCTGCCCACGTATCTGGATCATAATAGGCAAACGCCTTCAGTCAAGGAGTTAGGCCCGCTTTCAGGGTCAATTCAGGCTTGTGTTACCGTTCGGCCTGTCAGGGTGATCCAGCTCCTGTAAAACGAATCACAAATTTAAATAGGTTTAAAAAAAGAGTTTTTTTTATGTTATTTTCTCGGGATAACCTGATCTTAGTGTGGGAGAAGTCCGGTCGAGGCCCTCTCACTCGGCAGTCAATACCCATAGGAGTTGCCTCCCTCGGTAGACCATACACACCGCAGTGGAGGGTCCTGCCCCGGTCTTGCCTTCTCCCTTTTCTCCCTTTAGGCTTGTCCCCTTTATTTGACATCCTTAATTCATGCAGAGCCTCGTTGCCAGAATATTAGTTCTTCCTTAGCTTGAGTTTCAGTTTCCCAGAGGCAGACAGGATTCAAACAGAATTGTTCTTTATGGACACGAATTGTTAAAACATTCCTCACAAGCAGAAGTCCCCTGCGGCCTGTGATGAGGACCATGGTGAAGCAGGCTGACCCCTTCAACCTGTAGAGGAGACCATGGTGGACCTGCACTGACAGAGGTTGTAGTCTGTGGAGGACCCTTGCCAGAGCAGATTCCAGGCCAGACCTGTAGCCCATGGAGAGGAGCCCACGCAGGAGCAGGTAACCTGGCAGGAGCTGCTGCCCATGGGGGACCCAGGTTGAAGCAGTTTGCTCCTGAGAGATGGGCCACATGATATGGAGCAGTTCTTGATATCTTGCCTCCTGACCTTCCCAAATGTGTCCTCATATTTGGGGCAGCTTTTCAAACATTTCTATGACCTGCAAGGACCTGTCTCCCTGCATGGGGACGGTCAGTTTCTGAGACAGAAGTGACATCTTAGTGGGATGGAAGAACACAGCATGCTGTAGGCAGGCCCTGCACAGCATGCTTAGCAGACCTGCACAGCCCCTGAGGGGCCTAGCCCCAGTTCATGCCTCCCAGCTTGTGCTCCAGAAGGGCTCCCCTAGGGCCTGTGTCACTTTTCCCACCTGGGTCCCTCGGCTACCCAAGGAAATCTTGGAGGCAGTGTCCACCTCTGACTGGAAAACTGAAACCAGACATTAAAATAGATTGAGGAAACAGTTCAAAGCTGTGCAAAAAAGGAATGCTTTCTTGAACAATAGTTTTATGCAAACATTTAGGAAAATACATTTTACATAAACACACATTTACCAAAACACATTTCCCAACAATGCTATTGCTTCTTTCTTTTTCTCTTTTTTTTTTTTTTTTTTCCTCCATTTCTTCTGTCCTCGAAGAGTACTCTGAGGGAGAGTCATTGAATTAAAGAATAATGCATGTTTAAAAGACTGAGATTGAGAAATACGCTCCATGCCATCTTGAAGGGAGATAACAAAGAGGATCAACAGTGTTGGCCTAAGTGCCCATCACTGAGGGATGCTGCTGGTAACTGGTTGGCAGGAGGACTTTGTACCACTGATGTCCAGACACCTTGTCCCTGAAAACATCATCCCCTTCTTCAGTCCAAATATCACCAGTGTGGCTAAAGGGAACCCCAGAAAACCATGGCAAAGGCCTTGCTAAAGTGTAGGTTCACCTTGTTCCCTTCTTTCCCCTCCCCTTCTGTTTCAGCAGTTCCTTTGGTTCCTCCAACTGCCTGAAGATGGCTGTGGCAGGACTTTCCCTATCACATTCCCAGGGTTAGAGGTGACAATTGCAGTTCTGCCAATCCTTTTTCTTGCCCTTCCTGAAGAAGTGTTTGATGCCCACATTTTTCAAGTCCCCAGAAATTGCACTGATCCAAATGCCTGATAGCCCGGTCCAGAAAGGTGTGGTGGTTTTACCGTGCTGGGCAGCTAAACCCCACAACCGCTCTCTCACTCCCCCTCCTTTAGATGAGGAGGGGGAGAAGTAAAGCAAAGAACAACTCACGGGTTGAGATAAGGATAATTTAATTAAAGGGAAATAATTATAATAATTAAATAAAGACTACCATGAACTAAACAATTTAACTAAGGGGAAATAAAAGGGAAAGGGGAAAAAGGGAGGAAAACAAACAAACAAAATAAATGAAAGCGATATGGAAGTGCAGAGGAAAGAAATTACTCTCTACTTCCCACAAATGAGCGATGATTGACCACGTCCTTGAAGCAAGGCCTCAACGCACGCAGCCGGTGTTCGAGAGGAGGACCGACGTCTTCTCAACGAGAGCCCACCCCTCCCCTCTTCTTCCTGTTTCCACCTTTTATTGCTGAGTGTGACACCACATGGTATGGAATATCCCTTTGATTGGTTTAGGTAAGCTGCCCTAGTGATGTTTCTCTCCTCACTTTTTTGCCCACCCCCTAGGAGGGTTAGAGAAAGGCCCAATGCTGTGCCACTGCTGCTCAGCAGTAGACACAACACTGGTGTGATAACACTGCTGTTCCAGCTACAAGTACAGAGTACAGCACTGAATGGGCTGCTGCCGGGAAAGTTAACATTCCAGCCAGACCCAGTACAACCTCCACCCCTTATTCCATAACATTTGTGTCACACTCAGATCCCCATACTTTAGCATACAAGCATTCTCATCATTATCCCTTGTCCTTTAACAGGACAAGGATTTAACAGGACAGGATTAATAGGCAGATGTATCTTTTCATTCCATAGGTCTTTCTTGGAAAATGTTCATAAGAACTGTTGATGATTAGGTCTTCATCTGCCAAAGTGGCCACTCAAGGCAGGCGGAGTTGGATGTCTGGACACCAGCACCAGCTTAGCTCAAGTCCTTGTTGCACTGCCCGGCTCCTTGCAAAGTTGACCTGTCGTTGATCCTACAGCATCTTCCTACAACATATAACTTAGATTATAGATTAGTTTTCTCTCAATGTCAAATCTCCTTGAGGCACACACTTGATATCCCCATTCTTTTGCATGACCCACCAGGTATACCCTGGTCCTTGGGCGAAGACAATCCCACGAGTGGGTTTGCCTTTTCCCGAGGCAGGAGCAACCCACACTGCCTTCCCCATCCACCTTCCTATATGCACTACGGGAACCTTAGCTCCTTTCACAGTGTGTAGGGGTTTTGTTTCGGCAGGACCAGCACGGCTGTCAGACCCCCTATTGTTAACTAGCCAAGTGGCTTCTGGTAGATTTGTGTCCCATAGTTTCCACGTCCCAGCACCTAATGCTCGTAACATAGTCTTTAACAGTCCATTGTACCTCTCAACCTTCCCAGAGGCTTGTGGGTGGTAAGGGATGTGGTACACCCACTCAATACCATGCCTCTTTGCCCAGGAGGTAACAAGATTGTTTCGGAAATGACTCCCATTGTCAGACTCAATTCTCTCTGGTGTACCATGACGCCACAATACTTGTCTTTCCAGGCCCAAGATAGTGTTTCGGGCTGTGGCATGGTTTACAGGGTATGTTTCCAGCCACCCAGTAGTTGCTTCTACCATGGTGAGTATGTACCGTTTGCCTTGGCGAGTTTTTGGGAGTGGTCCGATATAGTCAATTTGCCAGGCCTCACCATATTGAAACCCTAACCATCTCCCCCTGTTCCAGGGAGACTTTACCTTCATGGCTTTCTTGATTGCAGCACAGGTCTCACACTCATGGGTAACCTGTGTGATGGCCTCAATGGTCAAGTCCACCCCTCGATCACGAGCCCATCTGTAAGTGGCATCTCTCCCCAGATGTCCTGATGTTTCATGGGCCCATCGAGCTACAAACAGCTCACCCTTACGTTCCCAGTCTAGGTCCACCTGAGCCACTTCAATTTTCGAAGCTCGATCCACTTCTTTGTTGTTCTGATGTTCTTCAGTAGTGCGACTCTTGGGCATGTGGGCATCTACATGACGTACTTTAACATCCAGGTTTTCTACCCGGGCAGCAATATCTTGCCACAGGGTAGCAGCCCAGATAGGCTTACCTCTGCGCTGCCAGTTGCTCTCTTTCCATTGCTACAGCCACCCCCACAGAGCATTTGTCACCATCCATGAGTCAGTATAAAGATACAATACTGGCCAATTTTCTCTTTCGGCGATATCTAGGGCTAGTTGTATGGCTTTTACTTCTGCATACTGACTCGACTCACCTTCCCCTTCCATGGCTTCCACAACTCGTCGTATGGGATTCCACACAGCAGCTTTCCATTTCCGATGGCTCCCTATCACACGGCAGGATCCGTCAGTAAACAACGCATACTGCTTTCTGTCTTCTGGCAACTCATTGTATGGTGGTGCCTCTTCAGCACGGGTTACCTCTTCTGTTGGCACTCCGAAATCTCTGCCTTCCGGCCAGTCCATAATCTCTTCCAGGATTCCTGGGCGATTGGGTTTTCCCATTCGAGCCCGCTGTGTAATTAACGCTATCCACTTACTCCATGTAGCATCAGTTGCATGGTGTGTAGTGGGAATTTTCTCTTTGAACATCCAATGTAACACAGGTAGCCGCGGTGCCAAGAGGAGCTGTGCCTCTGTACCCACAACTTCTGAAGCAGCTCGAACACCCTCATATGCTGTGAGTATTTCCTTTTCAACCCCTCCCCTCTTCTTCCTGTTTCCACCTTTTATTGCTGAGTGTGACACCACATGGTATGGAATATCCCTTTGATTGGTTTAGGTCAGCTGCCCTAGTGATGTTTCTCTCCTCACTTTTTGCCCACCCCCTAGGAGGGTTAGAGAAAGGCCCAATGCTGTGCCACTGCTGCTCAGGAGTAGACACAACACTGGTGTGATAACACTGCTGTTCCAACTACAAGTACAGAGTACGGCACTGTATGGGCTGCTGCCGGGAAAGTTAACATTCCAGCCGGACCCAGTACAAAAGGCAGGGTAGTGTGACATAGCAGAGAAGGGCATCTGCAATGAACCCGGTCCAGCCCATCCAGCCTATCCAGGTCCTTCTGCAGAGCCTTCCTACCCTTGAGCAGGTCGACACACACACCTAACTTGTTGTTGCCTGCAAACTTACTGAGGGTGCACTCTAACCCCTCATCCAGATCATTGATAAAGATATTAAAGAGAGCTGACCTTAGTTCTGAGCCCTGGGGGACTCCACTAGTGACTGGCCTCCAGCTGGATCTAGCTCCATTCACCACGACTCTTTGGGCCCAGCTATCCAGCCAATTTTTAACCCAACGAAGTGTACACCAGTTCAAGCCTTGAGCAGCCAGTTTCTTGAGGAGAATGCTGTGGGAAGCAGTGTCAAAAGTCTTACTGAAATCAAGGTAGACCACATCCACAGCCTTTCCCTCATTCACTTGGTCATAGAAGGAGATCAGGTTCAATCAGGTTCATCAAGCAGGACCTGCCTTTCATAAACCCATGCTGACTGGGCCTAATCACCTGGTTGCCCTGTAAGTGCCGCGTGATGACAGTCAAGATAATCTGCTTCATGAGCTTCCCTGGCCCTGAGGTCAAACTGACAGGCCTATAGTTTCCCAGGTCTACCCTCCGGGCCTTCTTATAGATGGGCATCACGTTTGCTAGTCACTGGAACCTCCACTGACAGCCAGGAGTGCTGATAAATGATGGAAAGTGGCTTGGCCAGCTCTTCCTTTAGTTCTCTCAGTACCCTCAGGTGTATGAGTCCCCTCAGTACCCATCTGGCCCCATCAACTTGCGTACATCTAAGTGCTGTAGTATGTTGCCAACCATTTCCTCATGGATTAAGAGGGCGATGTTCTGTTCCCCATCCCCTTCCACCAGCTCAGGGTACGGAGTATCCAGAGAACAACTGGTCTTGCCACTAAAGACTGAGGCAAAGAAGACATTAAGCACCTTTTCCTCATCTCTTGTCACTAAGTTTTCCCCTGCATCCAGTAAAGGATGGAGATTCTCCTTAGTCCTCCTTTTTGTTTTATGTATTTATAAAAATATTTTCTGTTACCTTTAACAGCAGTAGCCAGATTGAGCTCCAGATGAGCTTTGCCCTTTCTAATTTTGCCCCTGCACAGCCTTACAACATCCTTACTGTCCTCCTGAGTGGCCGCCCTCTTTTCCAAATGTCATAGAGTCCCTGCCTTGCACACCCACAGGCAGTGCACTGCAGCACTTGCAGGGTCTCTCTGGCTCCTGTAGCCACTGCCAGAGGCTGGGAGGCACCTCAGTCGTGTGGTGCCTTTCCCTGCTCTGCCCTTCTCTGAGATGCCCCAGGACATGAGGAATGGGGATAGGGATGTTGGTTCAAGGAAGCACATCCCAGAGCTGCACTCAGGTGGCTTCCTAGGATATGTTACTTGGCCTCATGACACTATCTGCCTCACTGGCCTTCATGAGTCTTGTAGGAATAGCTGATGGCCTTTGTGCTCCTTTGTGTTCATCTCTCCATGTGCATACGATATGGCGGCCGACAGCAGCAGCAAAGGGTTTCTCTTCCCATACCTCCCCTGCACACAGACAGGGAGTTGCTCTTCTCCTGAGACATACAGTCTCCCAGGCAGCAATTCACAGGTAAGTACCTCTGTGCTGGCCTGGACAGCCAGAGCTGCACCCCTTCACCATGCAACTCCCATTTCATACAGCCCCAATATGCTGCTGCTCTGCAGAGTATTAAAAAAGTCCAAAAAAAAAAAAAAAAAAAAAAAAAACAACACCAGAATTCACCTTGTGCCTGAAATGAATTACATTATCAGTCATGTGCAGAAGATGAAGGGCAATTTCTTGATTCTGAAACACAACAATACATCAGTTTCCTCAAGGCATCCTTGAACTCCTGGTTCCTCATGCTGTAGATGACGGGGTTCACAGCTGGAGGCACCACCGAGTACAGAAATGACACCACCAAGTCCAGGGATGGGGAAGAGATGGAGGGGGGCTTCAAGTGGGCAAACATGACAGTGCTGACAAACAGGGAGACCACAGCCAGGTGAGGGAGGCACATGGAAAAGGCTTTGTGCCAGCCCTGCTCAGAAGGCATCCTAAGCACTGCCCTGAAGATTTGCACATAGGACAGCACAATGAAAACAAAATATAGAATGGTTAAAGAGTCACTAAACATGATAAGCCGACCTTCCCTGAGGTAGGCATGTGAGCAGGAGAGCTTGAGGATGTGGGGGATTTCACAGAAGAACTGGTCCACAGCATTGCCTTGGCAGAGGGGCAGGGAAAATGTACTGGCTGTGTGCAGGACAGCATTGAGAAAGCCACTGCCCCAGGCGGCTGCTGCCATCTGGGCACAAGCTCTGCTGCCCAGGAGGCTCCTGTAGTACAGGGGCTGGCAGATGGCAACGTAGCGGTCGTAGGCCATGGTGATGAGAATACTCTGAACCAAAGAAGAAGACTAAAAAGAACACCTGTGCAACACAACCTTCGTAGGAGAAAACTCTTGTGTCCCAGAGGGGATTAGCCATGGCTTTGGGCAGAGAGGTGCAGATGGATCCCAGATCGAGGAGGGCGAGGTTGAGGAGGAAGAAGTACATGGGGGTGTGCAGGCGGTGGTCGCAGGCTACGGCGGTGAGAATGAGGCCGTTGCCCAGGAGGGCAGCCAGGTAGATGCCCAGGAAGAGCATGAAGTGCAGGAGCTGCAGCTCCTGCTTGTCTGCAAATGCCAGCAGGAGGAATTCGCTCACAGAGCTGATGTTGGGCATTTGGTCTTTCTAGGCATGGGGTCCTGCTCAAGGAACAGAAAGACGATGTTTATTAATAATAGAATTACATGAGAAATAGGATTTCCATTTCTCATTTAAGCCTCCAAACATGCTAACTCACTTCCAAGAAGACATTTGGCAGATCCCTTTCTTGCATTTGGATTGATGCTGCCTGAGGCTGTCCTTTGGAGCAGATGACTCTGCTCTGGGTAGTGCAGGCCAGACCCTGTCCTACACCAATAGGTAAAGAAGATAGGTGGACTTGTAACTTTTCTTCTAGCTTATCCACCACTTATGTGGAGAGTCTCTAAGACAGAAATCCTGCACATTTCTCCTTCATTGCAAGTGAAATACTGTGGATCCTGTGGATCCTCTCCATGGTTTCAGTTGATCTGTTCTGCAGGCCAACTGCACACATAGGTTCACGCAAGAAGAACATGAACACTGCTGAGGGCAGAAGAAGCCAGGCTCAAAGTGCACATCTCCTGAACCCTCACCCTGTCCCTGTACTCACCTTCCCCCAAGCACACTGAGGGCTCATTCCACATGCATGTGAAACCCCCATCCCCAGCCAGCCTGCAAACAAGAATAGCAGCAGCACAGCCAAGTGGAGAAGCCAGAAGGAATGCCAACGTGCTGCTGCAAGGGGAAGCAAGGCCAGACAGACGGACAGATGGACACTCAGCAGACCCTCCTGTGCTGCAGCTCTGCCTGCAGAGGAGGCAGCTCCTGCTCATTGCAGACGATCTGTGCTCACCTCAAGCTGGCAGACACCTCCCAAAGACAGCACACTGGACATCGGAGAGTTGCAGCTCCTAAAGATCAGCTAGGATAAAACTTGAGAGGACTACTATGATGATGTTGGTGCAGTCCATGGGCTGAGGTGTGGAAAGGGACTTTATGAAGTTCATTAATGACATATTGATCCCTCACTGCAATGCTCTAGGAGTCTCAGTCTCCTGTACAATCCTAACAACCCATTACAATGAAACCTGCCTCCACTCCACTGCAGGATTCTTCAAGCACAGGCTACAGACAAAGTCTTGCCTTTCAGGTAGACCCTGCCTTGGTCTTCCTCTTGAACAATCCAATCAGAAATGCCATTCTCTAAAGTATCTTCTACTCCTCGCTGGAGAAACAGAGAGACCCATCCTGACAGATGCTATCAGCCATCTGATGTGCCAGCTGTAGAAGACCCCTCTGGGAACCCCACCTGCATGGCCCTGCTGCCAGAGACTCACGGTGTCAAGAGCCTGCAGATGTGTCCTGCCACACGCTGCCCTCTGTTGTTGTGCTCCTCAGTGCCTCCAAGCCCTCTCTCCTTCTCTCTTCTCCCCATTCCACCTGCGGTCAGAGCCCCCAGACCTTCTGCACTGTGCAGAGCAGCTGGTCCTGGGCAGAGCTGTCTCTCTGCAGCACTGCCCACTTACCAGGAGCTCCCCTTGAGCCCAGGAGCCCAGCCCAGCTTAGCAGCACAGCACCTGACCATGGCATCGCTTGCTCTGTGCCCTTGGGCTCCCTTGAGGTGTCCCCAAGGCCTCAGGGCTGACAGCTCCCGAAGGCAGCAGGGTCTCTCCTGGGGTGTAGTGTTTGAAGCAAATTGAATTCATCACTGACTGCTTCTCTCTGTAGATGTCAGAGACTGTTTAAAGTGTGATTTGTGCTGTTGGACTGTGGTTGTCAAACATGTTGTGCTTTAACCTGTCAGGCACCTCAGCACCACACAGATGTTAGCTCATGCCCACCACCCAAAAGATAATGGGTTGAAATAAAGATAGTTTAAAAGGACAGAAAATGTCGAACTAGTAATAACAGTAACAATACTAATAATAAAGTTTATTTTTATTATTATTATATGTATAAAGCAAGTGATGCACAATGCAATTGCTCATCACACACTGACTGATGCCCAACCTTTCCCCAAGCAAGGGTCCCCCTGAACCTGGACAGCCTGCATTAGGCTCTCGTGTGCAGGTCCCTTGACCTTACTTTGTTTTAGGGCAATACAAGTTTTCAGAAGGATTTGGAACATTTGCTTCCCTTTCTCAAATACTTCTGTTGTGATACCCAACTTAGTGACATTGTCAAGGTATTGCAGGTGTTCAGGAGCTTCCCCCTGTTCTAGAGAAGTCTGAATCAGCCCATGGCAAACGGTAGGGCTATGCTTCCAGCCCTGGGGCAGTCAATTCCAGGTGGACAGGACAAACCTCCATGTGAAAGCAAAGTATGGCCTTCACACTGCTGTCAGAGGGATGGAGAAAAATGCTTTAGCAATATTGTGGCATAGCGCTTGGCTGCCTTTGACTCCAGTTCATACTGAATGAAATTCTAGCATGGCTGGCACAGCAGCACTCAGCAGTGGTGGGACTTCATTCAGGCCACAGAAATGCACCGTTATCTTCCACGCACAATTAGAATTTTGCACTGTCCATATTGGACTATTAAAGGTTGAGGGAATCTTGTCGATCATTCCTTGGCTCTCCAGTCAATGAACCAGCTCATGGATGGGAATCAGGGAGTCTCTGTTCGTGCAATATTGCCTCAGGTGCACTGTTGTAGTAGCAATTGGCATCTGCTGTTCATGGGCCATCAGCACCTCCACAGCAGAAGGGTCCTGTGAGAGAGTGGGCAAGGTAGACAACTGTTTCCTGTCCTCCGTCTCCAAGGCAGCTATGCCATAAGCCCACCAATATCCTTGTGGATCTTTGAAGTACCCTCTCCTGAAGTAGTCTATGCCAAGGTTACACAGAACCTCCAGGCCAGTCCCAATGGGTTGCATTTCCCACTCCTTCCCCGTTAGACTCACTTCAGCCTCCAATACAGTTAAGTCTTGGGTTTGATGTGCCAGACCAATAATCCTCAAAGTCCAAGACACCTGATTGTCCCTTTCCTCCCCCTGGATGGAGGCAGGGTCCCTCTAGTCCTGCTCATAGTACTCATTACACTGTTTAGACTAATGCCCACTAGAAACAGGAGCAGCAATTTTCTCAGAACCAATTTTTGACAATGTTTTTTTTACCCTGCACTTTATGTACCCATGCCTCTAGGGTGGACATAGATTTTTGCATCCCATTTTCTCATGGCCTTTCCGTGGTCACACAGTCAAAACCACAGGGTGATGCGTAGTATGCACCCACTACATCAAATTTCTTCAGCAGAGGGATGCTTAAACCTGATAGTTGAGGTATTATTTAGTGCAGGTGAGGAGGAAGATGTATTCTCTTGTAGTTCTTGCACCTCATGAGAAAGTTTCTCTCAAGACGAGATGCAGGCCCATAAGGAAGAAGAGAGATTATTTTTCTTTGCATCTTGCAAAGAAAAAAGGGATCTTTGCAATCCTTTTTCAAGTTTTTTTTTTGTTTTTTTTTTTTTTTTTTTTTTTTTTTTAGGATTCTGCACTTTCTCACAGTGCTTTTCCAAAGCACTGGAGGTGCCCACTGCTTAGGTACCTGCCCATATCCTCACACACTCCTTGCCACTCCTAACTCTCCTGTCTCCAGAGAGATCTCTGGGTGGCGTGCTTAAGTGGTTGTTTGACATTAACAAAAGCTGAAACACATGCGGGAGACATAACAATAGGAACATGCTGGTTTGACCATTCCAAGGATATTTACAACTTTGAAGAGCTAGTGTAATTAGCAGAAAGGGAGAGTGAACCAGTGGGAAGAAGTGTCTTCCTCTTGTCTCCCCCACAGGTTGGTTTCCTGAGGAGAAATGTCAAGAGTGTAATTCTTAATAGTTTCTGAGAGATGGCTCCCAAGGTATGGAGGTAATGGCAATGCTGAGTACAAGTACCAGAGTAGTTTCATGACCAGGAATTTTATCACATCATAAGCCAGTGTTACACAATACATTAAAATCACAGAATCACTGAATCACAGAATTGAAGGGGTTGGAAGGGACCTCGAAAGATCATTGGATCCAAACCCCCTGCCAGAGCAGATTCCTTAGAGCAGGCTGCACAGGGAGGCATCCGGACGTGCCTTAAATATGTCCAGAGAAGGAGACTCCACAACCCTGGGCAGCCTGTTCCTGTGAAGAAGTTCTTTCGCAGGTTGGTGTGGAACTTCCTATGATCTATCTTGTGAACAATAATCCTTGTCCTGTCCCTACAAACCACTGAAAAGAGGTTGGCCAAATCCCTCTGTCTCCTACACTTCAGGTATTTATACACATTGATGAGATCCCCTCTCAGTCTTCTTTTCTCCAGGCTGAACAGACCCAGGTCTCTCAGCCTTTCCTCATAAGGAAGATGCTCCAGGCCCTCGATCATCCTTGTGGCCCTCCACTGGACTCTTTCCAGGAGATCCCTGTCTTTTTTGCACTGGGGAGCCCAGAACTGGACAGAGCACTCCAGGTGAGGCCTGACCAGGGCAAAGTAGAGGGGGAGGATCACCTCCCTTGACCTGCTGGCTATAGTCCTTTTAATGCACGCCAGAAAAGAATAAACTTAAAGCAGCCATCAGAAAAGATAAACAACATGACATGGGAGACATACAGAAAGTAATGTGCTATACAACACAATTCTGAAATCAAGCACAACAGACCTGAGATTAAAAAAAAAATGAATAAATTCAAATTTGTCATCAGCAACTATTAAAATCAACTAATGTTTATAATAGCTTTCTTTTAACATGCTGTGGTCAGATCTGTCACTGGCTCAAACTTTGTGCTCCATGTTGGGCACCAAAAAGAGTGTGGTTTATCCCGGCAGGCAGCTCAGCACCACACAGCCATTCACTCACACACACACCCTGCTACACCCCCAGAAAATGCAGGAAACAATGAGGAGGAGAAAAAAAAAAAAAAAAAAAAAAAAAGGGTTGAGACAAAGACAGCTTAATAGGACATAAAGGGAAGATAAATAATACAAACAATGATGACGAAGATCATGATGATGATTGCGTGTCCCGAAGCAGTGGTACCCCCTACCCTGGGCAGCCACCCCATATTGATTTTTCAGCACGATATCATGTGGTCTGGAACATCCCTTTGGCCAGTTGGGGTCAGCTGTCTTGCTTCTGTCCCCCCCAGCTTCTCAGGCACCCCCAGCCCTCCACTGCTGGGCATCAACTAAGCCATCAGCATGTAATCAGCATTCTTCTCATGCTAAATCCAAAACACAGCATCATACCAGCTACTAGGAGGAAAATTAACTCAATCCTAGCCAACTCCAGGAAACCCATAGACTAAAGGCATGATATCTCTGTGTGAATATCGAAAGGGGAAAGGTGGTGGTGATTAATTGGAAAGTACTGGAGCTGAGCACAATGCAGATGGTATAGAATATGGGGTGGATATTGTCCATGTGTTGGCTGGGATAGACTTAGTTTTCTTCCTATTAGATGGTGTTAGATTATTAGGTGCTGTGTTTTGTATATCGGATGCAGTTCGAGACAAAATAACAGCATGCATGAGAAGGAAGAACAGAAAAAGTGGAACCTGGCAGCCTTCCATCCCCTACCCTTCAGTGATTCTGTGCTGCAATTCCATTCAACTACTTCCTCCTGTATTGTCCAAACTGTGCTACAAACTTCTGCTACTGTTATGTTGTGAGAGAGAGCACAATCAGGGTGAGCCATCTGCCTGCAGACATGAACACCTGACAGAATGGACCATCAGTGTGGAGGAAACCTTGAGAAACTGCAGGATTTTGCCTACAGAAACTTCTTGGCATTTACAAAGAGAAGAGCTCAGTCCTGCACCAAAGGAAGAGGAACCCCACACATCAGGGCAGACTGGGACCATTATGAGTGATCAATGCCCAAGAAGAGGAGGGCCTGGGCACCATGAGGGATGCAATACGAGCAGTGGTGCCTGCTTACCAGCAACCAGGCCAGCTTCCTACAGAGCTGCCTTACGAGGAGCATGGCCACCAAACAAATCTCAGTTATCATACTCATCTCAGATGCCCTGAGACACCACACAGACATGGGTCTAGAGACAGCAGGAAAAGAGGTGCAGGTGTGAGAGTCCATTGGACAGCATGGTGTGGAGACGAGCAAGGGCTGTGGCAAGGCTGAAAGTCCCAACAGGACGTAGGTCTCTGTGCCTGAGGCTATGGCTCTTTTCTGTGCCACTGAGGCGTATGAGGAGACAACTTATCATTAAAGCACCAGGGCTTCATTGCCTCCTTACCTCCACCCATGAACCAGGCAGGCGTCATAAGATCCTCCCGCACTTGGCCATGCACATCCCCATCTCCTACTGCCCCGGAAACAGCCCTGAGCAAGGTCAGAAGGGAAAGGATTGCCCTTCCCAGGGGCTGGAGGTCCAGGCCTGGCCCTTGTGCTTGGTGACACACATCCAGTTTGTCTACACATCAGTGTCACCTTCACATTGCCTTTGTCTCCTTGTCCTCACTGCCTCCAATGTTCTGCTCTAATGAGCTCCAAGGGAGGCTGTGTCAGTGCTGGCCCTCAGGGGGACACTGCAGGAAACTTGAATGTGACTTGGACTTCTGGAGAGATGCCTTCAATTGTCTCTCAGTGCCTGAGGTTTGTGGGCTCATCACTGAAGCCCCCAGAGGAGTGATTCCAATGCCTTGGGCTGGGCCTGTGCTTCTGAGCTGGGCCGGACTCCTGGGACAGAGAGAGCTCGTGGCAAGAGGGCCGTGGAGAGACCGAAAGGTAACACGCAGAGAGACAGCTGTGCCCAGGAGCAGCTCCTTTGCACAACTCAGCATGGCTGGAGGCTCTGACCGCAAGCACCCAGGAAGACAGGGATTCCAGGCAGCCTGGAGGGTGCGCGCAGAGGAGAGCTCTGTACAGGAGAAACCTTCACAGCTCTGCCCACGGTAAGTCTCTGGCTGCAGGACAGTGCAGGGGAGGTTCCTGGAAGAGGCTCCTGGATGCAGGATGTCTCTGCCTGGCCAGGAGCTGCCAGGATGTCTCTCATGGCTTGTGCGGTGTGGAGGAGAAGGTGCTGCAGGGCAGCTGCAGGGGTGCCCAGGGCTGTGGGTCCCTGCTGTGCCCCAGGGGCTGTGTGCTGGGGCAGGGTGTCTGCCTCCTGCCAGGCTCAGCACTCAGCCTGCCTGGGGAGCTGCCCAATGGCTTGGGAAGAGGAAGGACATGGGAAGGGGCTACCCACAAAGAGAAGGCTCTTTCTGTAATGTCTGCCTGCCTCTTCCTGCTCTGATTCTGCTGCACGCTCTGTGTTAACTGGGTGGTTGGATTTGCACAGGTAACTGAGCTTCCTACTGCATTGAATCACTAACTCAAGTTCATCACTAACCATAAACAGGTTAGTGATGAACCTGAGAGTATTCCTTCCCTTCTCTCTGCTTACAGATTGCACCAGTTTTTTTTTTTTTCTTTTTTTTTTTTCTTTTTTTTTTTTTCTTTTTTTTTCTGAGCTGTTCTTTAAGACCTTCAGACCGGGAGAGGTCCCCAGAACTGTCCCCATCCCCAGGAGGTGTCTGCAGGACAGATATGGGCACACAGCAGGTGGGATGGGGTCTGTGAGCATGGATGGGAGGAGGCGTGGGGACAGAGAAAGAGCTGCTGGCAGGGACAGCTGCAGGCAGCAGGGACATGGGCAGGCAGTGAGAGGGAGCTGCTCCCTCCCTGCCATCCCCTGCAGTGCAGGCACCTTCCTTGCAGCAGCCCCTGGTCTCCTCTCTTCCCCTCAGAGCTTCTATCATGGCTTTTATAATATGGGGGGCTGAGAATATGGGATGTCTGAACCCTAGATCTCTGTGTAAGTAGTCACATTCACTGCAGGCCTCCTCCACCTTCCTCCATGGAAGCAGGCACAGAATCATTGAATCATAGAAGAGCACAAGTTGGAAGGGACCCACAAGGATCATCAAGTCCAGCTCCTGGCTCCACAGAGGTCTTACTCCCAAATTCCTACCATATGACAAGGAGCATATTCCAAACGCTTCTTCTACTCTAGAGCTCTTGTCCCTCTGCTGTCTGTGCCAGCCAGAAGGCACAGGTCTGTGAGGACAGGCTCTACCTTACCAACACCGCAGCCTCTGCACTGGGTTGGGTCTGCCCTGCCTGCCCATGCCTGCTTCTCCCCCTTGCCCAGCGTGGCAGCTGGTAGTGTCTGATTCTGACAAGGAGTGCTGTGCACGGCGGGTGAAACAGGAAGAGATGCTCCCTGTTCTCTCCGGCCAGATACACACGATCCACCTGTTGATTTTGTCTCCTGGGTATTGAACAGGGAAGACACACAGAGTCGCACAGCCAAACACCCCTCACTCAATAGAGGGAACCACTTTCCAGGAACTTTCCCTCTTGGAACCTCAAATGGAGCAGAGCAGGCTCACTGGGAACTGATGGACAGAGGAGGCTGCAGTGTACAGGACACTCAGCAAGAACAAAGCAGGGCTCCAGACAGGGAGATAGACAAAGGTCCTCTTGGAAACAGGGAATGTAAGGCTTTCCTTGGGAATTAACTGAATTGTGCTCACAGACTTTACTCATAACATTCTATTTCTATATATATATTTTTTTCTCATTTGGCAGTGTCAATGTCCAAAGACAGAAAATGCCCAACATCAACTCTGTGAGCGAGTTCCTCCTGCTGGCATTTGCAGACACACACGAGCTGCAGCTCCTGCACTTCGCGCTCTTCCTGGGCATCTACCTGGCTGCCCTCCTGGGCAACGGCCTCATCCTCACCGCTGTAGCCTGCGACCAGCACCTCCACACCCCCATGTACTTCTTCCTCCTCAACCTCGTCCGCCTCGACCTGGGCTGCATCTCCACCACTGTCCCCAAAGCCATTGCCAATGCCCTCTGGGACACCAGGACCATCTCCTATCAAGGCTGTGCTGCACAAGTATTTTTTTTATTCTTCTTGATTGGATCAGAGTATTTCCTTTTGACCATCATGGCCTACGACAGCTACATTGCCATATACAAGCCCCTGCACTACGGGAGCCTCCTGGGCAACAGAGCTTGTGCCCAGTTGTCAGCAGGTGCCTGGGGCAGTGGTTTTCTCAATGCTGTCCTGCACACGGCCAGTACTTTTTCTCTGACCCTCTGCCAAGGCAATGCTGTGAACCAGTTCTTCTGTGAAATCCCCCACATCCTCAAGCTCTCCTGCTCAGATGCTTACCTCAGGAAAGTTGGGGCACTTGTGATTAGTGTTTCTTTAGGATTTGGTTGTTTTATTTTCATTGTTTTCTCCCATGTGGAGATCTTCAGTGCTGTGCTAAGGATGCCCTCTGAGCAGGGCCGGCACAAAGCCTTTTCCACATGCCTTCCTCACCTGGCCGTGGTCTCCCTGTTTCTGAGCACGGGCATATTTGCCTACCTGAAGCCCCCTTCCCTCTCTTCCCCAGTGCTAAATCTGGTCATGTCTCTTCTGTACTTGGTGGTACCTCCAGCAGTGAACCCCCTCATCTATAGCATGAGAAACCAGGAGCTCAAGGAGGCACTGAAGATGTTCCTGCAATATACAGCATTTCACCAGCAATATAAGGTAACCATATATTGCTCATGTGATGCTCTCACATATACCTGGAAGAAGCAGAAACACCTTTCTTCATATTTCATTTCTTTTCATCCTTTGCAATGTTATTCCCATCAATATATTTTTCTTCATCTCCATTCTTCTACCTTTTTTCTACTCCAAAGACCTCCTGTAGAGTTTTTGCTAAGCTCTTTGTAATTAACTAAATAAAGGAACCATCAAGAACTCATTTTCTGTGGCTGTCATTTCTCATAACTTCTCTTCATGTACAGCAAAGGTTGTGGGATGAAGAACCCAGCTGCAACATGGAAGAAAAGCTCTGGTGGACCTTGGGGCTGCTGGCACAAACGTGTCCTCACCAGCAGCACCACCCCTTGGGCTGCTTCTCCTGGCCTCCCCCACCCCATTGCCTTGACTTCTTGTCTCCACTGGGCCCCACCCAAATGCATTTCTTGGCTGTCAGCTCTCTCTCACCTGCCCCACAGGATGATAGATTGGGGTGTGTTACCTTTCGGTCTTATAGTGCTTGTGTAATCCACAGTGGTGATGGCACAAAAAGACAGTTTATTCACCAGTGATATATAGCCATCCTTTGGGCTGAGAGGAACCTCATGAAGTTCAACAAGGTCTAGTGCAGGGTCCTGTGCCTAGGGAGGAATAACCTCGAGCACCAGTACAGGCTGGGGGGTGACCTGCTGGATAGCAGCTCTGCAGAGAGAGACCTGGGAGTCCTGGTAGCCAGCAGGCTGACCATGAGCCAGCAATGTGCCCTAGTGGCCAAGAAGGCCAACAGTATCCTGGGCCACATTCAGAAGAGTGTTACCAGCAGGTCAAAGGAGGTGATCCTCCCCCTCTCCCCTCTACTCAGCCCTGGTGTGGCCACACGTGCAGTATTGTGTCCAGTTCTGGGCTCCCCAGTACAAGAGGGACATAGAACTACTGGAACAAGTTCAGAGGAGGGCTATAAAGATGATAAGAGGACTGGAGCACCTGTCATACAAGCGCTGGAACAGATTGCCCAGAGAGGCTATGGAGTCTCCTTCTCTGGAGATATTCAAAACCCATCTAGATGCCATCCTGAGCAATGTGTTCTGGGTGATCCTGCTTGACTGGGATTGGAGTAGATGATTTTCAGAGGTCCCTTGCAACCTCAGGCATTCTGTGATTCTGTCATTCATGTTAGGCCACAACTCCACTGAGAGTGTTTTCTTTGTCTTGTGGATAAACTGGATTAGGTCTCCTTGATTAGTCTGAGGCACAATGCAATGCTTTTTGCCTTCTGCCACTACAGCACAATACGTATGACTTTCCCTTACTCTGTGCATTGACCTGACAAGTCATTTTACACTTTGCACTTTCATATTGCTAGTTGAAAGTGGACAATTTCCCAAAGGCAGGGAAGCTGATGGGTTCTGGCTCAGCCATTTGAAGTGCCCTGCTCTTGAGTCTTTCAGCCTGAGTTTGCTAAAGAAGACCCAGGATGGTAAACGGATGTTCAGGTGTCTACTAGGAACAAGGGAGAGTATCTTGGGTTCCTAATGGCCATTTCAACTTTATGGCAATCCCAAGAACCCATTGAAAATGGGGTTTGTCTTTGAAGGGATTTCATGTGCTGGGCTGGTCTGCAGACAAAGACCACCTCTGGCAGTGAAGGTGCCTTGGGAACTCCACCTGGCTCCACCTGAATATTCCAAAAGGCTCAGGTCTCCTCCAGGTCCTTTATGATATCTGTCAGTGGAGGGAAGTGCCCCAAACACAACAGGGCCTCTGGAGGTGGCACTGGTTGCTTATGGTCTGACAGCAAAGTTCTGCCTGAATACCCATTAATTTCTTTAGTAGTTAAGTAATAAAACAAGTACTAATCACCTCAAATGATTCAGTCCCTTCCATGAAATGTCACACATGAAGTGTAATTTCTATCACACAGAAATGTGAATTTTCAGGATCTATATTAATTGTCAGAGAGGAAATACTGATCTTCACCTGTACTTGCTTTGTCTATCATGGTGTGCTCCCTCAACTTCCAGGTACATCCAATTCTGTTGATTAAACAGACCCTACTGAATGTCCCCTTTCCAGCTGCCTGTCTGGACCTATGTACTTCCCATTGTTCTCCAGGTTTGCCCTCCCCTTACTCTTTGATCATTCAGACCACTCTCACCAACCCAGTTGCTGCTTTGAGCTTCAGGGAGTTGAAGCTCACCCATCTAACAGCAGTCGAATTGTTTCCTCAGCAAGATCCTCATCATTTATCATTGAATTCCTATGATATAGATCAATAGGATTAATACAAATTCTACTATTTATAATTTCCTATGTGTCAGTATAAAATACTTGATGTACAGTTTATCCTTTTCGGAAGTTAAACCTCACTGAAGGCGTACATGTTGAGGAGCTTTTTTTTTTTTTTTTTTTTTTTTTTTTTTTTTTTTTTTTTTTGTGGGGGAGGAGGGCAAATTTCTTGTTATTTTGAAACAAGAAATAACTCTTCTGTGCCTGTCCACAGTTTAATCAGTACCCATGGAGGTACCTGGAAGATTATGGAGGTTAAATGGACATCATAATCAACAGAGTACTGGCATTGCAATTGCATGGAAAGATCACTATTTTTTTCTCCTGCAGTGAACACACATCCTGCAAATTCACATTTTGTGATGACACAAAAAGTGTCATTTTGTGTGACATTTTATGGAAGGGATTGAATTATTTCAGGTGATGAGCAGGTTTTCTATTTTTAAATAGTGAAGAAATTCTCCAGCTTTCATGCAGAGCTTTTCTGTCTGACCATAAGCAACCAGTGCCATCCCTAGAAGCTGAGGTACATCTAAGGAACTTCCCTGGACCTGCAGGACACCAGAGCCCTTTGGGGCTTTCAGATGGACATGGGGCACCTCCACTGCCAGCAGTGGTCTTTGTCCCTGCAACTACAGCCCAGCACATGAAACCCCTTCAAAGACAAGTCTGGGGGTTCTTGGGACTGACCTAAAGTTGAAATGGTCATTTGAAAAATGAGTTCTGCTTGATTCTTAGCAGACACCCAAACATCATGAACCATCTTGGTTCATCTGTGGCAAATTCAGGCTGAAAGACTCAAAGGCAGATCTGTGTTGGTTTTACCTTGCTAGAGAGATGAACTCCACCACAACTGCTCTCTCACTCCCCCTCCTCAGAAGAGGAGGGGAAGAAGAAAAGATAAAAACAAGTGAAAGGTTGAGGTAAGTGTTGAAGGAAGAACAGCTGAAGTCATGATGCACACCAATATGGTCAGATCATGCTCTCCCTTTATTACTCGAATAGCCTGACTTTTATAGCAAACTTAACAGGGGCAGATAGTGTCTCACACAAGATTATTGGTCAAAAGCACTCAGACAAACAACTGCAAGAAAACAACCCCACCTGCAAGAAAACAACCCCCTTGTGATTAGCAGTGTTATAAATGAAGTCTCAACTCTGAATTTAGTAACATAAAAGAATATTTATAAAAGGCAAGTAAACAGTGCTGGGTGCGCGGGGAGTCTATGCTCTACCAACACACACATGCAACCCTCAAACTTTCCAAATATATATAAGACATTGCTGTTACATATTTACAAGAAACCCGAGTATGCCTATACATATGGATATCCTATCCCCGCTTCATATTATAATTCTCTTTGTGGTGGTCATTGTGGGTGAAGGGCTCACGGTTTCCTCATCACCATTAGCAACCTTTTGTTCCAGACTGCAGGAGCGGCTTCGACTGTCTCCCTCTTCTTCTACACATGCTCTGCCCACCACAAGGTTCCCGAAAGCAACAAAACACGATTGCTTTTCCTGCATTTCATTAACACTTGAAACCACACTAAACAATAAGTGTTAACAGTTCTAACCAGCAACCCCCACACACAACTTCCGTGCCTTAACAGAGGGAAAAACAAGCAACCCCAGATGGCAGGGCATCACCTCACCCTTCTTTATTTCCTCTAAACTCTTTACATTCCTGATGACCTCATTGTTAAAGAGTTTGATGTTATCACCAACCACAAGGCTTTCTGACCCCCATTGCCACACTCCCAAATCTCCCCCTTTATTAATATCAACCATTTTTCTGACACGAATTACCACTCCATATACAATAGCAGTCACGTAGATCCCGTCCTTGAAGCCAGCTGCTGGCAAGAATGTTTTTCTAAATTCCTCAGTCGGGTGATGTGGGAACACTGTCATGGGAACTTCTCATAGTCATCCTGGTAGCTCGGTTTGCTCAGCTGCAGCAAGTCATGGGATCTTTGCTGTTTCAAAAATCCCTCAACACGAGTACACCTATACATATGTACAATCAGAAAAGATAACAAACAGTCCTTTAAGTTCCATGACTTAATAGTCTCCATTTTCCATTCCTTTTGAACAATATATCTTGCTTTAAGTTGTCAAGCAACTCGGCCTTCCGGTCTTATGTGTCCTGTTCTTCCTGGATCAAAGAAAAACATATCCATCTCCTTTCCAAGGCCAATAGGGCCTGGGTCAAAAGGCACATCCAGGTCACCAGGGAGCGTAACAGCAAAAACCTTTGATGGCTGTAGCAGCAGAGGGGCCCATGGCATAGCAGTTGGATCTGTAAAGAAGCCCACAGCTCCCTCACTGTCTGGCAAACCACACGTTTCCAACTGTGGTCCCATATGGCTCTTTAAGATCTCAGAGATTGCTCGCCAGGTGTCCAGCAATCCCACCACAACCTCGTCATTTTTAGTTGCAGAGTTCCACACCTTGACCGCAGTTTGGTCCCATGTTTCAGGATCATAAACTGTCTGACTGTTAATAAAGAGAATAAGCTGTAAGGTTACCAGGACAGTCTTTGTTCCTAAGGACGTATGATTCCCCATATTGCGCAACTGCTTACCAGCGCGGGGCAGTTTTGTGTGCGGGTCCACTTCTCTCAGCTTGAGCTTCTGGTGCGCCTATATCCAGCAACTTTCTGCTTTGAGCGGTGTCCTGGTTTCAGTTAGAACAGAATTAATTTTCTTCCTAGTAGCTGGTGGAATGCTGTGTTTTGGCTTAGGATGAGAAGAGTGCTGATAACACCCCGATGTTTTAATTGTTGCAGAGCAGTGCTTATACCAAGCCAAGGACATCTCGGCCTTTTGCTCTGTCCTGCCAACAGGCAGGCTGGGGGTGCAGTAAGAGCTGGGAGGGGACAGACCCAGGACAGGTGACCCAAACTAGCCAAAGGGGTATTCCATACCATCTGACGTCATGCTAAACAATATATAGGGGTGGCTAGCCGGGGGGAGGGGGCCGGACTGCTCGGGGTTAGGCTGGGCATCGGTCAGCGGGTCGTGAGCAATTGCATTGTGCATCACTTGTTTGTACATATTATTATTATTTTCCTATTATCACCATTGTAACATTATTGTTATTATTGTTATTATTATTTTGTTATTATTATTTTCCTGTCTTATTAAACTGTCTTTATCTCAACTCACGGGCTTCACTTTCCATTTCTCTCCCCCGTCCCAGAGAGGGAGGGGGGCGGGTGAGCGAACGGCTGCGTGGTATTTAGCTGCTGGCTGGGTTAAACCATGACAAGCGGTTTGCTGACTTTGGCTGAACCTATCTTCATGAAGTGATCAATGTGCCTGTTCCCGTCCTGGTCTCTATCCTGCTAGCCTGTTCCTTTTCATTCCTTCTTTCTACTTCTTTATTGATGACATAGACATAATTTCATCGTGTTGCCTTTTTTTTGTCATCTTGAGGACAGGCTCCCCTCTTATACCCTTCACCCCACAGCAGTTCTTTTCAAAACAACTTTTCATTGGTCAAATAAATTTGAACATAACAGCAAACACCCAGAAATTTCCATACCTTAACGGCTGGAGAAAAAGCAACCCGAGACTGCATGGAGTCTCCTGAATCACCCTTCTTTGTTCCCTCTAAACTCTTATATTCCTGATGGCCTCATCGTTAAGAGTCTAATGTTATCTCAACCACGGGGCTTTCCAACCCCCATGGCCACACTCCCACGTGTCCCCCTCCTTTATTGTGTTCATCTGATTTGTGTCAGTATGGAAAAATGCTAGGGCCGCATTGTATGATGAATGTGACCTTCTATCTTACATACCCTTGTATAACCACAAGTCTAAGAAAAATAGAGTGGTTAATGTATATAGTTCTTGTATCTTTCAAAGGAATGTTTTAGCAATTCGTGTCAATAGAGAGCTTGAAGGGAAATGTATTTGTAGGCTTCTCCTTGGAGTCTCTGATATCTGGGGGGTTTCAGAATAACTGCTAACTATTATGACTATTGCATGGGACACTATGCAAGTCTCTGATATCTGGCCAGGAGATTAAGGAGACGGGGAGAGCTGAAGGACGACTAAAAGACAAAGCTTGCAGGGGATGTTGCACAAGTCTCTGACATACAGCCAAGTTGGACAAAGGAGAAGGACAAGAGGGAGGAAAACTATGAGCCTTCAGCACGAGAGACCCCCTGAGACCCCCAGAGGGACCACCGGAGACTGATACACATGTTCCAGTAGGAGGGTTTGGATTCCGGAAACTAATTATAATAACCTTGGTTTTTTTAGAAGTAGTAATGAATATGTATTAGCCTAGGAGCATAAAAATCAGCTACTTGATGTAACTGGTGTGCGTCTTGGTGGAGCAGAGACTCCCAGAGCACCCAGCACTGTTTGCTTTCCTCTATTCTTTTAATAAATTGTAAACATTGATTATAGTCCTATTTTGAAGACTGAGCCATTTATTACATTTATTAATATCAACAATCTTCTTGACACGAATTACCACTCCATATATAACAATTATTTTATTTGCTTTCACCCAATCATCTTACATTCTTATAGAACAAGACTTCCGGTGTGGAAAAGAATAAAGAAACCATGAGAACTTCACTCATCTCAGCTGCCATCTCTTCCCATCTCCTCTGGAGCTAGGGGAACAGCCCCAGCTTGCAGGAGGGGCTCAGGGCCAAGAGCCCAGCTGCCACATGGAGGAGCAGCCCCGGTGGCCAGGGAGCAGCACGGAGCCCACTCTTTGCCCAAAGTGAGTCACACGGTGCAAGCTCCCTTGGCTGACAGGGTAGACAGCCTGAATAGCATGGTCTCCTCTGAACGGCCACCTTTGCTCTAACAGCAATGTGTCTGAGTTACAGAATCTTCTTCAAGTGACCTCACAAACAGCCCATTCCTTTTTCGTTCCTTCCAAGGTGAATTCCATATGACTCCATGTCCTGGTTTCATTTAGGACAGAGTTAATTTTCCTCCCAGTAGCTGGTAGGGTGCTATGTTTTGTATTAGGATGAGAAGAGTGCTGATAACATGCTGATGTTTTAATTGTTGCAGAGCAGTGCTTACACTAAGCCAAGGACTTTTCAGCTTCTTGCCCTGTCCTGCCAGCAGGCAGGCTGGAGGTGTAACAAGAGCTGGGAGGGGAAAGACCCAGGACAGCTGACCCAAGCTGCCCAAAGGGTAGGGGTGGCTAGTCAGGGTGGGGGCTGCCAGCTGCTCGGGGCTGCTCACCCTCCCCCAGAGAGGGAAGGGGGAGGGTGAGTGAACGGCTGTGCAGTGTTTAGCTGTCGGCTAGGTTAAACGACAACACTCCATGTTCTGCTTTCAGCTAGGATAGACTTAAGCACTCCTCTAAGCACTCCTGCTTAGATGCCTACTTCAGGGAAGCTAGGGTTCTTCTGGTTAGCATGTGTTTAGGAGCTGGATGCTTTGTTTTCACTGTGGTGTCCTATGTGCAGATCTTCAGAGCGGTGCTGAGGATGCCTTCTGAGCAGGGCTGGCACAAGGCCTTTTCCATGTGCCTCCCTCACCTGGCCATTGTCTCCCTGTGTCTTAGTACCATCATGTTTACCTGAAGCCCCCCTCCATCTTCTCCCCACCCCTAAACCTGGTGGTGTCATTTCTGTACTCCGTGGTGCCTCCATGTGAAATATGTTCATCCAATTCGTGTCAATATGGAACAATACTAGGACCTCATGATGTAATGTGACCTTCTGTCTTACATACCCTTGCATAAATAACCACAAGTCCAAGAAAAACAGAGTGGTTAGTGTATATAGTTCTTGTATCTTGCAAAAGAATGGTCTAACAGTTCATGTCGATAGAGGGTTTGAAGGGTAAACCTTGATACTTGGGTCTGGGAGATAAGAGAATAGGGGGGAGTTTTTTGAGATAGCCGCTGACTATTGCATGAGACACAACTTTCTGACATCTGGCCCAGAGACTACTAAATAAGGAGAGGGGGGAAGCTGAAAAACGACTGAAGGACAAAGCCTGGGAGGAAGACTATGAGCCTTCAGTACAAGCAACCTCCAGGGGGACCACTGGAGACTGATACGCATGCATCTGTGGGATGGTTCGGGTCCCGGGAAACTAATTATAATAACCCTGCCTTTTCCAAAAGTGCCGATGAATATGTATTAGCCTAGGAGCATAAAAACCAGCTGCCTGATGTAACGTGTGCATCTTGGTGGAGCGGAGACTCCCGGCACACCCAGCGCTGTTTGCTTTCCTCTATTCATTTAAGAAATTGTAAACTTTAATTACAATCCTGTTTGGGACTCAGTCATTTATAAAGTCAGAGAGACTTTACCCTCACAGCTCATTTGATTGCAGCACAGGTCTCAAACTCATGGGTAACCTGTGTTATGACCTCAATGGTCAGTTCCACCCCTTGATCTTGAGCCCATCTGTATGTGGCATCCCTCCCTAGACGTCCTGATATTTCATGGGCCCATTGAGCTACAAACAGCCCACCCTTACATCCCCAGTCCAGGTCCAACTGAGCCACTTCAGTTTTCAAAGCTCGACCCACCTCTGCATTTTTCCGATGTTCCTCGGTGGCATGATTCTTAGGCATGTGAGCATGATGTACCTTTACATCCAGGTTTTCTACCCAGGCAGCATTATCTTGCCACAGGGTAGCAACCCAGACAGGTTTACTTCTGCACTACCTGTTGCTCTGTTTGCATTGCTGCAGCCACTCCCACAGAGCATTTGCCACCATCCATGAGTCAGTGTAGAGATTTTTCTCTTTCGGCAATCTCTAGGGCTAGTTGTATGGCTTTTACTTCTGCATACTGACTCGACTCGCCTTCCTCTTCCATGGCCTCCACAACTTGTCATGTAGGACTCCACACAGCAACTTTCCATTTCCAATGGCCCCCTACTGCATGGCAGGATCCATCAGCGAACAATACATACTGCTTTCTATCTTCTGGCAACTCATTGTATGGTGGTGCCTCTTCAGCATGGGTTACCTCCTCTGTTGGCACTCCAAAATCTCTGCCTTCTGGCCAGTCCATGATCTCAACCAGGATTCCTGGGCTTTCCCATTTAAGCCCACTGTGTAATAAAAGCTATCAACTTACTCCACATAACATTAGTCCCACAGTGTGTAGTGGGAATTTTCCCTTTGAACATCCAAAGTAACATGGGTAGCCATGGTGCCAAGAGGAGCTGTGCTTCTGTACACAAAAATTCTGAAGCAGCTCGAACACCCTGACTATCGAGCCACGAGTATCTCTTTTTCAGCTGGGGTGTAATTGGCTTCTGATCCTCGATAGCCCCAGCTCCAGAAACCCAGAGGTCGGTCTCTGTTTGGACAGTTTCTGCATATATGCGATGCAGGTCTATAGGGAAGAAGAGAGACTTTCTTCATACTGCCAGAGTTGGCTAACCAACTCATCCACTGTGGGTTCCTCTTGGTCTTTCCTGGTGTCATGGTTTAACCCGGCCGGCAGCTAAACACCACGCAGCCGTTTGCTCACCCTCCCCCCTCCCTCTCTGAGACGGGGGAGAAAAATGGAAAGTGAAGCCCGTGAGTTGAGATAAAGACAGTTTAATAAGACAAATAAGACAAAATAATAATAATAATAATAATAATAATAATAATAATAATAATAATAATAATAATAATAATACTACAATGATGATAATAGTACTACTAATAATGTGTACAAACAAGTGATGCACAATGCAATTGCTCACCACCCGCTGACCGATGCCCAGCCTAACCCCGAGCAGTCCGGCCCCCTCCCCCGGCTAGCCAACCCTATATATTGTTTAGCATGACGTCAGATGGTATGGAATACCCCTTTGGCTAGTTTGGGTCACCTGTCCTGGGTCTGTCCCCTCCCAGCTCTTACTGCACCCCCAGCACGCCTGTTGGCAGGACAGAGCAAGAAGCTGAGATGTCCTTGGCTTGGTATAAGCACTGCTCTGCAACAATTAAAACATCGGGGTGTTATCAGCACTCTTCTCATCTTAAGCCAAGACAAAGCATTCTACCAGCTACTAGGAAGAAAATTAACTCTGTTCTAACTGAAACCAGCACACCTGGTCATTACTGCCAATGAGCTGGCATATGATGATGGTGTACTCTGCACGAACTTCTGCCACATGGGTCATGTGCACTTGACTTCCTCTGGATCTTTGGATAGCTGTTTGTTGTCTAGGTTTCTACAAATCACCTTCAGCATTGTTAATTTCCTCAGGTACTGGGTACCCCTCTGCATGGTGATCCACTTTCCTGGTTGACATACAAGATCTTCCTTCAAGGGATACCTTTCCTTGATGCCTGACAGGATTAAGTTTCCTGTGCCCTTTTGCAATGTCTTTGTCAATCACCCCTCACCTACAGGAGGATCCAGGCTGCTTGGCTTCCCTGCCTTCTAATTCCAGGCTATTGGCCCTGTTCTCCCACCACTAGAGCAGCCAGGTGACAATGTGCTCACCGAGATGATGGCTGAAATAATTTCCAATACCTCATAGCTTACCCTGAGAAAGGGATCACTTGGTTTCCAATGCTTATATGATTTCTTCTGCTTTGTCCTCCTGCTTCCAAGATGGACCACCTTGAAGAAACCTGAAGCCTACTCACATCCACTGTTTTCTTTTGCATGTAGAGTCAACAGATACTGGCTTAGGTACATTCTCTAGCCCAACGATGTGGCCCATCCCAGGAGTTGGAGTGGCTGCAGGGCCTATTGCAGGTTTGGGAGTGGCTATGGGACCTATTATAGGGATGTGTTTTACCTTAAGCCCATCTCAGGAGCTGGAGTGCCTGTAGGGCCTATTGCAGGGTTTGGAGTGGCTTTGGACAGTCTCTGGGCCTGTCACAGGGGCTGGAGTGTGCCTGCAGGAAAAGTCACAGGGGTTGGAGAGGTGTGGACTGTAGCTTCATAAGCATACCTTAATCACCAGCATATTGCAGTGATTTGTATCTCTTTGGAATTGCCGGGGTGATGACACAAATTTCTAAGCATTTCACAGTTTTTTTTTAGGATTCTGAACTTGCTCAGAGGTGAAGTTCCAAAGCACTGGATGTGCTCACTGCTCTAGGCGCCTGCCCAGATCCTCAAACTCTCCCTGCCACTCCTAACTTTCCTGCCTCTGGAAAGATCTCTGGATGGCACATTTAAGTAATTGTTTAAACTTAAACAAAACCTGAATTACATTCAGGAGACCTAAAAATAGGAACATGCTGGTTTGACCATCCCAAGAATATTCAAAGCTTTGAAGAGCCGTTGTAATTAGCCTGGAAGAAAAGCATGAGGTGAAGGAGAAAGGGAGAGTGAAGAAGTGGGGAAAAGCATCCCCCACCACCCTGCATAGATTTACTCCCTGAGGAGAAAAGGCAAAGACTAATTATTAATAATTTCCAAGAGATGAAGAGATGGTTTCTGAGGTATTGAGGGGGCAATAATTTGATCCTATCAGAAGTCGGTGTTATTTAATACAGCAAAACAGTAACCTTAAACCAGCCTCCAGAATTCATAAAGAGCATGACATGGAAGACAGAGAGTTACTAATGTGCTATACAACACAGTTCTGAAAACAAGCACAACAGACCCCAGATCAAAAAGATCAATATTGTGATCAGCAACTGTTAAACTGATCTAATGCTTATAACAATGTATTTTTAAAACGCTGTGGTCAGATCTGTCATCCTGTCATCTCAACCTTTGTGCTCCACGCTAGGCACCAAGAAGACTTGCTGTGGTTTGACCCTGCAGGCAGCTCAGCACTACAAATCTATTCATCCAATGGGACGGAGGAGAGAACTCAGAGAAAAAAAAAAAAAAAAAAAAAAAAAAGTAAAACTTCATGGGTTGAGATAAAGGCAATTTGGCAATTTAATAGAATGCAAAAGGAATTATTATTATTATTATTATTATTATTATTGTTGTTGTTGTTGTTGTTGTTGTTGTTGTTGTTGTTGTTGTTGTTGTTATTATTGGCACCAATCCACTAAGGTCATAATATTTTTGTGTGTGTATCAAAAGACAGGAAAGGTGGTGGAGATTAATCGGAAAGTGACAGAGCTGAGCATGACATAGATTGTATGGAATAAGTGCTGGATATTTTCTTAGTTTTGTCTGAGATAGAGTTAATTTTTCTTCCTAGTAGCTGGTATGGTGCTGTGTTTCATTACAGAATCACAGAATAGTTTGGGGATGAAAAGACCTTACAGATCATGTAATTCCAACTCACCTCCCATGGGCAGGGACACCTTCCACTACACCAGGTTGATGAAAGCCCCATCCAACCTGGCCTTGAACGCATCACGGAATGGGGCACAGATCTAATAGATCCTTGTCCTTCTTACACAGGGAGCCCCAGAGCTGAATGCAGTCCTTGACATGTGGCCTTACCAGGGCCAAGTTCAGAAGGACAATCACTTCCCTACATCTGTTGACCACAGTATCCTTGGTACAAGGCAGGCCTTCTTGGCAAACTTAGCACACTGCTGGCTCATATTCAGCCGACTATCCACCAATATCCCCAGGTCCTTTTCGCCTGGGCAGCTGTCCAGCCACCCTTCCCACAGCATTGCATGGGGTTGTTGTGCCCCAAGTGCAGGACCCAGCACTTGGCCTTGTTGAACTTCATGCAGTTGGCCTCAGCCCATGGGTGCAGCAATCAACAAGACAGAAGTCACCTCACCAGCATTTTTAAAGCCATGGGCTGGCTGCTGCTCTTGCAGCTTCTTGGCTAGACACAGCCAAGCCTTGTGCCTCCTGCTGGCCAGTCATGGACTCAAGCAGAAGGGACAGGACAACCCATTTTGGGGCCTTCTTTCTGTCTGGGTCCTCCTGGGCATGGAGGCAGAGGGGATCCCACAGTCAGCATGCTAAACGGGTGCCTTCTGCTGGCCTACCAGTGCCACTGGCAGATGTCAGCCCATAAGTCCAGATCCCAGGGAGAAGTCAAGGGTGACCTGCCAGCTACAGACAGAAGTGACCTCACAGTCCCTTTCTGTGACACGTTCCTCTTGCTGCCCTATGAACCACAGAGACAGAAGTGACCTCACAGTCCCTGCCACAGTCACATTCCTCCTGCTGGGGCAGGAGATCCTGAGGCAGAGTTGACCTCTCTAGTCCCTTAGAGACTAGGGCTCACTTTTCTGGGTTATAAATTTAGCAAATGTGTTGTTCTGCTTGTGGTGTCAGGTGTGTGGTTAGGTTATGGGCAAGCATTGTGGAACAGTTTTTTGTTTTACATCTGCCTAGAAGTCTGGGTTTAATAGAGCATATTAAAGCTAGTATTGAAGGCAGGGATTAGGGTGAGCACAAGAGTAAAGGTAAGGGTGAAAGACTATGGGCCGAGATTTGCTTCATGGAATACTGTCCTGGTTTCAGTTAGAAAAGAATTATTTTTCTTCCTAGTAGCTGGTGGAATGCTGTGTTTTGGCTTAGGATGAGAAGAGTGCTGATAACACCCCGATGTTTTAATTGTTGCAGAGCAGTGCTTATACCAAGCCAAGGACACCTCAGACTTTTGCTCTGTCCTGCCAACAGGCAGGCTGGGGGTGCAGTAAGAGCTGGGAGGGGACAGACCCAGGACAGGTGACCCAAACTAGCCAAAGGGGTATTCCATACCATCTGACGTCATGCTAAACAATATATAGGGGTGGCTAGCCGGGGGGAGGGGGCCGGACTGCTCGGGGTTAGGCTGGGTATCGGTCAGCGGGTGGTGAGCAATTGCATTGTGCATCACTTGTTTGTACATATTATTATTACTTTTCTATTATCACCATTGTATTATTATTATTATTATTATTGTTATTATTATTTTGTTATTATTATTTTCATGTCTTATTAAACTGTCTTTATCTCAACTCACAGGCTTCACTTTCCATTTCTCTCCCCCGTCCCAGAGAGGGAGGGGGGAGGGTGAGCGAACGGCTGCGTGGTGTTTAGCTGCCGGCCAGGTTAAACCACGACAAATACTTTGAGTTCAAGCATTAGAACAGGCGTTTCCTGTCAGGGTGTTGGAGTAGCATTTAGGTTTAGGGATTACTCTTTAAAACTCTTTAAAATTGGGTACTCTTTAAAATTGGTTACTCTTTAAAATTGGCTAATGGCCTTACATCAATGTTTTAATTCAGTGTTAAAGCAGCATCAACATTACCTGAAGCCTCTTACCTCTACAAAATCATTATGGAAGATCGCTCACCCTTCCCCCTCCCTCTCTAGGGATGTCTGGATCAGCCCCTGGCTTTGTGTTTCATGGATTACTGAGGGCAGATTGAAAGACATCAGTCAAGGCAGGGAGGTGCTCAGGTGAGAGCAATGTAGGGAAGCGAGGTGGATATTTATGTCCTGCAGGGAAACGGGTGCAGATGTGACAGCATAGGACAGCCTGTGGTGGTTATTGTCAAGGATCTTTTGCAAGATGAAATCCCCTGACGGAGCCAACAGCTTTGTTTGCTGGGCTCTGGCTCTTGTCTCTGTCAGTGATGCCTATGAGGAGACACCTCATTCTTACAGCAATAGGGCCTCAATGCCTCCTCATCCCCCTCCAGGAGCCTGGGAGATGTCCTCCTGTAGCCTTGTACTTGGCACTGCCCTTACCCACTGTGCACTGACCCAGGAAGAGTCCTAAACCTTGCTGGAGGGACAGCATCTCCCTTCCCAGAGGCTGGGGTTAGGGCCCAACTGTTGGACTTCATGGGACACATCAAGGTTTCCTCAGCATCAGGGCCCTCTTTCCTGGTCCTTGGTCTCCCTGTCATCACTGCCTGCCCTTTTCTGCTCTAATAAGTCCATGGGGAGGCTTTGACAGTAATGTCTCTCAGTGGGACCATTAGCACTGTGAGAGGCTTTGGAGTTTGCATCAGACTTGGACTACTTGAGAAGGTGCTTCAGCCATCCAGATAAAGCTCCTCTGCCAGGCACAGCATTGATGGGGGCACTGCGTGCAGCTGGCATGGGGAGAGGAGAGAAGGGAAAAGAGATGTTCAGGGCAGCCTGGAATAGGAAGGCAGGGGAGAGCTGGCAGAGGGAGAAATCTTGCCAGCCACCTCCCCATGGTAAGTCTCTGGGTGCAGGGCAATGCTGCTGCACACCCTGCCAGGCTCTCCTGGAGCTGTCCCAGCCCTCAGCTGATGGGAGCTGTCAGGAGGACGCTTGGTGTTGGAGTTGAAGGGCATGCAGGGCTTGTGTGCTGCAGGGTCAGCGTGCAGGGCCCGAGGGTTCCCTTCTCTTGGGCCCGGCTGCAGGCTGTGTAGCTGGGGATGCAGGCGGGGGTGGCCAGGGCTGTGGTGCAGAGCAGGGTCCCCGCTGTGCCCCAGAGGCTGTGTGCCGCGGCCGGGCCTCTGCTACTTGCCAGTCTCAACAAACAGAGTGACCAGGGAGCTGCCCAGGGCCTGCGGGGAGAAGCTGCGGGAGGAAGGAGCCCCTCTGGTACAGCAGGGCAGGGCAGGGTCCTGCTGCTGCCCAGAGCCTGCTGCCTGGGGCAGGCTGCTCACAGCCCCACACCTCCCCAGGACACTGCACTGCAGAACGACCTGGCAAGAGCTACCTGAAGGCAGTGTACTTTATTGAATCTGCTTCATTTTCCAGCCCATGTGCTGAGGCAGAAGGATGGTAATGGAGTAGGAGCATCTGTAGTAGAGACTAAGGCTCCTTGAGCATTGCTGCTGCTCTGAGGCACCTCACACACCTCAGCATACAGACAGTACTGACACCACCTTTGTTGTTTCTTAAGGAGTTATTTGACCTTCTCCTGTCCTGCAGACAGGGACATGTCCTTGCCCAGTGGACTTCTCAGATCACTCAGTGTTCCCTTTTACCTGTTGCTGTAGACCAGAACTGACTGCTGTAGAGCCCACAGCACAGCCCCCTGCTTCCTGTGGCAACTTCAGAGCATCAAGCAGAGGTAAGCCAAGCAGCTGCAGAAAGCTCTTCCTGTGAAAGGAATGGGAAAGAATGTGTTGTGTGTGACTGTTCTATGAGACATGCATAGGTCAGAGAAGTTCTTAGATTTTACAATGTCATTTCTTCTTCTGGACAGGCTACCTTGCTCAGGGCCAATAAATGTGTAACAGCAACTCCATCACTGAGTTCCTCTTGCTGGCATTCACAGAAACATGGGAGCTGCAGCTCCTGCACTTCGCGCTCTTCCTGGGCATCTACCTGGCTGCCCTCCTGGGCAACGGCCTCATCCTCACCGCCGTAGCCTGCGACCACCACCTCCACACCCCCACATACTTCTTCCTCCTCAACCTTGCCCTCCTTGACCTGGGCTGCATCTCCACCACTCTGCCCAAAGCCATGGCCAATTTCCTCTGCGACACCAGGGCTATGTACTATCAAGGATGTGCTGTACAGCTCTTCTTTTTATTCTTCTTGATTGGAGAAGAGTATTTTGTTCTCACTGTCATGGCCTACGACCGCTATGTTGCCATCTGCAAGCCCCTGCACTATGGGAGCCTCCTGGGCAGCAAAGCCTGTGCCACCATGGCAGCAGCTGCCTGGGGCAGTGGCTTCCTCCACGCTGTGCTGCACATTGCCAATACATTTTCACTACCTCTCTGCTGTGGCAATTCTCTCAGCCAGTTCTTCTGTGAAATGCCCAAGATCCTTAAGCTCTCCTGCTCGGACTCATACATAAGGGAAGTTCAACTGACTACAGTTACTGCTTTTCTATTGTTGGGGTGTTTTGTTTTCATTGCTCTGTCCTATATGCAGATCTTCAGGGCTGTGCTGAGGTTCCCTCACAGCAGGGACGGCAAAAAGCCTTTTTCACATGCCTCCCTCACCTGGCTGTGGTCTCCCTTTTTCTCAGCACAGTTATCTTTGCCCACCTGAAGCCCCCATCAATTTTCTCCCCTTCCTTGGATGTTGTTCTGGCATTTCTGTACTTGGTGGTGCCTCCAGTAGTGAACCCCTTCATCTACAGCATGAGGAACAAGGAGATCAAGGTTGCCATGTGGAAAGTGATGACTGGGTGGTTTTCTTGAGCAGTATATTGCCCACCTTCTTCTGTAAATCACTTGTAATGTTATTCATGATAGGCGAAGCCAGTGGGTCTTATGTTCTTGTGTTGTTATTGGTGTTCTGTTTTTTTTTTTTTCCTCAATTTTATTTTATCAAATATTGTCCACAAAGAAATATAATTCTTCATTTTGCTGAGTATTTAAACGAATTAAAGTGACTTTTTGTCTTATATCCTTCCTCTGAGACGTTTTCTGTGGCTGCAGAGTCAGTGCCTGTGTTCAGAGGTGGAGGGGAAAAGAGTCGTGGCCCAGCATTCAAACCCGAGAGCACCAGTGCTGGGTCCATGCAGAGCTGCTCTCCTGCCACTGCCACCCTCTCCTGCTGAGCCCTGCTGGCGGAGTAAGGCCTGGCTGCTCCTGTAGCTTGGTGCCAGTGCGGCTCTGAGGCTGTGCTGGGCCTGCAGGCAGGGACAGGTAGTGGGCACATGAGTGACACAGCTGGCCTCCAGAACAGCATCTCCCTCCTAAAAGGGCCATGCCTAAACACTCACGTCTGCTTTCAGAGTTGCCATCATATCAGAACGTACTCAAAGAGAGTCCCAAAGTCTCCCTGGGACATAGGATGTGCTGGGAGAAGAGCAGAGCCTGGCCAGGTGCAGGAGAGACACAGGAACAGAAACCCTTTGCAGCTGCTGCCACCTGCAGACACATCGTACACACATGGAGAGAGGAACAAGAGCAAGCACAAAGGCCATCAGCTATCCCTAGGGGTGTCATGAAGGCCAGTGGGGCAGAGTGTCTTTAGGTCCCTTCATCCTGAGAGTAACAACCATGGGGCATCTGCCTGAATAGCACAGAACAGTCCAGGTGGAAGGCACCTTTAGAGACCATCTACATTGTTTATACATTGTACATACAGACACGCACGAGCTGCAGCTCCTGCACTTCGTGCTCTTCCTGGGCATCTACCTGGCTGCCCTCCTGGGCAACGGCCTCATCCTCACCGCTGTAGCCTGTGACCACCGCCTCCACACCCCCATGTACTTCTTCCTCCTCAACCTCGCCCTCCTCGACCTGGGGCTGCATCTCCACCACTCTGCCCAAAGCCATGGCCAATGCCCTCTGGGACACCAGGGCCATCTCCTATCAAGGCTGTGCTGAACAGCTCTTCTTTACATTCTTCTTTTTTGGTCCAGAGTTTTATCTCCTCACAGTCATGGCCTACGACCACTACGTTGCCATCTGCAAGCCCCTGCACTACAGGAGCCTCCTAAGCAGCAGAGCTTGTGCCCGGTTGGCAGCAGTTGCCTGGGCCAGTGGCTTTCTCAATGCTGCCCTGCACACAGCCAGTACATTTTCCCTGCCCCTCTGCCAAGGCAATGCTGTGAACCAGTTCTTCTGTGAAATCCCCCAGATCCTCAAGCTCTCCTGCTCAGATGCCTACCTCAGGGAAGTTGGGGCACTTGTGATTAGTGTTTCTTTAGGATTTGGTTGTTTTATTTTCATTGTGGTGTCCTATGTGCTGATCTTCGGGGCAGTACTGAGGATGCCCTCTGAGCAGGGCCGGCACAAAGCCTTTTCCATGTGCCTCCCTCACCTGGCCGTGGTCTCCCTGTTTGTCAGCACTGTCATGGTTGCCTACCTGAAGCCCCCCTCCACCTCTTCCCCATCCATGGATCTTATTATGGCAGTTCTGTACTCTGTAGTACCTCCAGTAGTGAACCCCCTCATCTACAGCATGAGGAACCAGTATCTCAAGGATGCAGTAATGAAACTCTATGGAAACCTGCTGTTTTGGAATCAATATTGACTGTGAGTTCCCTGATTATTTCAGGAACTTCGAGGAAAAAATGTTTTATTATATTTCTCTATATTTTTTTTTCAAATTATTTGTTTTGATTTAAATAATATTATCCTTAACCTGCTACCTGATTTTTTATTTTTTTTTTCTTTCATTTAAAACACCCAATCTTCTAATTATCTAAAGAAGCAGGTTTACCATGTAGATAAACACACACAGATAATAAATAAATAAATAAATAAATATATAAATAAACACATCAGAACTACATTGTTATCAGCTTCCATCTCTTCCCATCTCTTCTGGAGGTGGGGGAGCAGCCCCAGCATGCAGGAGGGGCTCAGGGCCAAGAACCCAACTGCCACATGCAGGAGCAGCCCTGGTGGCCCTTGGGGCTGCCCCTCACTGCCTGCTGGGCTCTGCCTCTCTGCTGCCTTTGGGTTGGGGCTGCTGCTTCCCTGGAGCCATGGCCATGGCCAGCAGCAGGACAAGGCCTTGTCACTGCTGCTTTCTATTTTGTTCCTCATTGCTTTCTTGAGCTCTTGTATCTGTGCTAGTCTTGAGCTCTCATATGCCTTGATGACAGTCCTGTTGTCTCTGCAGTGGCATCCCAGTGGCTGCAGGCAGCAGCAGGCACTGTGCAGCCCTGGGTCACAGTTGCCTCTCTGCTTGCACCAGAATAACAAAAGGGGCTGCTCAGGGCAAACCCAGAAACCTGGACACTTCTTCCAAGCGTGCTATCAGGAATAGAGCCAAGGGGTTGCTCCTTGCTCTTTTTTTTTTTTTTTTTTTTCTGGGATTCTTCATGGAGTGAAGGACACAGGATGAAAAACCCAGGGTGTTCTGTGAGGAATCAAGGGCTGCACCAAGAGCTCTCTTTATGGTGTCACTGCCAAAGTAGACAACTGGATTCATCTGCATGGGACTGCATCTCTGGCAGTGGGGCTGATGGCTGATGCAGGCCTGCAGAGGAATCTGGAGCTGCCAGGATCTGCAGGGACAATGTGCTCAGTAGGTAGTGATTAGGACCTCTTAAAAAGAGTGACCATCCAAAGACCAATTATTTAGGGGGATTTTTTAGGGGGAAATGTATATTTGAGGTGTTCTTGTCCCAGTAAGGTCTCTGCAATGCCAGAGGAGGCAGAGAAAAGCCAGCAGCAGAAGGCCCATAAGACTGCAAAGTAACAGTGGAGACGCTCTCTGTAGGCTGCTGGGCCAGGTCTGGTGCAGCGCTCACCTGCCCTTTGTGCCCTTAGAGACACCCCATGGTCCTGCCAAGCACTGCCCTGTGCTGCTGAGCCATCAGGGCAGATAGAAAGGGACTCAGCAGAAGAGATTCTCATGGAGTTGAGTTTGCTGCCCACCCTGAGCAGCATGGGTAAGGGGGAGACCCGCAGGGGTCCCAGGGCACCACAGCCCCGGGCTCTCACAGCAGATCCACCAGCTTGGGGCCCTGCAGGGAGCACAAGGGGGGAAGCAGCAACGGCTGGCCAGGCAGCAGAGACACACTGCCCTGGGCATCATGTTATGTCCCATGTGGATTGACCAGAGCTCAAGTGCTCAGTCTGGTGTGAGCAGGCAGAGGAGAGCTCTGCAGCCCCAGGGCACGCAGCAGCCCGAGCAAAGGAGTCTGGTGAGTGATTCCTTGCAGCCCTGGGGCAATGGCAGTGACCCCATGAGCTGGGTCTGCCTCCCAGCCTGCCCAGCACGATCCTGCAGAGTGCCCCCATGCCCTGAGCACCACAGCTCCCTCACTCTGCAGAGCAGCACCTCTTGTCGTGTCAGAGATCTCAGCTTTTGCCTAAAGTCCATGGCTGCTTTCAGTTTTCTACACAGAGGCAGCCGGTGCCTCCAAGATCCCTAGGGGAAACTGAAGCATGCATGAGGGCCAGGGAAGTTAGCCTGAATCCATAGGAGCCATTCTGGAACCAAAACTTCACATCAGGAAGATCAGTTCTGTGGTGGTGCAGAGCTGCTGGGCACATTGTACAAGGTGCTCCTAGACATGTTTGTGTCCTCTTCCATTTTGCCTTAAGTGCCACTTCTGTGTTATGAATGCAGTAGCCTACAGAGGTGAGACAGATTCTCTGAGATCATGAAAGCCATCGGAAAACTGATCCCAACAAGATTACTGCTATGGGGAGGTCAGCTGAACCCTGGCTAGGAGTGATGTGGGATTTAGGGGAGGGAAGAGGAGCTAGGACAGCAGAAATTAATGATTTGGAAAAAAAGTTCAGGTAATGTTAATGCTGTTCTAACACTGACTTCAAAAGTTCATGTGAGGTCCTTCCAATGTCTCAACCTGTAAACTTGATCCCTAACCCTAAATACTACTCCACACCCTGGCAGGAATCCACTACTCTAACGCCAGACCTCAAAGTATCCCTTGAAGCCAAAACTCAGCCCATAGTTTTTTCCCTTATGCTTACTCTTTTTGTTTACTTTGATTCCTGCTCTTAATCCTAGCATTGAAATGCTCTGTTTAACCCTAGACAACTTCTTAACAGACCTAAACAAAACCCTAAACCACAAAGCTTGCCCATATTCTAATCACAGACATCACAACTTAAACAGAACACCAAACACTTCCACTAATTTTTCCTTAATCTCTAACTCAGAAAGGTGAACCTTAGTTCCTAATCCCATACATGACCTGTGCATTAACCTCCTCACCTTCAAGCCCTCTCCTAACCCTTAACTTTAGGTGCTTGGCCCCTTGAGGCAGGACAGGAACCATGAGGTTGCTCTGCAGTCACCTGGCATTCAAAGCCAAGTGAGGGCTGACATCTGTCAGAATCACAGAATCACAGAATTTCTAGGTTGGAAGAGACCTCAAGATCATCGAGTCCAACCTCTGACCTAACGCTAACAGTCCCCACTAAACCATATCCCTAAGCTCTACATCTAAACGTCTTTTGAAGACCTCCAGGGATGGTGACTCCACCACTTCCCTGGGCAGCCTGTTCCAATGTCCAACAACTTTTTCAGTAAAGAAGTTCTTCCTAACATCCAACCTAAAACTCCCCTGGCGCAACTTAAGCCCATTCCCCCTCGTCCTGTCACCAGGCACGTGGGAGAACAGGCCAACCCCCACCTTGCTACAGCCTCCTTTAAGGTATCTGTAGAGAGCAATAAGGTCACCCCTGAGCCTCCTTTTCTCCAGGCTGAACAAGCCCAGCTCCCTCAGCCGCTCCTCGTAGGACTTGTTCTCCAGGCCCCTCACCAGCTTCGTCACCCTTCTCTGCACCCGCTCAAGCACCTTGATGTCCTTCTTGTAGCGAGGGGCCCAAAACTGAACACAGTACTCGAGGTGCGGCCTCACCAGAGCTGAGTACAGGGGGACGATCACCTCCCTAGCCCTGCTGGTCACACTGTTTCTGATACAAGCCAGGATGCCATTGGCCTTCTTGGCCACCTGAGCACACTGCTGGCTCATATTCAGCTGACTATCAACCATCACTCCCAGGTCCTTCTCTGCCTGGCAGCTCTCCAAGCACTCATCTCCCAGCCTGTAGCTCTGCTTGGGGTTATTGTGCCCCAGGTGCAGGACCCGGCACTCGGCCTTGTTAAACTTCATGCAGTTGACCTCAGCCCATCGGTGCAGCCTATCCAGATCCTCCTGCAGAGCTTTCCTACCCTCGAGCAGATCAACACACGCACCTAACTTGGTGTCATCTGCAAACTTACTGAGGGTGCACTCAATGCCCTCGTCCAGATCATCGATGAAGATATTAAAGAGGACCAGCCCCAGCACCGAGCCCTGGGGGACGCCACTAGTGACTGGCCTCCAACTGGACTTGGTTCCATTCACCATGACTCTTTGGGCCCGGCTATCCAGCCAGTTTCTAACCCAACGAAGCGTGCGCCAGTCCAAGCCAAGAGCAGCCAGTTTCTTGAGGAGAATGCTGTTGGAAGCATTTCTTGAGGAGAATGCTGTGTCAGTGACCCTGCTAGGCCAGCAGAAGGCACCTGCTTGGCATGCTGACTGTGGGATCACCTCTGCCTACATACCCAGGAGGACCCAGACAGAAAGAAAACCCCAAGATGGGTTGTCCTGTCCTTTCTGTTTGAATCCATGACTGGCCAGCAGGAGGCACAAGGCTTGGCTGTGTCTAGCCAAGAAGCTGCAAGGCCAGCAGCAGGCCCATGGCGTGGAAGGTGCTGCTGAGGTGACTTGTGTCTTGTTGGCTGACAGGCTGCAAGGAGCCTGATGGGTTGGGATGCCTACTTCAGGAGTGGTTTCCACCCTGATGGAGCTTTCTTTGGTAGTAGCAAAGAGCAGGAGAAAAAAAATTGACACAGACTGCATCTTGGAAGTTACGCACTGGCCACAATGAGGAAGAAATGTCCCTCAAAAGGCAGTGCTGTGGTGCCAGAGGTCAACCAAAGAGTGTCTGTGATCAGACCACAGCTTTGTGTTTCAAGTAACAGCTGGTGAGGGTTGATAAGACATTGGTGAAATGATGGAAATGCTGGGACGAGAGCAAGGTGGTGAACAGAGATGGGTGTCTGCAGATTTCAAGGAAATAGGGCAAACTGTGGGACAGCATAGGAAAGCCTGCAGAGGAGAAGGCAGAGGGTGTTAGCAAGAACAGAAGGCCCCAAAAGCCCAGAGGTTTTTGTCCCCTTGGCTAGAGCTTATGAGGAGAGATGTTATATTCATTACAATGGGGCCTCACTGATTCCTTGCAACCCTGTGTAGAGGCTGGGAGGTGTCATACCAGTGTTCTTCTTATGGCATCACACTGCCCAGAACATCCCACAGATCCCCAGGAAGAGCACTGAGCCAGACATAGGGGTGCAGGATCTCCCCTTCCAGCAGCTGGAGTCAGGCCTTGGCTCGATACTTCAAGAAAAGCAACTAAGAGTTTTCTCAGCACAGTGCTTTGCCTGTCTGTAATGATGACCTCCAGTTATCTGCCCTAACATGTCCCTGGGGAGACTTTGTTGCTTAGGGCCCTAAGTAGGACTCATTAATACTTAAGTCACTTCAACTTTTCCTCCTGACTTTACTTACTGAAGCAGTTGCATCACTCTCTTCTCAGTATCTAACCTTCATAGACTCAGCACCAACATACACCATGGAACTCATTAAAACACAGAAACTCCTAAGGAGCCATATCTCTCCCACCACTTTCTTCAGGTCTTCAAGACATGTAGAGTTAATTGGAGAGCCTTCATGGTGTAGTTGAGGAGGATGATTTCAAACAGCATCTAATAAAAATCTTTCCTCATTTTAAAGGCTGAATTTTGTTGTGTTTCAGTTGAGAGCATCATTGTCCTCGTTATATTGTTCTAGGGTTTCTCCTTTGAAGCCCTGCTTAGGTGGGAAGAACAGGGGTTTTCCTATTTCAAAACAAACAACAGAAAATCATGCTGCAATTTGCAAAAAAAAAAAAAAGTAAAAAATTCACGTTCCTTATTTTGTTGCCTCCAATGATGTTTACCTTCCCAAAAGGATGACTGTACATGATGTATTTTACAGTGATTAATAGGAAATTTTCAATAATTTTGTTAATATTAATCCACATTATACTAATTCAATGATAAATGTTGAGGGTCTTACTAAGGAAACCATTAGACAGACTGCTGAGAGATGGGTGAGCTTGAACTCACTGAAACTCAAAGCAGCAACTGGGTCACTGAGAGCGGTCTTAATGGTCAAAGAGTAAGGGGAGGGAAAACCAGGAGAACAATGGTAAGTCCAGGTCCAGACAGGCAGATGGAAAGGGGACATTCAGCAGGGTCTGTGTAATCAAGATGGGTTTTGTGCCTGGAAGACGAGGGAGCACACCATGATAGACAAAGCAATGAGAATGCAAGTGCAGGTGATCATCACAATTTCTTCTCCTGCCATTAATATAGACCATGGAAATTAGCATTTCTTCATGAAAGAAAATATACTTCATGTGAGACATTTTACAGAAGGGATTGAATCATCTGAGCTGATGAGTAGTTACTTTATCATTCGAGTACTAAAGAAATAACTGTGTGTTCAGGCAGAGCATTACTGCTTGACCATAAGCATAACCAGGGAAAACCTCCAGTGGCCCCGTTGTGTTTGAGGCACTTCCCTGCACTGGCAGGTGTCAGAAAAGACCTGCAGGAGGCCTGAGCCCTTTGGGAAAATCAGGCGGAGGCAGGTGGAGTTCCCAGGGCTCCTCCACTGCCAGCAGTGGTCTTTGTCCCTGCAACTGCAACCCAGTGCAACACAGGAAACCCCTTCAAAGACAAACCTCTTCTTCAGTGGGTTGCTGGGACTGACCTAGATTTGAATTGGCCGTTGGAAACCTGAGATACTATTCCTTATTCCTACTAGACGCGTGAACATCCATTTACCTTCCTGGCTCATCTTTAGTTAACTCAGGCTGATAAACTCAAGTATAGCATGATTCAAATGGCTGAGCCAGAACCCATCAGCTTGCACAACCTTGGAAATTGCCCCCGTCAAACTAAGGTTTTGAAAGGAACAAATGTGGAATGACACATCAGATCAAAATGCAGAGTAAGGGAAAGTCACACATATTGTGCTGGAGTAGCAGAAGGGAAAAAGCATTGCATTGTGCCTCAGAATAATCAAGGAGACCTAATCCAGTTCATCCATGAGGAAAAGCAGAAAGAGAAGGACATTGAATTTGGCCTAACATGAAGAAGGATGTACATCACTGGTGAAGGAACCGGCATTTGTGCCATCAACAATGTGGATTACACATGCACCACTACACCTAATGATAACCTGTCTGCCCCAGCTTGGTATTCCCACAGGGCAGGGGAAGGGAGATGACAGTGAAGGAAGGCATTTGGGTTTGGAAAGTGGGGCCCAGAAGAGACAAGGAGTCAAGGCAGTGGGGTGGGGGAGGCTAGCAGAAGCAGCCCAAGGGGTGGTGCTGCATGTGAGAACACATTTGTGCCAGCAGCCTGAGTGGGCAGCAGCTGTGCGCAGGTGAGGGGAGGCCAGGAAGCGCATGCCAAGAGTGCTCCTGCCAGCAGAGACAAGGCTGGGGCTGAAGCCAGGGGAAGAGGCAGGCCCAGGGCAGGGGGCTGCAAGGGCCATGCTGAGCTCCCTGCCCCTGCAGCAGCTGCACTGGCCCTCAGCAGATGTGCTGGCCGGCACGCACGGGGAGGTGCTGACATGCATCAGAGAGCAGCAAGGAGGGGGCTGGAGAGGGCTGGAGCCAGGTGAGTGGAAAGAGCAGGAGAGAAAAAATACCACAAAGTGCACCTTAGAAAGTTGGGCTCTTGCCATGAGGAGGAAGAAATGTCCAGGGAAACAACTGGTTTTGCTGCTAGAGGCAGAGGCAAAGAAGGCATTAATTACTTTAGCCTTTACCTCATCCCTTGTCACCAGGTTTCCCCCCACATTGAATTAAGGATGATGATTCTCCTTAATCCTCCGTAATTAAAGTGTTTATATATACAGTTTTTATTGTCTTTGACAGGAATAGACAGATTGAGCTCCAGCTGGGCTTTGGCCCTTCTGATTTTGACCTGCAGAGCCCCATAACATTCAGGACACATCTCCAGACAGGATTCCTGTCAGGGTGTTGGACTAATATTTAGGTTAAGAGATTAATGTTACTGTTCAAAGTAGTGTAAGGGCCATACATGACTGTTTGAAGTCACTGTCATAGCAGCATCAACATGACCTGAGCTCTCTTACCTCTACAAATGTAAGCTTCCAAGCTCCTCTTCCTTTCCTCTTCCCTCCCCCAAATCTCACATCTCTACTTGCCAGGCTACTCCTGACCTCCCTGTATGTCGTCTAACTGGGATCAGCTTTGTGATGGCTTTCATTATACCAACGTATCCTTCTTATACAGGGAGTCCCAGAGCTGAATGCAATACTTCAGGTAGGGTCTCAAGAGAGCAGAGCAGAGGGAGAGAATCACCTCATCCATTCTCCACTCAGCCTGTATTTGTGCTTGGGATTGCCCTGGCCAAGGTGTAGGACCTTCTACTTAGGTCTGTTGAACTTCGTGAGGTTCCCACAAGCAAACTCTCAAGCCCGGCTGGTTCCTTACTTCCAAGAAGGAACAAGACAACACATAGCCAGGCCTTCTTCCTGTAAGGGTCGTACTGGGTGTGTAGGCAGAGAGGATCTCACAGTCGGCATGCCAAACAGGTATCTGCTTGTACTGGGTCTGGCTGGGATGAAGTTAACTGGTCCTGTAGTGGCCCAAATCTTGTTGGGCTCTACTCAAGGTAAAGTTGCTCAAAGACTCCCCCTAGACTGGTATCAGCCACAAATGAGCTGAAAATGTGCTCTATGCCATCATAAAGGGAGATAACAAATAGGGTCAATGGTTTTTACCTAAGGCATCCCTTAGCATCACTGAGGGATGCTGCTGGTATCTGGCTGTCAGAAGAACTTTGTCCTACTAATGTTCAGCCCCGTCCCCTCCCCCCCCAATCATCCCTTTCTTCAGTCAAAATATCACCAGTCTGGCTAAAGGGAGACTCCAGGAGACCATTGTAAAGACTTTGCTAATGTTGCTAATGTCCAGGTTCACCACATTCTTTTCTTCCCCCTCCCTGACTGGTTCAGCAATCTCTGTTTTCCTCCAAGTGCCTGAAGATGGCTGTGGCAGGACTTTCCTCATCATGTCACCAGGAGCAGAGGTGTCCTGGTTTCAGTTAGGGCAGAGTTAATTTTCTTCCTAGTAGCTGGTAGAATGCTATGTTTTGTCTTAGGATGAGAAGAGTGCTGATAACACCCCTATGTTTTAACTGTTGTAGAGCAGTGCTTATACCAAGACAAGGACGTCTCAGCTTCTTGCTCTGTCCTGCCAGTGAGCAGGCTGGGGGTACAGCAAGAGCTGGGAGGGGACAGACCCAGAGCAGCTGACTCAAACTAGCCAAAAGGGGTATTCCATACCATCTGACATCATGCTAAAAAATATATAGGGGTGGCTAGCCAGGGGGAGGAGGGCCGGACTGCTCGGGGTTAGGCTGGGCATCGGTCAGCGGGTGGTGAGCAATTGCATTGTGCATCACTTGTTTGTACACATTGTTATTAGTAGTACTATTATCATCATTATTGTTATTATTATTATTGTTATTATTATTTTCCTGTCTTAAGAAACTGTCTTTATCTCAACTCACAGGCTTCACTTACCCATTTCTCTCCCCCACCCAAGAGAGGGAGGAGGAAGGGTGAAAGAATGGCTGTGTGGTGTTTAGCTGCCGGCTGGGTTAAACCACAACAAGAGGTGACAATTGCAATTGTCCCCATCCTTTTTCTTGTCCTTCTTGAAGATGCATTTGATGCCTGCCTTTTCCAAGTCCCCAGAAAACTCTATGATGCAAATCTTCGGCAGCCCAGTCCAGAAAGGCAGGGTAGTGTGACATAACAGAGAGGGGCATCTGCAAAGAATCTGTGTAAGAGGCATGACAGAAATCTCACTGGGACACTGGGGGTTGTTTCTAGAGTCACACAGGACAGTGTCAGGGCTCTGTGAGGTGTCCACATCTGAGCTGGCCTCCGGTGCGCCTCATACACACAGGGCTGCTGAGAGACACAAGTCCCTGCCTTGCACACCCAGGGGCAGTGCACTGCAGCACTTGCAGTGTCCTTCTGGTTCCTGCACCAACTGCTAGAGGTTGGGAGGCATCTCAGCCCTGCAGTAACTCACCCTGCTCTGCCCTCATCCGAGATACCCCAGGACATGAGGAATGGGCACAGGGACCTTGCTTCAAGGAAGCCCATCCCAGTGCTGCCTTTAGGTGGCTTCCCAGGGGACGTTACTTGGACCTGTGGTATTCTCTGCCCCACCGGCCTTCAGGAGACTTGTAGGAATAGCTGATGGCCTTTGTGCTCACTCATGTTCATCTCTCTACATGCATATGATGCGGCTGATGACACCAGCAGCAAAGGGTTTTTCTTCCCATTTTTCCTCTGCACACCTGCTCTTCTCCCATGACAGCCCATCTCCCAGGGAGCATTTCCCAGGTAAGCACGTCTGCGCTGGCATGGACAGCCACAGTGGAAACCCTTCCATGCAACCCACTTTCTACACAGTCCTGAGATGCTGCACTGCCCCTGCAGAGTATTTAAAATGACCACAAAACCAATAGAATAACCCTTGGGTCTGTAATGTGTTACATTATCAGTCAAATGCAGAAGACGAAGGGCAATATCTCGATTTTGAAGAACATCATGGCATCAGTTTCATCAAAGTATCCTTCAGCTCCTGGTTCCTCATACTGTAGATGAGGGGGTTCACTGCTGGAGGCACCACCGTGTACACAAATGATACCACCAGATCCAGGGATGAGGAAGAGATGGACGGAGGCTTCAGGTAGGCAACCATGACAATGCTGACCATCAGGGAGACCACAGCCAGGTGAGGGAGGCACATGGAAAAGGCTTTGTGCCAGCCCTGCTCAGAGGGCATCCTCAGCACTGCCCCGAAGATCAGCACATAGGACACCACAATGAAAATAAAACAACCAAATCCTAAAGAAACACTAAACAGAAGTGCCCCAACTTCCCTGAGGTAGGCATCTGAGCAGGAGAGCTTGAGGATCTGGGGGATTTCACAGAAGAACTGGTTCACAGCATTGCCTTGGCAGAGGGGCAGGGAAAATGTACTGGCTGTGTGCAGGGCAGCATTGAGAAAGCCACTGGCCCAGGCAGCTGCTGCCATCTGGGCACAAGCTCTGCTGCCCAGGAGGCTCCCATAGTGCAGGGGCTTGCAGATGGCAACATAGCGGTCGTAGGCCATGATAGTTAGAACTGAATACTCTGAACCAAAGAAGAAGACAAAAAAGAAGAGCTGTGCAGCACAGCCTTGATAGGAGATGGCCCTGGTGTCCCAGAGGGCATTGGCCATGGCTTTGGGCAGAGTGGTGGAGATGCAGCCCAGGTCGAGGAGGGTGAGGTTGAAGAGGAAGAAGTACATGGGGGTGTGGAGGCGGTGGTTGCAGGCTACAGAGGTGAGGATGAGGCCGTTGCCCAGGAGGGCAGCCAGGTAGATGCCCAGGAAGAGCGCGAAGTGCAGGAGCTGCAGCTCGTGTGTGTCTGCAAATGCCATCAGGAAGAACTCGCTCACTGAGCTGATGTTGGGTATTTCCTACTTCTGGGCATGGGGTCCTGCTCATGGAACACAAAAACACTGATACTTCAAAACAGAGTTCTTAGAAAAAACATATCCATTTCTCTTTTAAGTCCCCATTTCTCATTTCAGAGTAAAACTCATTCCATTTCTCATTTAATCCCTCCCAAATGATTCTCCACTTCCATTCAGACTTTTGGCAGGTCCCTTTCATGAATTCTGTTTTTTGCTGCTTGAGAGTGTCACTGAAAGCAGGGGACTTGCTGTGGGCAATATGGGAGTCGGTCCTGCCCTTAGCAAGTGGTAAAGATCATATAGTGATTTTTATTTTTTCTCTTTTGTTCTAGCAGCCCCACGGTACTCACAGTAAAACCTTGAGTGTCATCAAAGAGGCGCTGCCTTTAGTGCAGTGTCCTTGAAAGACCACATCGAGTCTGTCTGTCAGTCCTAGTGTCAACTGCCCTGTGCTGGTGTCTCTTTGACCTACAGGAAAATTGCACTCTTATATTTGCCTGAAACAAAACAGGACACTGCTGAGAGCAGAGGAATCCAGGCTCAAATTGCCCATCTCCAGACCCTTCACCCTGTCCCTGTCCCCCCCTCCACCCAAGCACACCAAGGGCTCACTCCATGGGCATGTGAAACCCCCATCCCCAGCCAGCCTGGGAACAAGAACACCAGCAGCACAGCCAGGTGGAGAAGCCTGCAGATGTGTCCTGCCACACGCTGCCCTCTGTTGTTGCACTCCTCAGTGCCTCCAAGCCCTCTCTCCTTCTCTCCTCACCCCGGGCCAGCTGTGGTCAGAGCTCCCAGCCCTGCTGCGCTGTGCAGAGGAGCTGCTCCTGGGCACAGCTGCCTCTCTTCAGTGCTTGCCAGGATCTCCCCAGTGGTCTCGAGGAGCCTGGCCCATCTCAGCAGCACAGCACCCAACCATGGCATCGCTTGCTCTGTGCCCTTGGGCTCCCTCGAGGTGTCCCCAAGGCCTCAGGGCTGACAGCTCCTGAAGGCAGCAGGGTCTCTGCTGGGGTATGGTGTCTGAAGCAGACTGAAGTCATCACAGGCTGCTCCTTGCTGAACTTGAGAGAGACTGATTTTAGAAGTGTGATTTATGCTATTAAAGTTTGATTGTCAAACGTGAGTACAAATGATTCTCTCCCTTAACTCCTATTGTGTTCCCACTGTATGGCAGGACACTTCAGCCATGACTGCCAGGGATTGTTTCACCCCTCTGAATGTGTCCTAACAAGAGAGGGGGGACCTGAATGCTCTAAAAGGTTTTCCATGAAGGGAATTGGACACTAAGACACCATTTGTTGATTTTTCCCAGCAATCCACATGGAAGATCCTCTACCCATACAGAAATCTCTTCCTCCTCTCTCACATGACCAGCACGGTGACTGGGATGTAGAACACACTCATCATTGTGCTGGTTTTTGAGAGCCAGCACCTGCAGAGGCCTGTGGCCTTCTTCCTTGGGGGATCTGTCCTCCTTGCAGACTTTGTACAGCTCCACCACCCTGTGCCAGATGCTGGCCATCTTCCTGGCTGGGGACAGCATCCCCTTTGCTCACAGAGGTGGGAGCACTATCAGCTGCACCTTCTGCATGAACAGAGTGCTTCCTGCTGGGGGGCCATGTCCTACGGTCAGCCCTGGGCTGTATGCCATCCCTGTTCTCTGCAAGGCTCGAGAAGTGGAAGGTCTGACTCCAGAAGGCATCTGTACCTGAACCAGGGGAATTTCTGTCATGTACAAGAATTACTTCCCCTCCTCCCAGCTACAGTTCTGTGGCCCCAGTGTCATGGACACCTTCTGTGGTTTTGCAACATTTCTGGAGCTGTCCTGCAGAGCCACAGTGATACTCATGGTTTTGATTTTGTAATCTTCCTGTTCCTAATCATGCAGTTTTCATGTGTGTGTGTCCTGTTTTGGCAGACTCAAAGCCTTATCCATCTGCTCTTCTGTCCTCACAAGTGTCATTGTTTTCTATGACACCATCATCTCTCTCCATGTGAAGCACAGAACAGCTCATAATATAAGCTACTAATACAATCACCAAGTCAAAAAAAAAATAAAAAAATCAGTATCTTATGCCCTTCAAAGAAGAAGACAAAAAAGAAGAGCTGTGCAGCACATCCTTGATAGGAGATGGCCCTGGTATCCCAGAGGGAATTGGCCATGTCTTTGGGCAGAGTGGTGGAGGTGGATCCCAGATCAAGGATTGTGAGGTTGAGGAGGAAGAAGTACATGGGGGTGTGGAGGTGGTGGTTGCAGGCTACAGCGGTGAGGATGAGGCCGTTGCCCAGGAGGGCAGCCAGGTAGATGCCCAGGAAGAGCGCGAAGTGCAGGAGCTGCAGCTCGTGTGTGTCTGCAAATGCCATCAGGAGGAACTCACTCACAGAGCTGATGTTGGACATTTGCTGATATTGGACCCAGTTGTCTGTTTAGGAGGAGGAGACGGAAAAAAAGTTAAAACAGAATTATCTGAGGAAAACTGGAAATGAAACAGGAGAATGAGGGAAACTCAAGTTCAGTCTACTGTTCAAGTTCAAACTCATGAGCTTTGCAGTGTTGTTCCAAACAGCTCATCTGAATGATGAGCAGAGCTGCAGATATTGTGCTGATTTATTTTATCAGAGTTGCCCTGATATTGCTTAGGAGATGTATGAGACAGTTGAATGCCCTGATAGTTCATGTACACTCATAGTGAAACCTTTTGGATGCCAGGAGGCAACAGGACTGTCCCTTGGTGAAGATCAAGCAGAGCAGCATTGTCCATCAGTCCTGCTCTGAGCTGCCCTGTGTCACCCCTCTGTGAGCTGCAGGACGATCCCTCTCAGGTGTTTCCCTGAGAAGAATCTGGAGACAGCTGAGAGCAGAGAAGCCCCAGTCCAAGTGCAGCTGGACAGAATGTTCAACTTGTCTCCAGGTGAAGGTCTCAGCCAGACGAAGCTTGGGAGCTTCTCCTCGTCTGGGCTCTGCCTGCGGTGTTGGCCATGCCTGCCCCACAACCCATGGGTTGCAGGGGGAGAGAAGGCCAGGGACGGGCTGCTCCAAGTGAAGGTGTCTGCACTGCAGGGCATGGCCATGATGTGCCCGAATCTCCCCTGCCACGGCGTTTCTGGCAACAGCTCCTTCTGCCCCTCTCTCTGCTGCATGCAGCTGTCCCTGCCGGTAGCTGCTGCTCTGCGCCCACCTCTTCTTTCCCCCTGCCCATGCTCACAGACCCCATCCCACGCGGCTGTGCTCAGCGCTGCCCTGCAGCACCCTGCCACCAACAGGGTCCTGCCAAGGGGCACCTCCATGGCTGCAAGAGCTACGGGGCAGCTGACAGAGAGCTCAGCATGGGTGGCCACGGCAGGGTGTTCTGGGCTGACTGGTGGCACCTGCCTTAAGGCAATCCAAGGGGCTTCTGCCAGACTTCCTCCCCTCGCAGTGCAATCCAGCAGGACTCTCAAAGCCTACTGCATTGCCCACTGCCCTCACAAAAACAAGACACAGCAGGAGGAGACCCTTCCAGGATGTGCAGCTGCATGGCCTTGCAGCCAGACACCTTGTCAAGAGCTGTGCAGATTTTTCCTGCAGGCAGCTCCCAGCATCCTCCCACTCCCAACTGCCTCCAAGCCCTCTCTCCTTCTCTCCTCTCCCCGTGCCACCTGCGGTCAGAGCCCCTAGACCTGCTGCGCTGTGCAGAGAAGCTGCTCCTGGGCAGAGCTGTCTCTCTGCACCACGGCCCTCTTGCCACGAGCTCTCTCTGTCCCAGGAGCCCGGCCCAGCTCAGCAGCACAGGCCCAGCCCAAGGGAGTGGAATCACCTCTCTGGGGGCTTTGGTGATGAGCTCACAAACCTCATTGGCACTGAGAGCCAATTGAAGAAGTCTCTCAAGTCAGATGCAAGTTTTCTGCAGTGTCCCCCTGAGGGCCAGCACTGACACAGGCTCCCTTGGAGCTCGTTAGAGCAGAACATTGGAGGCAGTGAGGACAAGGAGACAAATGCAATGTGGTGAAGGTGACACTGATGTGTAGGAAAACTGGATTTGTGTCACCAAGCACAAGCTCTAGACCTTGACCTCCATCTCCTGGGAACGGAGATCCTTTCCTTTTGCACACTGCTTGGAGATCTTCCTGGGGTAGTAGGAGATGGGGATGTGCATGGCCAAGTGCAGGAGAAAGGTACAACCCCTGCCTGGTTCATGGGTGGGAGTGAGGAGGCAATGAAGCCCTGGTGCTTCAGCGATAAGCTGTCTCCTCATGGGCTTCAGTGACAGAGACAATAGCCATAGCCATGGACAAAAGACCTTGAAAGACAGCTCTCTATGACGCTGGCCAGGTTCCTAGTGAGCAGGCACCACTGCTCTATGGCATCCCTCATGGTGCCCAGGCCCTCCTCACCCTGGACACTGCTCACTCAGAAGGGTCCCAATTGGCCCTGATGTCCCCAGTCTGCCCTAAGAGCCCCTTAGGTACCTGGTTTTCACTTTCTGTGTTAGAGATTAAGCAAAGTTTTAGTGGGAGTATTTGGTATTCTGCTTGTGGTATCAGGTCTGTGTTTAAGGTATGGACAAGCTCAGTGGTTTAGGGGTGTTTTCAGTCTGTCAAGAAGTCTAGGGTTAAATACAGCATTTTAATGCAAGTGCTAAGGGAAGGCATTACGGTTAGGAGGAGAGAAAATGGGTTCCTTTCAGAGTGTTATAGTCACATTTAGGTTTAGGGATTAAAATTACTCGCTCAAGTAAGGTAAGGGCCATATGTGACTGTTCTAAATCAGTATTACTGCAGCAATAACATTAGATGAACCCTCCTACCTCTACAGAACCATTAATTTCTGCTGGCCAAGTTCTTCCACAAAATCATGCTTCCTACCCATAAGTTTTGTTTCCAAAATGGCTTCTTTGGATCCAGGGCTACTTTTCACAGGCCCTCACGCATGCTTCTGTTTCGGATGTGCAGGGATGGGATAAGGAAAGCCAAGTCTCAGATGGAACTGATCTTCTCAAGGGATGCAGGGAATAATAGAAGAGGATTCTGTATATACATTGCTCAGAAAAGAAAGGCCAAGGAGAGTGTACCCCCTCTGATGGATGAGAAGGGTGAATTGGTAATGACAGACATGGAGAAGGCTGAGGGACTCAACAACATCTTTGCCACAGTCTTCCCTGCCAGTCAGGCTTCCCAATGCTATCATTTCCCTGAACCCATGGATGGAGGCTGGGGGACAACATCCCACCTGCTGTAATTGAACAGCAGGTCCAAGATCACCTGATGAAACTAAACAAGTACATGTGTATAGGGCCTGATGACCCTTGCATCCCAGGATCCTGAGGAAACTGGCTGATGTAGTTGCCAAGCCTCTCTCTGTCATATTTTAAGAGTTCTGGCAATCGGGTGAAGTCTCTGGTCACCTGAAAAAAATGAAAACCTCACTCCCAGTTTTAAAAAGTTTAGAAAAGAGGACCCAGGGAACTACTGAATGGTGAGCCTCACCCCTGTGTCTTGCAAGATCATAGAAAAGATCCTCCTAGAATCAGTGTCAAGGTACATGCAAGACAAAGAGGTAATCTGAGACAGGAAGCATGGCTTCCCCAAAGGGTAAATTATGCTGAACCAATCTGCATCCTGGGCTGCAGCAAGAGAGGAGTGGGCAGCAGGTGTAGGCAGGTGATTGTCCCCCTCTGCTCTGCCCTTGTGAGGCCCCACTTGGAGTCCTACGTCCAGATCTGAGGCTCCCAGCACAAGAAGGATGTGGATCTTTTAAATGGGTCGAGAGGAGAGCCACAAAGATGATCAAGGGGCTGGAGCACCTCTCCTATGAAGAAACTCTGAGAGAGCTGGGGCTGTTCAGCCTGGAGAAAAGAAGGCTCCAGGGTGACCTCTTTGAGGCCTTTCAGTACTTAAAGGGGGCTTATAAAAAAGATGGAGAGTGACTCTTTGCTCAGTCAGATAATGAGAGGACAAGGGGAAATGGTTCTAAGCTAAATGAGGGGAGATTTAAATTAGAGGTTAGGAAGAAATTCTTCACTCAGAGGGAGGTGAGGCACTTGAACAGGTTGCCGAGAGACCTTAGAGGTGCCCCATCCCTGGAGCTATTCAAGAGCAGGTTAGATGAGGCCCTGGGCAACCTGATCTCATGGGGGGGCATCCCTGCTAACGGCCAGGGGTTGGAAATAGGTGACCTTTAAGGTCTCTTCCAACAGGAGCCATTCTCTGATTCTATGGTCTCACTAGCTATACCTCAATCATGACTCCCATTCCATCAGCCTTCCTGTGGTCTGTCACCTGACCAGAACAGAAGGTGCCTTGCCATCATCTTCAATGCCATGTGCATGCTTCTGCCCTTTACGGTCCCTATCTGTGACACATTCCTGCTGCTAGTCTGTCAGCTCCAAAGACAGAAGTGGCCTCCCAGCCTCCTTCACAGCTACATGCCTCCTGCAGGCCCAGTAGATCCTGAGGCACACCTGATCCCATCACAGCATTCCCAGGCAGCTCCTCCTTGTGGCCTCTGATCTGATCACATACCTGTCACCTCACATGCCTCTTCCATTGCCATGGGTTTGCTCCAGGACCTCATAGTTCCTGCCGTGCTCCAAGGGGACAAGCAGCTGAAGTTACGGATAGGAGTGGGGTTGAAGACGAGATGTGCTATGTGCGTGGTGGAGGGCTTTGGGAGTTAGGTGTTCATTTTAACATTTAGGGATTAGAGGTCACCTTCTAGGGTTAAGGGAATAGTAGGGCTTTGAGGGAGGGATCAGTGTTCTGCTCAAGATGCCTGCCGAAGGTGTAGGGGAAGAGCAAGCTTTGTGGGTTAGAGTTCAGTTCTTGGTGGAGGGCTAGGCTTAAGACTGGCATTTTACTCCTTGGTTAGGTTTATTCATCCTCCTGCTTACTCTTCTAGTAGAAGATGAGTTTGACATCTGTGTTTTCAAAGTACAGAAGAACGTCTTTGATCAACCTGTCCTTTCCAAGGTCTTTGAGACAGGTCTTATGATGATGTCAGCAGCTCCACCAGCACCTCTCTAACCCTTTTCACACTATGTCTAAGCAACCTGAGGACTGACCAGGAGAATTATGAAGGTTTTATGCCTTTATGGGCTTCACACGGATAATGGTAGCAGTTTCACAGATAATCATAGAAACATGGGACCATAGAATCATAGAATGGTTTGGGTTGGAAGCGACCTTAAAGATCATCTTATTCCAACCCCCCTGCTGTGGGCAGGGACACCCCCTACTAGATCTGGTTGCTCAAAAATCATTCCAACCTGTCCTTGAACACTTCCAGTTATGGGACATTCACAGGTTTTCCAGGCAACATGTTCCAGTGCCTCACCATCCTCAGAGGAAATTCTTCCATATATCTAATTTAAACCTACCCTCTTCTAGTTTAAAGTCATTTCTCCTTGTCCTGTCACTACACTCCCAGTCAAAGACTGTCTCCCCAGCTTTCCTGTTGGTCCTCTCTAAGTACTGGAAGGTTGCTGTAAGGTTTCTCTTGTTCCTTGTCTTCTCCAGGCAGAACAGTACCAGTTCTCTCAGTGTGCCTTCATAGTAGATATGCTCCAGCCCCTTGATCATTTTTGTGGCCCTCCTCTGAACTCGTTCGAATAATTCCATGTACTCGAACTGCCGTGTTAAACCACAGCAGTCTTTTTGGCACCCAGTGTGGGGCACGAAGGGTTGAGATAATGACAGATCTTACCAGAGAGTGTTAAAGTTAAATTGTTATAAGCATTAGACCAGTTTAATAGTTGCTGATCACAAGGTTGACGTTTTGGATCTCAGGTCTGTTGAGCTTGCTTTCAGAAATGTGTTGTATAGCACATTACTTACTGCATGTGTTCCTGTTGTGATGTTTATCATTTCTGGGTCTGGTTTAAAGTTATTTTGCTATGTTGTGTAGCACTGGCTTATGAGTCAGGAAAATTACTGGTCATGTGAAAAATCTGTTATTTGTACTGAGCATTGCCATCACCTCCATACCTCAGGAACCATCACTCAGAAACTATTAAGAATTATGCTCTTGACCTTTTTGCTTTAGGGAGCCAAAATAGGGGGAGTAAAGGGAGGGACACTTCTCCACTTCTTCACTCTCTCCTTCACCTCCCCCTTCTCCTCCAGGCTAATTGCACTAGCTCTACAAAGCTGTGAACATCCTTGGCATGGTCCTATTGTGATGTCTCCTGAATGTGTTTCAGCTTTTGTTTAAGAATAAACAACTCTTTAAGAATGCCCTCCAGAGACCTGCCCCAAGGCCGGAGAGTTAGGAGTGGCAGGGAGCATGGGAGGATATGGGCAGGCACTTAGAGCAGTGGGCACCTCCAGTGTTTTGGAACTTCCCCCCTGAGCACATGCAGAATCCTTAAAAAATGTAGAAGTGCTTGAAAAGGAAGGGCTATCACCTTGGCAATTCCAAAGGGACACAAATAAACAGGGCGTGGCGCGTCAGAAGGGAGTGGCGCGGCAGTTAGCGCGGCAGTTCGCGCAGGCAGGGTGCGCAGGAAGGGCAGAGAGCTCCCCCTACACACAAACAACACCTCGTTAACAACAGCCGTAACTAGGCGATAATGGTCGCCACCAGGCACGGCGCGCTCTCCAGAAAGTCGGTACACACGCAGACCGACTACCCGTTAAAAAATGCAGCAGTTCAGGTCACCGGATGCAAGGAGTGTCTGAGCCTGTTGCTGCCATCGGCGGGAGGCAGAGAAACTGCGTGCGTAAGGTGCGAGCAGGTGGATGATCTGGTCTGCATGGTGGCGGAGCTCAAGGAGGAGGTGGAGAGGTTGAGGGATATCAGGGAGTGTGAGCGGGAGATAGACTTCTGGAGTAACTCCCTGCAGGGCCTCAAGGGGAGGTGCCGAGGTGAGACTCCTCAAATGGGGGCAGACCCCCTGCCCTGTCCCCGTCGGGCAGAGGGAGGGGATCTGGGAGCTGAGGAGGAATGGAAACAGGTCCCTGCTCGACATCGCAGGCGATCCCCTCCCCTTCCGGCCCCACCTTCCCAGGTGCCCTTACGCAACAGGTTTGAGGCCCTAGAGATTGAGAGGCCGGTGTGTGAGGAAGAGGTAGCAAATGTTCCCAGGAGGATGCCTGGGGCGAGGAGGTCAACTCCGCGCCTCAGGACTGCCTCCACCAAGAAAGACAGAAGGGTTATTGTTGTTGGTGACTCGATTCTTAGGGGAACAGAGGGCCCTATTTGTCGGCCTGACCCTACCCGTAGGGAAGTCTGCTGTCTCCTCTGTCTGGAGGCAGAGGGGATCCCACAGTCAGCATGCCGAGCAGGTGCCTTCTGTTGGCCTAGCAGGGCCACTTCCAGATGTCAGCCCAGAAGGGGAGATCCCAGGTCTATGTCAAGGGTGACTTGTCAGCTGCTACATCCGTGACACGATCCTGATGCTTCCCTACCAGTATCTCTCCTGGCCAGGCTTCTTCTCACTTCCCCATATCAGTCATCTTTATATGGGCAGTTTTCTGATGGCTTTCATGAACTCACCTATCTGTCTCACCTCTGTTGGCTAGTCTGTTCCTGAGAAAGAAGCAGGTCCCTAGCTCGCATGGAGAAGAACACAAAGGTCTGTAGGTCTGCACAACGTGCCCAGCAGCTCTGCAACACCACAAAAGTGTGCTTCCTACCTACAAGTTTTGGTTCCAGAATGGACCTATGGACACAGGAAAAGTTCTTCTAAGACCCTCATGCAGGTTTTTTGTTCCCCCAGCCATCTGGGAGGTAGTGACCCTCTCTGTGTAGAAAACTGACAGCAGCCCTGAAGGATGATTTAGACAAATGCTGAAACCTCTGACATGACAACACCTATTTGTAGTGTGTTTACGTGGCAAGGTTTTGGTAGCAGGAGGCCATAGGGGTGGTTTCTGTGAGAAACATCTAGAAGCTGCCTCATGTTTGGGAAGGGCCCCACTGTTTTCCAGAGCTGAGCCAATAAGCGATGTTGTTTTGCGCCTCTGTGAGAGCATATTTAAGACAGGGAAAAAAAACGCTGCGCCACACAGCAGCTGGGAGAGTGAGAGGAGTGAGGAATGGCCTTGCAGGCACCAAGGTCAGTGAAGAAGGAGGGGGAGAGGTGCTCCAGGCGCCAGAGCAGAAGTCCCCTGCAGCCTGTGGTGAGGACCATGGTGAAGCAGGATGTCCCCCTGCAGCCCATGGAGTACCACGGTGGAGCAGGGTTCCATGCTGCAGCCCGTGGAGGAGACCATGGTGGAGCAGGTGGACCTGCAGCAACAGAGGTTGCCACCTGTGGAAGACCCCTGCTGGAGCAGATTCTGGGCCAGACCTGTATCCCATGGAGAGGAGACCATGCAGGAGCAGGTGACCTGGCAGGAGCTGCTGCCTGTGGGGGAGCCAAGTTGGAGCAGTTTGCCACTCAGGGGGAGGAGGTGGAAGAGGGTGGATGGGGGGGGGGAAGTGCTTTTGGTTTCTTTCCTTTGTTTCTCACTTCTCTAGCTTGTTAGTAATCACAGAATCACAGAATCACAGAATTTTCTAGGTTGGAAGAGACTTCAAGATCATCGAGTCCAACCTCTGACCTAACACTAACAGTCCCCACTAAATCATATCCCCAAGCTCTACATCTAAACATCTTTTGAAGACTTCCAGGGATGGTGACTCCACCACTTCCCTGGGCAGCCTGTTCCAGTGCCTCACAACCCTTTCAGTGAAGAAGTTCTTCCTAACATCTAATCTAAAACTCCCCTGGCTCAACTTAAGCCCATTCCCCCTCGTCCTGTCACCAGGCACGTGGGAGAACAGACCAACCCCCACCTCGCTACAGCCTCCCTTGAGGTACCTATAAAGAGCGATAAGGTCGCCCCTGAGCCTCCTCTTCTCCAGGCTGAACAAGCCCAGCTCCCTCAGCCGCTCCTCGTAGGACTTGTTCTCCAGGCCCCTCACCAGCTTCGTCGCCCTTAATGATCAATAAATCTTACTATCTTCTTATGCTGAGTCTGTTTTGCTTGTTACAATAATTACTGCATGATTTTCTCATCCTTATCTCAACCTTTGAGCCCGTTTCACATCTTTTCTCCCCATTCCTCTTTGAGGAGGGGGAGTGAGAGAGCGGCTGTGGTGGAGCTCGTCTGCCCACTCAAGCGGAACCATGACACTATTCAAGACCTCTTCCTCTATGGGGCCTACCAGCTACTTAGGAAGAGAGGATCTGTGTGCAGAGATCTGTGTGCATCTGTCATGTGTGCAGGATCTGTGTGCAGAGATCTGTGTGCATCTGTCATGGAGACCAGCAGATGTGAGCGTAAAGGCACAGATCCCAGCCAGGATTCAAGGGTTGACCTGTTGGCTACTTCAGAAAGAAGTCAACTCACAGCCACTTAACAGCCATTAGCTTCCTACTGGACTTACAGCTTCTGAGGCAGCACTGCCCTCGTAATACCACACCTACAAAACACCCCTTTTTTGGCCCAGAATCTGCCCAGGTAGAAGTGATCCTCCAAGCTCATGGCATACCTGCTGGGCTCCCAGCCTCTCTGACACTCAGGACCCAGTTCCGTGCCAGTCCTGTGAGGGCAGGAGGGACCTTGCAGGCAATGTTCCAGCCCCGTGCATGTTGGCGGTCTCTCACCTCTTAGTGCACAGTGGAGATCACATTTGTATCTAGAAGCCATGAGCCTGAAGCTGGCCTAGAAGACACTCAGGGGAAGTGCCCTCTCAGCCCCAGCCCCAGCCCTAGCCCCAGCCCCAGCCTGTGGTACTGCTTGCAGAGAGAGGGGGCTGTGGTGTCTGGGGCACAGGGGCACTCTGCAGGGCTGTGCTGGGCAGTCTGGGAGGCAGGCCCAGCTCATGGGGTCACTGCCATTGTCCCAGAGCTGCAAGGAATCACTCACAACACTCCTTTGCTGGGGCTGCTGCATGCCCTGGGGCTGCAGAGCTCTCCTCTGCCTGCTTACAAAAGATTGAGCACCTGAGATCCACTCAGTCCACACGGGACACAAAATGGTGCTCAGCTGTATATATTGGGGTCATCTTTCTAAGGCAAGGTAACAGTTTCTCAGAGACTGGCAGCATAGCTGTCTGCCTGTGGGAATTGATGATTTACTAAATATTCCTCATCGTTGAGCTTGGAATTTCTTTTTCTTTCATTTTTCTTTTCCTTTCCCTTCCTCATGTGTCTCTCTCTCTGTGAGTTTTTATGTTTTTTCCCTCTCCCTCTAGATGTGTTTCCTCCTCTCCCTCTAGAGGAGAAGGAAGCAGGCAGCTCATGCATGTGTAGTTGTACTTCAGGTGAGGAAGGAGGATGCTGGCTATGCTGCAAGGAAATGGAGGTCCATGAAGCTGCAGGAGCCCTGCTTTCTTGCCTGGGAGATCCCCAGCACACAGTGCCTGTGCCCTGCAGAGCCAGCCCCACTCCCTAGGCCAGCACAAGAGGCCTGGCCCAGACACAGAGCAGCCTTCCCCAAGCAGGGGCCTGCACAAAGAGTTTTCCCTTTCCACCTTACCCATCAGTGCAGGCCCAGAAATGCTGCCCTGCTCTTCCCCAGGGCCATCCTTGCTCCCAGAGAGCCTTGTCCAGGGCAGTGTTTCCATGCTGGCCTGGCCGGCCATTGCTTCTTCCTGCCCTGTGCTCCCTGCAGGGCCCCGAGCCGGCAGTGCTGCTGTGCAGAGCCAGGGACTGCGGTACCCTGGGACCCCTGGGGGTCTCCCCCTGCCCGTGCTGCTCAGGGTGGGCAGCAGACCTACATCCATGGGGAACTCTGCTGCTGTGCCCCTTTCCATCTGCCCTGATGGCTCAGCAGCACGGGGAAGTGCTGGGCAAGGCCATGGGTTGTCTCTAAGGGCACAAAGGGCGGGTGAATGCTGCACCAGACCTCGCCCACAGCACTTCAAAACAGTTATCTTCAGTTAATCTGCAGTATTATGGGCTTTCACCTGCTGGCTCTTCAACACCTCTTGTGGCATTGCAGAGACCTCCTTTAGTCCATGGACTCCTCAGATTCCCCTTCTCCTTTACCAGAGCGACACTCATTGGATGGTCACTCATTTTATGATGTTCTAATCACTACCCACTGAGCACATTGTCCCTGCAGATCCCCTGGCATCTCCAGATTCCTCTACAGGCTGCAATCTGCCATCTGCCCCCCTGCAGGGGGTGCAGTCCCATGCACATGAGTTTAAGATCAGTTGTCATCTCCTTAGGCAAGTTCTGCCATAATGGAAGCTCTTGGTTCCTCAGGGACCACCCTGAGACTTTCAGCCTGTGTACTTCACTCCATGACGAACCCCAGAAAACAGAAGGGCAGGGAGTAACCCCTTGGCTCTATTCCTGATAGCACATTTGGAAGAAGTGTCCAGGCTTCTGGGTTTGCCCTGAGCAGGCCCTTTTTTTACTGTGGTGCTAGCAGGGAGGCAGCTGTGACCCAGGGCTGCACAGTGCCTGCTACTGCCTGCAGCCACTGGGATGCCACTGCAGAGACAACAGGACTGTCATCAAGGCATATGAGAGCTCAAGACTAGCACAGATACAAGAGCTCAAGAAAGCAATGAGGAACCAAAAAGAAAGCAGCAGTGACAAGGCCAAGTCCTGCTGCTGGCCATGGCCATGGCTCCAGGGAAGCAGCAGCCCCAACCCAAAGGCAGCAGAGAGGCAGAGCCCAGCAGGCAGTGAGGGGCAGCCCCAAGGGCCACCAGGGCTGCTCCTGCATGTGACAGCTGGGCTCTTGGCCCTGTATCTCTCCTGCTTGCTGGGGCTGCCAAGACTAGCTGCAGAGGAGATGGGAAGAGAGGGGACCTGAGTGCAATGAACTTCTTATGACTTCCTTATTAGATGTATCTATACAGGAAACTGCCATGTTTCCTTCAAATGATTAACAACTAAATGATTAACAAGTAGGAGAATAAGAAATATATTATTTATATCAGAAAAAAAACTTCTGAACATAATAATTCAGACAAATATTAAGAAAAAAAGGTCTTTCTTGTTTGAGGAAACATAGGAATTTTGATTTTATGCATAATATTATATGTGAATATATTGAAGAGTTGTGTATTCTAGCAATGTCCTCACTGAATTCCTTAGTTCCTTGTTCCTCATGCTGTAGATGAGGGGGTTCAGAGCTGGAGGCACCACCAAGTACGGAACTGCCAACACTAGGTCCAGGGGTGGGGAGGAGATGGAGGGGGGCTTCTGGTAGGCAAACATGACAGTGCTGACCATCAGGCAGATGACAAGCTTGTCCATACCTTAACCACAGACCTGACACCACAAGAAGAACACCAAACACTCCCACTAAAACTTTGCTAATCTCTAATGCAGAAAGTGAAAAAGAGGTACCAAGGGGGCTAGAGAGAGCTCAGCTGTACCTCAGGATCTCATGGCCCAGCAAGAGGAATGTGACCGTGGCAGTGACTGTGAGGTCACTTCTGTCTCTGCACTTGATAGGGCAGCAGCAGGAACGTGTCATGGAAAGGAACTGTGAGGTCTCTTCTGTCTGTAGCTGACAGGTCACCCTTGGTTTCTCCCTGGGATCTGGACTTTTGGACTGACATCTGCCAGTGGCCCTGGTAGGCTAACAGAAGGCACCTGCTTGGCATGCTGACTGTGGGATCCCCTCTGCCTCCAGACCCAGGAGGACTGTACTGGGTCTGGCTGGAATGTTAACTTTCCCGGCAGCAGCCCATACAGTGCCGTACTCTGTACTTGTAGCTGGAACAGCAGTGTTATCACACCAGTGTTGTGTCTACTGCTGAGCAGCAGTGGCACAGCATTGGGCCTTTCTCTAACCCTCCTAGGGGGTGGGCAAAAAATGAGGAGAGAAACATCACTAGGGCAGCTGACCTAAACCAATCAAAGGGATATTCCATACCATGTGGTGTCACACTCAGCAATAAAAGGTGGAAACAGGAAGAAGAGGGGAGGGGTGGGCTCTCGTTGAGAAGATGTCGGTCCTCCTCTCGAACACCGGCTGCGTGCGTTGGGGCCTTGCTTCAAGGATGTGGTCAATCATCGCTCATTTGTGGGAAGTAGAGAGTAATTTCTTTCCTCTGCACTTCCATATAGCCTTCATTTATTTTGTTTGTTTGTTTTTCTCCCTTTTTCCCTTTTCCCTTTTATTTCCCCTTAGTTAAATTGTTTAATTCATGGTAGTCTTTATTTAATTATTATAATTATTTCCCTTTAATTAAATTATCCTTATCTCAACCCGTGAGTTGTTCTTTGCTTTACTTCTCCCCCTCCTCATCTAAAGGAGGGGGAGTGAGAGAGCGGTTGTGGGGTTTAGCTGCCCAGCACGGTAAAACCACCACAAGGACCCAGACAGAAAGAAGGCCCCAAGATGCGTTGTCCTGTCCCCTCTGCTTGAGCCCATGACTGGACATTGGGAGGCACAAGGCTTGGCTGTGTCTTGCTGTTGTGGTTTAACTTGGTCAGCAGCTAAACACAACACAGCCGTTCGCTCATATTCCCTCCTCCATCTCTGGGATGGGGGAGAGAAACAGGAAAGTGAAGCCTGTGAGTTGAGACAAAGACAGTTTATTAAGGCTGGAAAATAATAATAATAATGATAAATAATAATGATAATAATAATAATGATTATGATAATGATAATCGTATTCTTCTAATGATGTGTATGAAACAAGTGATTCACAATACAATTGCTCACCACCCACTGACTAATGCCCCACCTAACCCCGAGCAGCTGCCCCCCCCCCCCCCCCCCCCGGCTGGCCACACCTATATATTCAAAGAATCACAGAATCACTGAAGTGAAGGGGCTGGAAAGGATCTTGAAAGATCATCAGATTCAACCCCCCTGACAGGTTCCTTAGAGCAGGCTGCCCAGGTAGGTGTCCAGACGGGCCTTAAATATCTCCAGAGAAAGAGACTCCACAACCTCCCTGGGCAGCCTGTTCCTGTGAAGAAGTTCTTTTGCAGGTTGGTGTGGAACTTTCTGTGCTCTGTCTTATGACCATTACTCCGTGTCCTGTCCCCACAAACCACTGAAAAGAGGTTGGCCAAATCCCTCTGTCTCTCACACCTCAGGCATTCATACACATTGATGAGATCCCCTCTCAGTCTTCTTTTCTCCAGGCTAAACAGACCCAGGTCTCTCAACCTTTCCTCATAAGGAAGATGCTCCAGGCCTCGTATCATCTTTGTGGCTCTCTGCTAGACTCTTTCAAGGAGATCTCTGTCTTTTTTGTACTGGGAACCTGGTTTTGTATTGTTTAACGTGATGTCAGAAGGCATGGAATACCCCTTTGGACAGTTTGGGTCAGCTGTCCTGGGTCTGTCCCCTCCCAGAGTTGAGATAAAGATGGGAAAATACCAAACAATAATTATGACAATAATGATGATAATAGTACTAGTAGCAATAATGTGTACGAAAAAAGTGATGCAATTGCTCACCACCTGCTGTCCGATGCCCAGCCTAACCCTCCTTCCAGCTCTTGCTGCACCCCCAGCCTGCCTGCTGGCAGGACAGAGCGAGAGGCTGAAACTTCCTTGGCTTGGTGTAAGCACTGCTCTGCAACAATTAAAACAACAGCATGTTATCAGCACTCTTCTCATCCTATTACAAAACCTAGCTACTAGCTACTAGGAGGAAAATTAACTCTATCCGAGCTGAACCAAGGACAAATGTGTCGTGGTTTAACCCGACCGGCAGCTAAACACCACGCAGCCGTTTGCTCACCCTCCCCCCTCCCTCTCTGGGACGGGGGAGAGAAATGGAAAGTGAAGCCCGTGAGTTGAGATAAAGACAGTTTAATAAGACAGGAAAAAAAAAATAACAAAAATAATAATAACAATAATAATAATGATGATACAATGGGGATAATACGAAAGTAATAATAGTATGTACAAACAAGTGATGCACAATGCAATTGCTCACCACCCGCTGACCGATGCCCAGCCTAACCCCGAGCAGTCCGGCCCCCTCCCCCCGGCTAGCCACCCCTATATATTGTTTAGCATGACGTCAGATGGTATGGAATACCCCTTTGGCTAGTTTGGGTCACCTGTCCTGGGTCTGTCCCCTCCCAGCTCTTACTGCACCCCCCAGCCTGCCCGTTGGCAGGACAGAGCAAAGGCTGAGATGTCCTTGGCTTAGTATAAGCACTGCTCTGCAACAATTAAAGCATCGGGGTGTTATCAGCACTCTTCTCATTCTAAGCCAAAACACAGCATTCCACCAGCTACTAGGAAGAAAATTAATTCTGTGCTAACTGAAACCAGGACATCTATCCACCCCTTATTCCATACCATTTATGTCATGCTCAGGTTACACTCTTTTCCATACATTCTAATTAGTCACCTATAGTAATCATGGTAGTGATAACATACAGTATAATATACTATTTAACATGGTGCAATTCAGTTCATGGGCTATTCTCACCCAGTATTAAATCTCCTTGAGGTACACACCGGACCTCTCCGTTCTTTTGCATCACCCACCAAGTATATCCAGGTCCCTGAGCGAAAACAATTCCACGAATAGGTTTGCCTTTTCCTGAGGCAGGAGTAGCCCAGACTGTTTTACCCAGCATATTTTTTACATGCACTACAGGAACTTTATCCCCATCTACAGTACGTAACAGGTTTGATTGGGCAGGTCCAGCTCGGTTGGTAGATCCCCTAGTATTGACTAACCAGGTGGCCTTTGCCAAATGCGTATCCCAGTTTTTGAACGTCCCAGCGCCCATTGCTTTCAAGGTAGTCTTTAACAGGCCATTGTATCGTTCAACTTTCCCGGAGGCTGGTGCATGATAGGGGATGTGTTACACCCACTCAATACCATGTTCTTTGGCCCAAGTGTCTATAAGGTTGTTTCGGAAGTGAGTCCCATTATCTGATTCTATTCTTTCTGGGGTGCCATGTCGCCATAGGACTTGCTTTTCAAGGCCCAGGATGGTGTTCCGGGCGGTAGCATGAGGCACAGGATATGTTTCCAGCCATCCGGTGGTTGCTTCCACCATTGTAAGTACGTGGCGCTTGCCATTGCGAGTTTGAGGGAGTGTGATGTAATCAATCTGCCAGGCCTCTCCATATTTATATTTCAGCCATCGTCCTCCATACCAAAGAGGCTTTGACCGTTTGGCTTGCTTGATTGCAGCACATGTTTCACAGTCATGAATAACCTGTGCTATAGCGTCCATGGTCAAGTCCACCCCTCGATCACGAGCCCATCTGTATGTTGCATCTCTACCTTGATGGCCTGAGGTGTCATGGGCCCATCGGGCTATAAATAATTCACCTTTATGCTGCCAATCCAGGTCCACCTGAGCTACTTCAATCTTAGCAGCCTGATCCACCTGCTGGTTGTTTTGATGTTCTTCAGTAGCCCGATTCTTGGGCACATGAGCATCTACGTGGCGTACTTTCACAGCCAGGTTCTCTACCCGAGCAGCAATATCTTGCCACAATGCAGCAGCCCAGATAGGTTTGCCCCTACGCTGCCAGTTGTTTTGCTTCCATTGCTGTAACCATCCCCACAGGGCATTTGCTACCATCCATGAATCGGTGTAGAGATAGAGAACTGGCCATTTTTCTCGTTCAGCAATGTCTAAAGCCAGCTGAATGGCTTTCACTTCTGCAAACTGACTCGATTCACCTTCTCCCTCAGCAGCTTCTGCAACTCGTCGCGTAGGACTCCATACAGCAGCCTTCCATCTCCGATGCTTCCCCACAATACGACAGGACCCATCAGTGAACAGGGCATATTTCTTTTCATTCTCTGGCAACTGGTTGTACAGTGGGGCTTCTTCAGCACGACCCACCTCCTCCTCTGATGATATCCCAAAGTATTTGCCTTCTGGCCAGTCCATGATCACTTCCAATATTCCTGGGCGACTGGGGTTTCCTATTCGAGCCCGCTGAGTAATCAGTGCAACCCACTTGCTCCATGTAGCATCAGTTGCATGATGCGTAGAGGGGACCCTTCCCTTGAACATCCAGCCTAGTACCGGTAATCGGGGTGCTAGGAGGAGCTGCGCTTCAGTACCGACCACCTCCGAAGCAGATCGAACTCCTTCATATGCTGCCAATATCTCCTTTTCAGTTGGAGTATAGCGGGCCTCAGATCCTCTGTATCCCCGACTCCAAAACCCCAGAGGCCGACCTCGAGTTTCCCCAGGTTCTTTCTGCCAGAGGCTCCAGGTGGGGCCGTTCTCCCCGGCTGCAGTGTAGAGCACATTCTTTACATCTGGTCCTGTTCGAACTGGCCCAAGGGCTACTGCATGGACTATTTCCTGCTTGATTTGTTCAAAGGCTTGTCGTTGTTCAGGGCCCCATTCAAACTCATTCTTCTTGCGAGTTACTTGGTAGAGTGGGTTTACAATCAGACTGTAATTTGGGATGTGCATTCTCCAAAACCCCACAACACCTAGGAAAGTCTGTGTTTCTTTTTTGTTAGTTGGTGGAGACATAGCTGTTATTTTGTTGATCACATCCATTGGGATTTGACGACGTCCATCTTGCCATTTTATTCCTAAAAACTGGATCTCCCGTGCAGGTCCTTTGACTTTATTTTGTTTTATGGCAAAACCGGCTTTCAGAAGGATTTGGACTATTTTCTTCCCTTTCTCGAAAACTTCCTCTGCTGTGTCACCCCACACAATAATGTCATCGATGTACTGCAGGTGTTCAGGAGCTTCCCCCTGCTCTAGTGCAGACTGGATCAGCCCATGGCAAATGGTAGGGCTGTGTTTCCACCCCTGGGGCAGCCTATTCCAAGTATATTGGACTCCCCTCCAAGTGAAGGCAAATTGTGGCCTGCACTCTGCTGCTAGAGGGATGGAGAAAAATGCATTAGCGATATCAATTGTGGCGTACCACTTGGCTGCCTTCGATTCAAGTTCATACTGAAGTTCCAGCATGTCCGGCACTGCAGCACTCAGTGGTGGCGTGACTTCGTTCAGGCCGCGATAGTCCACTGTTAGTCTCCACTCGCCATTAGACTTTCGCACTGGCCATATGGGACTATTGAAAGGTGAATGAGTCTTGCTGATCACTCCTTGGCTCTCCAATTGACGAATTAGCTTATGGATGGGAATCAGGGAGTCTCGGTTGGTGCGATATTGCCGCCGGTGCACAGTTGTGGTAGCAATTGGCACTTGCTGTTCTTCGACCCTCAGCAACCCCACAACAGAGGGGTCCTCTGAGAGACCAGGCAAGGTAGATAATTGTTTAATGCCCTCTGTCTCTAAGGCAGCAATACCAAAAGCCCACCGGAACCCTTTTGGGTCCTTGCAGTATCCTCTTCTAAGATAGTCTATGCCAAGGATACATGGAGCATCCGGACCAGTCACAATGCGGTGCTTTTCCCACTCATTCCCAGTCAGACTCACTTCAGCCTCCAATACAGTCAACTGCTGAGATCCCCCTGTCACTCCACAAATATAGATGGGCTCTGGTCCTTTATAGCTCGATGGCATTATAGTACATTGTGCACCGGTGTCTACTAAAGCCTTATACTTCTGTGCGCGTGATGTGCCAGGCCATCGAATCCACACAGTCCAATAAACTCGATTGTCCCTTTCCTCCCCCTGGCTGGAGGCAGGGCCCCCCTAATCCTGGTCAGAATCTTCCTCGTTTCTGTGTTTGAAGGACTGTCTGCTGGAAGTTGGAGCAGCAAACTTTTCGGAGAATCCCTTTTTCCTGATTGTTTTCTTTTGCAACTCACGTACCCGTGCCTCTAGGGTCGCGGTAGATTTTCCATCCCACTTTCTCATGTCCTCTCCATGGTCTCGTAAGTAAAACCACAGGGTGGCACGGGGTGAGTACCCACCATATCGTCTTCCTTGTGTGGGTGAACGCCTACCCCTGACAGCTGAGACACTGCTTTGTACAGGTGCGAAGGAGAATAATCTCTCTTCAAGTTGGTGAACCTTTTCAGAAAGTTTCTCCCAAGTGTTCTCCTTTGGTCGGTGGGCACTGGTTGGTTCAGGTGGGGAGGACAATAGATTCTCTTCAAGTTGGTGAACCTTTTCAGAAAGTTTCTCCACAGCTGAGACGCAGGCCTGTAAGGAAGAGGAGAGACTTTCTTCGTACTGCCGGAGTTGTTTAGCCGCTTCACCCACTGTGGGTTCCTCATCCTCTTTCCAGGCCATTATTGCCAATGAGCTGGCATATGATGATGGTGCACTCCGTACAAACTTCCGCCACATGGGTCGTGTACACTTGACTTCATCTGGATCTGTGGATGTTTGTTTGAGGTCTGGATCCTCATAAATCACTTCCCGTACGGCTAATTCCCTCAGGTACTGGATTCCCTTCTCCATAGTGGTCCACTTGCCTGGTAGACATAAAATATCTTCCTTGAAGGGATACCTTTCCCTCACAGCTGAGAGGAGACGCCTCCAGAGGCTGGTGGGTCGTGCTCCATCTGCAATTGCTTTGTCAATGCCGGCGTCTCGAGCAAGGGATCCCAGCCGCTTGGCTTCCCTGCCGTCTAATTCCACACAATTGGCTCCAGAGTCCCAGCACCGGAGCAGCCAGGTGACAAGCTGCTCACCTATACAGCGACCAAAATCTTTTCGCACATCTCGTAGCTCGCGCTCGTTTAGGCTTCGGGTAGTTACTGTTGCTCTTTCGGCATCCTCATCTTCCTCCTCCTGAATCCTTGACGGCCCAGCGTCGTCATCATCTTCGTCATCTCTATACTTAGTTTTGGCAGAAGCCTTACCTGGATTGGCAGAAGACTCTCTGCGTTCTAAACGACTTGAATTTCTGTACCATATTTTCACCTTCTCTACAGGGGCAGCTTGCACTGCTACTGCTCGTTTCTCTGACTTTGTTACAGGGTCTGCCACAGGGGTTGGAATGCCCTCTGCAGGGTCAACTTGCACTGCTACAGCTCGTTTCTCTGACACGGCCACAGGAGCTGGAGCGGCTACAGGAGCTGGAGCAGTTGCAGGAACCGGAGCTGTAGCGGCTACAGGAGCTGGAGCTGGAGCTGGAGCAGTTGCAGGAGCTGGGACTGGAGCAGCAGTAGGAGCTGGAGTTGGAGCGGCTTCAGGAGCTGGAGCTGGAGCGGCTTCAGAAGCTGGGACTGGAGCAGTTGCAGGAACTGGGACTGGAGTAGCGGCCGGAGCTGGAACTGGAGCGACTGCAGGAACTGGGACTGGAGCAGCTGCAGGAGCTGGAGCTGGAGCGGCTTCAGGAGCTGGAGCTGGAGCAGTTGCAGGAACTGGGACTGGAGTAGCGGCCGGAGCTGGAACTGGAGCGACTGCAGGAACTGGGACTGGAGCAGCTGCAGGAGCTGGGACTGGAGCGGCTGCAGGAGCTGGGACTGGAGCGGCTGCAGGAGCTGGAGCTGGAGCAGCTGCAGAATCCACCGTAGGGGTCACAGTGGCCGTTGGATCTGTCACAGGGTTTGGAGTGGCCGCAGGGTCTGTCACTAAGTTGACAGCAGTATCAATGGCAGCTCGATAGGCATGAGCCAGGCCCCAGCACGTTACAATGATTTGTGTTACTTTGGAACTGCCAGAATCATTACACCTTTTTTTCAAGCATTCTGCCAGTTTTTGAGGATTTTGCCATTGTTCAGGGGTGAATTTCCAACACACTGGGGGTGCCAACTGCTCTAGATGCCTGCCCATATCCACCCATACTCCCTGCCACCCACAACTATACTGCCTCCGGGCAGATCTCCGGATGAGCTTCATAAGTAGTTGTTTAACTTTAAGCAGAATCTGAAGTGCATTCATGAGGCAGAACAACAAGACTATGGTATTCTGAGTATTCCAGAAATATTCAATATCTTGGAGAGCTATTGTGACAAGCTCAGGGGATAAGAGGGTGGTGAAGGAGGAAGGCAGAGTGACCCAGGAGGATACAGGGGTGGTGAAGGAGAAAGGGAGAGTAAGCAAGTAAGGAAAAATATCCTCCCCTTTCCCCTCCACAGATTGACTCTCTAATGGAGAAAAACAATAGGTATAATTGCTAATAGTTCCCAAGATGCTGTTTCCAAAGTACAGAGTCCACGATGTTACTGAGTATAAATACCAAGTTAGAGTCATGACCAGATATCTTATCGTCTCATAAGCCATTGCTATAACACTTAGTACCATAATGGTCTGAAACCAGGGCCCGGAGAGGAGAAACAACACTACAGAGAGCAAATACGGAAAATAATGTACTATAATACTCAATTTGGAAAACAGGCGCAGCAGAGTTGTGATTAAAGCAATCAGCATCATGACAAGTGACTATTAAGCAGGTCTAATCCTTACACCAATTTTAGTTTAACACACTCTGATCAGATCTGCCGTTATCTCAACCTTTCGGGCCCCACGTTGGGCGCCAAAAAGACTGTCGTGGTTTAACCCGACCGGCAGCTAAACACCACGCAGCCGTTCGCTCACCCTCCCCCCTCCCTCTCTGGGACGGGGGAGAGAAATGGAAAGTGAAGCCCGTGAGTTGAGATAAAGACAGTTTAATAAGACAGGAAAAAAAAAATAACAAAAATAATAATAACAATAATAATAATGATGATACAATGGGGATAATACGAAAGTAATAATAGTATGTACAAACAAGTGATGCACAATGCAATTGCTCACCACCCGCTGACCGATGCCCAGCCTAACCCCGAGCAGTCCGGCCCCCTCCCCCCGGCTAGCCACCCCTATATATTGTTTAGCATGACGTCAGATGGTATGGAATACCCCTTTGGCTAGTTTGGGTCACCTGTCCTGGGTCTGTCCCCTCCCAGCTCTTATTGCACCCCCCAGCCTGCCCGTTGGCAGGACAGAGCAAAGGCTGAGATGTCCTTGGCTTAGTATAAGCACTGCTCTGCAACAATTAAAGCATCGGGGTGTTATCAGCACTCTTCTCATTCTAAGCCAAAACACAGCATTCCACCAGCTACTAGGAAGAAAATTAATTCTGTGCTAACTGAAACCAGGACAAAATGCTATACATAAAGCTCACAAATTCTCTGAGATTAAATTGATTTAAACTATAAAAGAGAGGTAGACAACTCATTACTAAGTAAATATTACAACTAAAATCAGTTTCTTCAGTGTGGCTTTCAGCTCCTGGTTCCTCATGCTGTAGATGAGGGGGTTCACTGCTGGAGGCACCACCGAGTATAGAAATGACACCACCAGGTCAAGGGATGGGGAAGAGATCAAGTTGGGCTTCAGGTAGGCAAACATGACAGTGCTGACAAACAGGGAGACCACAGCTAGGTGATGAAGGCATGTGAAAAAGCTTTGTTCCAGCCCTGCTCAGAGGGCATCCTCAGCACTGCCCTGAAGACCTGCACATAGGACAGCACAATGAAAACAAAACAACCAAGGACTAAAGAAAAACTAAACACAAGTTCCCCAACTTCCCTGAGATAGGTGTCTGAGCAGGAGAGCTTGAAAATGTGTGGGGGATTTCACAGAAGAACTGGTTCACAGCATTGCCTTGGCAGAGGGGCAGGGAAAATGTACTGGCTGTGTGCAGGGCAGCATTGAGAAAGCCACTGGCCCAGGCAGCTGCTGCCATCTGGGCACAAGCTCTGCTGCCCACGAAGCTCCCGTAGTGCAGAGGCTTGCAGATGGCAACGTAGCAGTCATAGGCCATGACAGAAGAAAAAACTCTGCACCAAAAAAGAAGACTAAAAGAAGTACTTGGGCAACACATCTTTGATAGGAGAGTCATGTTGTCCCAGAGGGCATTGGCCATGGCTTTGGGTGCAGAGGTGGAGATGCATCCCAGGTCGAGGAGGGTGAGGTTGAGGAGGAAGAAGTACATGGGAGTGTGGAGGCGGTGGTCACAGGCCACTGCGGTGAGGATGAAGCCATTGCCCAGGAGGGCAGCCAGGTAGATGCCCAGGAAGAGCGCGAAGTGCAGGAGCTGCAGCTCGTGTGTGTCTGCAAATGCCATCAGGAGGAACTTGCTCACAGAGCTGATGTTGGGCATTTTGAACACAGCTGTCTGTTGAAGAGGAGAAGGTAGAACAAAGTTAGAAAAGACTTATTTGCAGAAAACCTATTTCAGGTCTTAGAGCACCCCTAGCCTGAGGCTGTCTCTTTGCAGGAAAACCTTTCAGCATCCCTATTGCTTGAGCTGTGGCTGGTGCTGGCTGACAGTGACACTGGGAGAAGGGGCTGCTGTGGCTCCAGAGGAGTCCTTCCTGCTGTGCAGCAAGAGTCCTTCCTGCTGTGCAGTGAAGCAAGTACACTGGGAAACTCAAGTGTCACATCCCCAAGCTTTGTTGTTGCCAACAACTCCTCTGAATGCAGAGACAAGCTGCAGGGATTTTTTTTTTTCTTTTTTTTGATGTTGCTTTCAATTACCCTTCTAATGTTTATGACAGGTGTTGGATGCTTGAACTCCCTGACATTACCTGTACACTCCCAGAGAAACCCTGTGGGTGCCAGGAGGCAAAGGGGCTGTCCCTTGGTGAAGACTGAGCAGTGCAGCTCTGTCGATAAGACCATTTCTCAGCTGTCCATTGTCACCACTCTGAGCTGCAGGACCATCCCACTCAGGTGTTTCCCTAAGAAAAAAATGTAGATGGCTGTTAATCGAGGAGGGCCAAATCAAGCCAGATGGAGTTTGAGAACTTCTCCTCGTCTGGGCTCTGCCTGCAGTGCTGGCCATGCCTGCCCCACAGCCCATGGGCTGCAGGGGGAGAGGAGGCCAGGGAGGGGCTGCTCTAGGGGAAGGTGTCTGCACTGCAGGGCATGGCCATGACGTGCCCGAATCCCCCCTGTCACAGCGTTTCTAGCAACAGCTCCTTCTGGCTGCTTGCCCCTCTCTCTGTTGCCTGCAGCTGTCCCTGCCAGGAGCTGCTGATTTGCAACCACCTCTTCTTTGCCCCTGCCCATGCTCACAGACCCCATCCCACGCGGCTGTGCTCAGCGCTGCCCTGCAGCACCCTGCCACCAACAGGACCCTGCCAAGGGGCACCTCCATGGCTGCAGGAGCTACGGGGCAGCTGACAGAGAGCCCGGCACGGCTGGAGTGCAGCCTGCTGTCCAGGATGACACCCTACAGACAGAGATGGATATCTGAAAGCTGGAGCATCCCAATATCCCAGCTGCACCCCTGCAGGGTTTGGAGGAGGCTTGGCTACTCTGCTCATGGCTGTCCAGGGGCACATGGCTTAGGGCACTCCAAGGGGCTTCTGCCACACTTCCTCACCTCACAGGGAAATCCAGCAGGACTCTCAAAGCCTACTGCATTGCCCACTGCCCTCCCAGAAACAAGACTCAGTAGGAGATCCTTCCAGGACCTGCAGCTACACGGCCCTGCAGCCAGAAACTTACCTTGTCAAGAGCTGCAGATTTCCCCTGCAGGCAGCTCTCAGCATCCTCCCACTGCCAACTGCCTCCAAGCCCTCTCTGCTCTCCTCTCCCCTTGCCAGCTGCAGTCAGAGTCCCCAGCCCTGCTGCGCTGTGCAGAGGAGCTGTTCCTGGATACAGCTGTCTCTCTGAAGTGCTGCCCACTTGCCAGGAGCTCCCCTTGGGCCAAGGAGCCTGGCCCAGCTCAGCAGCACAGCACCAGCCAAAGGCACTGGAATCACCCTTCTGGGGGCTTTGGTGATGAGCCCACAAACCTCAGGCACTCAGAGACAATTGAAGACATCTCTCCAGAAGTCCAAGTCAGATGCAAGTTTCCTTCAGTGTCCCCCTGAGGGCCAGCACTGACACAGCCTCCCTTGGAGCTCGTTAGAGCAGGCAGTGAGGGCAGTGAGGGCAAGGAGACAAAAGCAATGTGAAGGTGACACTGATGTGTAGGAAAGCTGGATTTGTGTCACCACGCACAAGGGCCAGGCCTTAACCCATGTCCCCTGGGAAGGGAGATCCTTTCCCTTCACACCTTGCTCAGGGCTCTTCAAGGGGCAGTAGGAGATGGGGATGTGCATGGCCAAGTGCAGGAGAAAGGTACCACCCCTGCCTGGTTCATCGGGGGGGGGGGGAGGGGGGGGCGAGGAGGCAATGAGGCACTGGTACTTTAACGATAAGCTGTCTCCTCATAGGCCTCAGTGCCAAAGACAACAGCCATAGCCATGGACACAAAGACCTTGGTCCTTTTCGGACTTTGAGCCTTGCCATAGCCCTTAGTCCTCTCCAAACCAGGATATCCTAGAGACTCCCAGACCTGTACCTCTTTGCTGGCTATTTGTAGACACTTGTCTGTGTGGTGTCACTCCGGATCTGAGCTGAGTCTGATAACTTAGATTTTCTTGGTGGCCATGCTCCTCGTAAGGCTGGCCGTAGGAAGCTGGCCTGGTTCCTGGTGAGCAGGCACCACTGCTCGTATGGCATCCCTTGTGGTGCCCAGGCCCTCCTCCTTCTGGGCACTGCTCACGCAGCAGGGTCCCAGTCTGCCCCCATGTGTGGGGTTCCTCTTCCTCTGGTGCAGGACTGGGTTCTTCTCCTTCTAAATGCCAAGAGGTTTCTGTAGGCAAAATTCTGCAGTTTCTCAATCTCCCACCACACTCTTGCTCCGTTCTGTCAACTGTTCATGTCTGCAGGCAGACAGTTCAACCTTAATGTGGTTGGCTGCCAGCCTTCTTGTGATCGAAGGCTGCCAGCTTCCTCCTATTCTGCTCTTCCTTCTCATGCATGCTGTCAGTTTGTCTGGAGCTGTGTCCTGAATGTTATGGGGCTTTGCAGGTCAACCTTAGAAGGGCCAAAACCCAGCTGGAGCTCAATCCAACCATCCCTGTCAAAGACAATAAACACTGCTTATATAAATACTTTAAATAAAAGAGGATTAAGAATCATCATAATATATTGGTTGTGGGGGGAAATGTGGTGACAAGAGATGAGGTAAAGGCTGAGGTAATTAATGCCTTCTTTACCTCAGTCTCTAGCAGTAAGACCGGTTGTTCAACCCGACATTTCAACAACCTCCTCATGACCAGTGCCAACCTTCGAGGGTGGTTTGTGTCATTTTTTTTTTTTTTTTTTTTTTTTGTCCTGCTCTTTCCTACCATCAAAGAGAGCTCCATCAGGGTGGAAACCACTCCTGAAGTAGGCATTCCAACCCAGCAGGCTCCTTGTGGCCTGGCAGCCGACCGGACACAAGTCACCTCAGCAGCATCTTCCAAGCCATGGGCCTGCTGCTGGCCTCGCAGCTTCTTGGCTAGACACAGCCAAGCCTTGTGCCTCCTGCTGGCCAGTCATGGACTCAAACAGAAGGGACAGGACAACCCATATGGGGGCCTTCTTTCTGTCTGGGTCCTCCTGGGTATGGAGGCAGAGGGGATCCCACAGTGAGCATGCCAAGCAGGTGCCTTCTGCTGGCCTAGCAGGGCCACTGGCAGATGTCAGCCCAAAAGTCCAGATCCCAGGGAGAAGGCAAGGGTGACCTGCCAACTACAGACAGAAGAGACCTCACAGTCCCTTTCCATGACACGTTCCTGCTGCTGCCCTATCCACTGCAGAGACAGAAGTGACCTCACAGTCCCTGCCACAGTCACATTCCTCCTGCTGGAGCAGGAGATCCTGAGGCAGGGCTGAGTTCCTCAGAGCATTCCCACCCATCTCCTGCTTGTGGCCCACAAGCTGATCAGATCCATGGCCCTTCATATCCATCTTGGAATGCCATGAGACTGCAGAGCAACCTCATGGTTCCTGCTTTGCCCCTAGGGAAAAAGGACCTAAATGTAAAGGTTAGGAAAAGGGTTAAAGGTGAGGAGGTCAATGCACAGGAATACAGGGTTTGGATGTTAGTTGTTCATTTATAGAATTAGGGACTATGGCAAACTTTTCTGGGTTAGAGATTAAGCAAATTTTTAGTAGGAGGGTTTGGTGTTCTGCTTGGGGTGTCTGTGGTTAGGGTATGTGGAAGCTCTTTTGTTTAGCATTTTGTCTAGATCTTCAAGAATACTAATTAGAGCATTTTAATGCTAGTGTAAAGGGCAAGGATCAGGCTGAGCAAGAGTGTAAACATAATGGAAAAGGGTTTTGGACTAATTTTAGCTTCAAGGGATATTTTGTTCAAAAATTAGAGCAGTGGATTTCTGTCAGGGTGTGGAATGGCATTTAGATTTAGGTATTAATGTTACAAGTTAAAATAGGGTAAGGGCCTCCATGGCTGCTTTAAGTCAGCTTTATGACTTAAAGGTCACTGTGAGGTCACATGACAGTGAGGTCACTTCTGTCTCTGCAGTGGATAGGGCAGCAGCAGGAACGTGTCATGGAAAGGGACTGTGAGGTCTCTTCTGTCTGTAGTTGGCAGGTCACCCTTGCCTTCTCCCTGGGATCTGGACTTTTGGGCTGACATTTTATTCTCGTCCAGCAGGACCCCCAAGTTCTTCTCGTCCAGCAGGACCCCCAAGTTCTTGATCTGGATAGGCTGCACCGATGGGCTGAGGTGATCTGGATAGGCTGCACCGATGGGCTGAGGTCAACTGCATGAAGTTCAACAAGGCCAAGTGCCGGGTCCTGCACCTGGGGCGCAATAACCCCAAGCAGAGCTACAGGCTGGGAGAGGAATGGTTGGAGAGCTGCCAGGCAGAGAAGGACCTGGCAGTGATGGTGGATAGTCGGCTGAATATGAGCCAGCAGTGTGCTCAGGTGGCCAAGAAGGCCAACGGCATCCTGGCTTGTATCAGGAACAGCGTGACCAGCAGGGCTAGGGAGGTGATCGTCCCCCTGTACTCAGCTCTGGTGAGGCCGCACCTCGAGTACTGTGTTCAGTTTTGGGCCCCTCGCTACAAGAAGGACATCGAGGTGCTTGAGCGGGTGCAGAGACGGGCGACGAAGCTGGTGAGGGGCCTGGAGAACAAGTCCTACGAGGAGCGGCTGAGGGAGCTGGGCTTGTTCAGCCTGGAGAAGAGGAGGCTCAGGGGTGACCTTATCGCTCTTTTTAGGTACCTCAAGGGAGGCTGTAGCGAGGTGGGGGTTGGCCTGTTCTCCCACGTGCCTGGTGACAGGACGAGGGGGAATGGGCTTAAGTTGAGCCAGGGGAGTTTTAGGTTAGATGTTAGGAAGAACTTCTTTACTGAGAGGGTTGTTAGACATTGGAACAGGCTGCCCAGGGAAGTGGTGGAGTCACCATCCCTGGAAGTCTTCAAAAGACGTTTAGATGTAGAGCTTAGGGATATGGTTTAGTGGGGACTGTTAGTGTTAGGTCAGAGGTTGGACTCGATGACCTTGAGGTCTCTTCCAACCTAGAAAATTCTGTGATTCTGTGATGATGGAATCCCAGCAACCTCTCAATTCCCTTGGTGCCCCAAAGGGCCAAGCATCTAAAGTTAAAGTTAGGAGACAGGTTGAATCTGAGGAGGTTAATTCACAGGCAAAGGGTCTTTGTCTGTTCATTATTCAGGTTTGTGAACAGTGGGTAGGACTCACCTTCCTGGGTTAGAGATTAAGCAAAGGTTTATTGTGTGGGTTTGGTATTCTGTTTAGGGTGTGACGTCTCTGGTTAGGGTATGTGTAAGCTCTGTGCTTTAAGGTTTTTTTTAGGTCTGCCAAGAAGTCTAGGGGTAAATGTAGCACTTAAAAGCAAGTGTTAAGGGCAGTGATCACCTACAGACAGAAGTGACCTCATAGTCCCTGTCTATGATATGTTCCTGCTGCTGCCCTATCAACTGCAGAGACAGAAGTGACCCCACAGTCACTGCCACAGTCACATTCCTCCTGCTAGGGCAGGAGATCCTGAAGTAGAGCTGACTTCTCTCTAGCCATCTAGGCAACTGGTTTTCACTTTCTGGGTTAAAGATTAAGCAAGGTTTTAGTGGGAGTGTTTGTTGCTCTGCTTGTGGTGTCAGGTCTGTGGTTAAGTTACGGACAAGCTCTGTGGTTTAGGGTTTTTTTAGGTTTGCCAAGACGTCTAGGGTTAAATAGAGCATTTTCATTCTAGTTTTAAGGGAAGCAATTAGGATTAGCAAGAGGAAAAAAAATAATTCCTTTCAGAGTATTTTCGTAGCATTTAGGTTTAGGGATTAAAATTACTGGCTCAAGTAAGGTAAGGGCCATACCTGACTGTTTTATGTCAAGTCAGTGTTATTGCAGTATCCACGTTACATAATCCCTCTTACTTCTATGAAATCATAAGTTTCTGCTGGCCAAGCTCTTCTTCCCACCCCGAAATCTCTTCTCTCTTGTCCAGGCTGCTCCTGACCTCCCCATATCTTATTGGCATCAGCTTTCTGATGACATTCATGATTGCAGAGTATCTATCTCACCTCTGTAGGCTCCTCCATTCCTGAGAAGGAAGTGGCGTTGTAGTCAGGAGGGAAAAGGACACAAAGGTCTTTAGGAGCATCCTGCACAATGTGCCCATCACCTCTGAACCTCTTCAAAGTCACACTTCCTGTCTATAAGTTTTTTTTCACAGATGGCTTTTGTGGATCCAGGGTTATTTTTTTCTCATGCATGTTTCAGTTTTGGATATGCAGAGATGGAATAAGGAAAGCCAAGGCACAGATGGACCTGATCTTCTCAAGGGATGCAAGGAATAATAAGAAGAGATTCTTTAGATACATTGCTCAGAAAAGAAAGGCCAGGGAGAGTGTACCCTCTCTGATGGATGAGAAGGGTGAAATGACAATGACAGACATGGAGAAGGCTGAGGGACTCAGCACCATCTTTGCCTCAGTCTTCACTGCTAATCAGGCTCCCCAAGTCTTTCATTTCTCTGAACCCATGGATGGAGGCTGGGGGTGCAAAGTCCCACATGATGTGAGTGAAGAGCAGGTCCAAGACCACCTGATGAAACTAAACAAGTACAAGCCTATGGGGCCTGATGACTGTAATCCCAGAGTCCTGAGGGAACTGGCTGATGTAGTTGCCAAGACTCTCTCCATTATACTGGGGGCTGTTCATTCTACAGAGGAGAAGGCTCCGGGGTGACCTCTTTGTGGCCTTTGAGTACTTAAAGGAGGCTTACAAAAAGACGGAGAGTGGCTCTTTGCTCAATTAGAGAATTACAGGAAAAGGGGGAAAGGTTTTAAGGTAAAAGAGGGGAGATTTAGATTAGAAGTTAGGAGGAAATTCTTCACTCAGAGGGAGCTGAGACATTGGAACAGGTTGCTGAGAGACCTTATAGATGCACCATCCCTGGATCTGTTCAAGAGCAGATTAGATGAGGCCCTGGGCCACCTAATCTCATGGGGGCATCCCTGTCCATGGCCGGGGGATTGGAACTAGATGATCTTTAAGGTCTCATCCAACATGAGCCATTCTATGGTTCTATGGTCTCACAAACTATACCTCAAGCATGACTCCCATGCCATCAGCTTTCCTGTGGTCTATCACCCGACCAGAACAGAAGGTGCCTTGCCATCTTCAATGGCATGTGCATGCTTCTGCCCTTTACGGTCCCTATCTGTTCCACATTCCTGCTGCTGGTCCATCAGCTCCAGAGGCAGAAGTGACCTCCCAGCCTTCTTCACAGCCACATACCTCCTGCAGGCCCAGCAGATCCTGAGGCACAGCTGATCCCATCACAGCATTCCCAGGCAGCTCCTCCTTGTGGCCTCTGATCTGATGACATACCTGTAACCTCACGTGTCTCTTTCAAAGCCACACAACTGCTGCAGGACCTCGCAGTCCGTGACCTGCCCTAAGGGGACAAACAGATAAAGTTAGGGGTAGGAGTGGGGTTGAAGCTGAGATGTGCTGTGTGCCTGTTGGAGGGCTTTGGGAGTTAGGTGTTCAGGTAAATGTTTAGGAATTACAGATCACATTCCAGGGTTATGGGAATGGCAAGGGCTTCAAGGAAGTGTTTGGTGTTCTGCTTAAGGATCCTGCTCCAGGTTTAGGATAAGGGCAAGCTTTGAGGCTTATAGTTCAGGTCTGGGTTAATGGCTAGGTTTAAGGCTGGCATTTCAGTCACTGGTTAGGCTTAATCATCCTTCTGCTTGCCCTTCTGGTAGAAAATTGGTTTAATATCTGCCTTTTTAAAGTTCGGAGGAATGTCTTTGATCAATCTGTCATTTCCAAGGTCTTTGAGACAGATCTTATGACACTGTTAGAGTTCCACCAACACCTCTCTCACCCTTCCCACACCACCGCTAAGCAACTTGAAGATTGACCAGAGGGATGATGAAGGTTTGGGAAAGGGCTTCATTAAGATCTCTGAGGAGGGCTGTTCTGCACTTCACACAGCCAGTGATGATGGTGTCATAGAAAACTGTGACACTCGTGAGGATGGAAGAGCAGGTGGATAAGGCCTTGGGCAACAACACAGGACAAACACTCATGAAAACTGCATGGGAGGGAAGGGGAAGATTGCATCCAAAATGTAGATTATGAAAGCAAAGACCATGAGTATTACTGTGGCACTGCAGGACAGCTCCAGCAATGGGGCAAAATCATAGCAGGTGTGCATGACACTGGGGCCACGGAACTGTAGCAGGAAGGAGGAGAAATAATTACTGTACATGAGAGAAATTCTCCTGGTTCAGGTGCAGCTGTCTTCTGGAGTCAGACCTTCCACCTCTCGAGCCTTGCAGAGAACAGGGATGACATACAGCCCAGGGCTGACTGTAGGACATGGTCCCAGCAGGAAGCACTCTGTTTGTGCAGAAGGTGCAGCTGATAGTGCTCCCACCTCTGTGAGCAAAGAGGATGCTGTTGACAGCCAGGAAGCTGGCCAGCATTTGACGCGGGGCGTGGATGACGTGGAGCTTTTTGAGAAAAGGAAGAAAATGTTCCAAATCCTTCTGAAAGCTTCTATTGCCCTAAACCAAAGAAAGGTCAAGGGACCTGCACAGGAGATCCTAGTCCAGGCTGGCCAGGATCAGGGGGACTGCTGCATCGAGACAGGCTTGGCGTTGGTCTGTGGGTGATGAGCAATTGTATTGTGCATTATTTGCTTTATACGTGTCATAATCATCATCATCATAAAATGTATTATTATTTATTGCTATTGTGTCTGTTATTCTTATATTTCATTTTCTGTCCTTCTAAATTGTCTATATTTCAACAAATAAGCTTGTGAGTGGTGGGTATGAGCTAACATCACAGTGTTGCTTAGGTGCCCAACAGGTTAAAGCACAACAATTTTGACAACCAAACATTAATAGAAAAAATCACATTTCTAAAATCAGTCTTTCCCCTGTTCAGACAGGAGTAGTCAGTGATAACTTCATTCTGCCTAAAACACCACACCCCAGGAGAGACCCTGCTGCCTTTGGGAGCTGTCAGCCCTGAGGCCTTGGGGACACCTCGCGGGAGCCCAATGGCACAGAGCAAGTGATGCCATGGTCTTCCCTATGCAGGCCCATAGGGAAAACCATACACGCTGTGCTGCTGAGCTGGGCCGGGCTCCTGGGCCCAAGGGGAGCTCCTGGCAAGCGGACAGCACTGCAGAGAGACAGCTCTGCCCAGAAGCAGCTCCTCTGCACAGCGCAGCAGGGCTGGGGTCTCTGACAGCAGCTAGCCAGGGAGAGGAGAGGAGAGAGGACTTGGAGGTGTTATAAGTTAGACCACACAATTTACTGGTCTATTGAAATTATTTTATTAATCAAGTAAGCAGACACAAGCAAAACAGCGCTGGGCGGCTGGGGAGTCTCTGCTCCACCACGGCACACAACTTCCCCTTTCCAGTGTCGCTGTTTTATAGCATTGAAGTTCCGGCTTGTTGAGACTTGTCGAGACCTGTCGAGACCTGTCGACTTGTCGAGACCTGTCCTGAGACTGCGCAGTCTGTCGTTGGGGGTCGTTATTCTTCCTCTGGTGATCATGCGTTGTGCTTGTGTTCAGGTGGGGGCAAAACAGGATGTCTTGCGGTAGGTGGGTGGTACCTTACAAAATCTTTGTTTTAACAAGGATGTTCACCCAACCCCCCTTCCCCATTTGTCCCCATGTTACAATGCATTGAGTTGTGAAACCTTATCTCCTCAGTAGATTCTTTAAATTCTCAAGGACAATGAACAAACCCCTACTAATTTATCACAGGAGGCAGTGAGGAGTGCAACAACAGAGGGCAGCATGTGGCAGGACACATCTGCATGCTCTTGACACTGTGAGTCTCTGGCAGCAGGACAATGCAAGAGGGCTTGCCAAAATGGTCTTTTACAGCTGGCACATCCGATGGCTGATAGCATCTGTCAGGATGGTTCACTGTTTTTCTCCAGTGAGGAGTAGCAGATGCTGTAGAGAATGTCATTTATGAGGCAGCATTTCAAGAGAAAGACCAAGGCTTTTTTATCTGAAGGGGAAGGCTTTCTTGGACTCTGTGGTTTAAGATTTCTACTGCAAAAGTTTTGCAGGTTTCATGGTAATGTGTTCTCAGGGTTGTACAGGAGACTGAGTCTACTAGAGCATTGCACTGAGAGATCAGTACGTCAGCAATGAACTTCATAAAGACCCTTCAGCCACCTCACCTTAAAGACTGCACCAACATCATGTCTGTGATCTCAGGTTTTAACTGAGCTGACATTGATCCGGCTCCTGGCAGGGACATGGGCAGGTGGTGAGAGGGAGCTGCTGCCAGAAATGCCACGTGAGGGAGGGCTCAGGCACCTCCCTGCCATCCCCTGCAGGGCAGGTGCCCTCCCTGGTACACCCCCTGCTCTCCTCTCCCACCAGCACGGCCTCTGCCCTCAAGCCCCCGGTGTCCCCAGCAGGAGCTGCCTCCTCTGCAGGCAGATCTGCAGCACAGGAGGGTCTGCTGAGTGTCTGTCTGTCCCTCCTTGGCCTTGCCTCCCATGGCAGCAGCACAGTGGCATTCCTGATGGCTTCTCCACCTGGCCCGGGGTGAGGAGAGAAGGAGAGAGGGCTTGGAGGCACTGAGGAGTGCAACAACAGAGGGCAGCGTGTGGCAGGACACATCTGCAGGCTTCTCCACCTGGCTGTGCTGCTGGTGTTCTTGTTTCCAGGCTGGCTGGGGATGGGGGTTTCACATGTCCACAGAGTGAGCCCTCGATGTGCTTGGGGGAAGGTGAGTACGGGGACAGGGTGAGGGGTGTGGAGATGGGCACTTTGAGCCTGGATTCTTCTACTCTCAGCAGTGTTCAGGTTCTTCTCAGGTGAACCTCTGAATGCAGTTGTCCTGCAGCTCAAAGAGATGCCAGCACAGGTCAGCACAAACCAGGGAGAGGATCCAAAGGATTTTACTTGGAATGCAGGAGAATTGCACAGGATTTCGGCTTTAGAGACTCTCCTCAGGAGTGGTGGGTAAACTAGAACAAAAGACACAATCCACCTATGTTCTTTCCTATTGCTATAAGACAAAACTCACTCCTGAATTACCCACAGCAGAATGTCCTCCTACAAGGGAAAGCCTCAGGCAGCATCAATACAAACACAGGAAAGGGATCTGCCAAATGTCTGCATGCAATTGGGCAAGCGCGTTGGGGAGATACATGAGAAATGGAATTGTTTTTTCTCAGATAACTCTGGTATAGTATCACTGTATTTCTGTTTCCTGGGCAGGATCCCATGCGCAGAACCAGCAAATGCCCAACAGCAGCTCTGTGAGTGAGTTCCTCCTGATGGCATTTGCAGACACGCGTGAGCTGCAGCTCCTGCACTTCACACTCTTTCTGGTCATCTACCTGGTTGCCATCCTGGGCAACGGCCTCATCCTCACTGCCGTAGCCTGCGACCACTGCCTCCACACTCCCATGTACTTCTTCCTCCTCAACCTCGCCCTCCTCGACCTGGGATGCATCTCCACCTCTGCACCCAAAGCCATGGCCAATTCCCTCTGGGACACAAGAGTTATCTCCTACAAAGGTTGTGTCGCACAGGTGTTCTTTTTAGTCTTCTTCTTTGGTTCAGAGTATTCCCTTCTCACCGTCATGGCCTACGACCGCTACGTTGCCATCTGCAAGCCCCTGCACTATGGGAGCCTCCTGGGCAGCAGAGCTTGTGCCCAGATGGCAGTAGCTGCCTGGGTCAGTGGCTTTCTGTATGCTGTCCTGCACACAGCCAATACATTTTCCCTGCCTCTCTGCCAAGGTAATGCTGTGAACCAGTTCTTCTGTGAAATCCCCCACATCCTCAAGCTCTCTTGCTCAGATGCCTACCTCAGGGAAGGTCGGCTTCTCATCTTTAGTGCCTGTTTAACCACAGTATGCTTTGTTTTCATTGTGGTGTCCTATGTGCAGATCTTCAGGGTGGTACTCAGGATGCCCTCTGACCAGGGATGGTATAAAGCCTTTTCCACATGCCTCCCTCACCTGGCTGTGGTCTCTCTGTTTGTCAGCACTGTCATATTTGCCCATCTTAAGCCGCCCTTGATCTCCTCCGCATCCATTGACCTAGTGGTTGCAGTTCTGTACTCATTGGCACCTCCAGCACTGAACCCCTTAATCTACAGCATGAGGAACCAGGAGCTGAAGGATGCTTTGAGGAAACTGATGCATTGATGTCTTTCAAAATCAGGAAATTGCCCTTCGTCTTCCACATATGGCTGATAATGTAATACATTTCTGGCACAAGGTTTAGTTTGCTGGGGTTTGGACTTTTTTAATACTCTTCAGAGCAGCAGCACCAGGTCAGGGATGTGTGTAATGGGGATTGCATGGGGAAGGGGTTCCACAGTGGCTGTCCAGGCCAGCACCAATGTGCTCACCTGGGAATTGTTCCCTGGGACATGTCATATCCCAGAAGAGCAGGGCCCCCTGTGTGTGCAGGGGAGATACGGGAAGGGAAACCCTTTGCTACTGCTGCCAGCAGGCCCATCATACCCATGTAGAGAGATGAACATGTGCAAGCACAAAGGCCATCAGCTATTCCTACAAGTCTCATGAAGGCCAGCAGGGCAGATAGTGTCATGAGGCCAAGTAACGTACCCTGGGAAGTCACCTGAAGGCAGCTCTGGGATGTGATTCCTTCAATGTCTCTGTGCCCATTCCTCATGCCTTGGGGTATCTCAGGGGAGGGCAGAGCAGGGCGAGGCACCGCAGGGCTGAGGTGCCTCCCAGCCTCTGGCAGTGGTTGCAGGAGCCAGAGGGACACTGCAGGCACTGCCGTGCACTGCCGGTGGCTATGCAAGTCAGGGACCTGTGTCTCTCAACAGCCCCATGTGTATGAGGAGCATGGGAGGCCAGCTCAGACATAGGCACCTCACAGAGCCCTGACACTGCCCTGTGTGACTCCAGAAACAACCCCTGTTGTCCCTGTGAGACTTCCGTCATGCCTCTTGCACAGATTCAACGCAGATGCTCCTCTCCTCTATGTCACACTACCATGACTTTCTGGACTGGGCTGTCAGAGGTTTGGCTCAGAGATTTCTGTGGACTTGGAAAAGGCAGGCATCAAAAGCATCTTAAGGAATGACAATAAATAAATAAATAAATAAAAGGGCGAGGAGAATTGCAACTGTCACCTCTGCTCCTGCTGACATGATGGGGAAAGTCCTGCCATAGCCATCTTCAGGTATGTGGCATAAAAAATAAAGAAATTGCTGAAGCAGTAGGGAAGGGGAAAGAAGGCAATGTGGTGAACCTGGACTTTATCAAGGCCTTTGCCATGGTCTTCTGGAGTTTCTCTTTAGCCAGACTGGTGATATTTGGACTGAAGAAAGGGATGATGATGTGAGGGGGAAGGTGGCTGGACATTAGTGGTACAAAGTCCTCCTGCCAGCCAGATACCAGCAGCATCCCTCAGTCATGGGCACCTGGGTCAACACCATTGACCCTCTTTGTTATCTCCCTTTATGATGACATGGAGCACATTTTCAGCTCATTTGTGGCTGATGCCATGCTAGGAGGAGTCCTTGAGCATCTTCCCCTTGCGCAGAGCACAACACTATGTGGGCTGCTGCAGGGCAAGTTAACTCCATCCCTGTCAGACCCAGTACAAGCAGACACTCGATTGCCATGCCGACTGTGAGATCCCCTATGCCTACATAACCAGTAGGACCCTTACAGGAAGAAGGCCTGGCTATAGGTCGTCATGTTCCTTCTTGGTGGTAAGGAACTGGACAGGCTTGAGAGGTTGCTTGCAGGAACCTCATGAGACTCCCACCTGCTCTCATGAGACGCCACCTGGAGTACTGCGTTCAGCTCTGGGGCTCCCAATACAAGAATGACTTGAAGCTATTAGAGTGAGTCCAGACAAGGACCACAAGGATGATGAAGGGGCTGGAGTACCTCTCCTATTAAAACAGGCTGAGGGAGTTGGGGTTGTTCAGCCTGGAGCAGGCTCTGAGGAGACCTTATAGTATCCATCCGGTACTTAAAGTGGGCCAACAGAAAAGCTGGGGAGAGACTTTTTCTCAGGATGTGCAGGGGAATGGTTTTTAACTTAAAGGGCGTTGATTTAGAGTGGATAGTCAGATGAAATTCTTGACTTAGTGGTGAGGCACTGGAACTGGTGCTGTGGGTCCAGAGGACACCCAGAGGGAGTTTGGATCTGCCCATGCCCTTGTGTTTGAAGGAACAGCTGGCAAGAGTGGAGAGGAATCAGTGAAATCATGGGAATATCGGAGTGAGAGCAAGGTGGGGAAGAGAAGTGCCTGTCTGCAGCCTTCAGAGAGGTGTGGGACAGCATAGGAAAGTCTGCAGAGGAGAAGGCAGAGGGTCTTGACAAGAATGGAAGGCTGCAGCAGCACTGACATCTTTGTCCCCTTGGCCATGGCTTATGAGGAGACAGAATCACAGAATCACAGAATCACAGAATTTCTAGGTTGGAAGAGACCTCAAGGTCATCGAGTCCAACCTCCAACCTAACGCTAACAGCCCTCCACTAAACCATATCCCTAAGCTCTACATCTAAACGTCTTTTGAAGACTTCCAGGGATGGTGACTCCACCACTTCCCTGGGCAGCCTGTTCCAATGTCTAACAACCCTTTCAGTGAAGAAATTCTTCCTAACATCTAACCTAAAACTCCCCTGGCTCAACTTAAGCCCATTCCCCCTCGTCCTGTCACCAGGCACGTGGGAGAACAGGCCAACCCCCACCTCGCTACAGCCTCCCTTGAGGTACCTAAAAAGAGCGATAAGGTCACCCCTGAGCCTCCTCTTCTCCAGGCTGAACAAGCCCAGCTCCCTCAGCCGCTCCTCGTAGGACTTGTTCTCCAGGCCCCTCACCAGCTTCGTCGCCCTTCTCTGCACCCGCTCAAGCACCTCGATGTCCTTCTTGTAGCGAGGGGCCCAAAACTGAACACAGTACTCGAGGTGCGGCCTCACCAGAGCTGAGTACAGGGGGACGATCACCTCCCTCGCCCTGCTGGTCATGCTGTTCCTGATACAAGCCAGGATGCCGTTGGCCTTCTTGGCCACCTGAGCACACTGCTGGCTCATATTCAGCTGACTATCCACCATCACTCCCAGGTCCTTCTCTGCCTGGCAGCTCTCCAACCATTCCTCTCCCAGTCTGTAGCTCTGCTTGGGGTTATTGCGCCCCAGGTGCAGGACCCGGCACTTGTCCTTGTTGAACTTCATGCAGTTGACCTCAGCCCATCGGTGCAGCCTATCCAGATCCTCCTGCAGAGCTTTCCTACCCTCGAGCAGATCGACACACGCACCTAACTTGGTGTCATCTGCGAACTTACTGAGGGTGCACTCAATGCCCTCGTCCAGATCATCGACGTGTTATACTTGCAATAAATGACTGAGTCCCAAATAGGACTGCAATTAAAATTTAAAATTTCTTAAAGAAATAGAGGCAAGGAAACAGCACTGGGTGTACCAGGAGTCTCTGCTCCTCCAAGAAGCACACCTATTACATCAGGTGACTGGTTTTTATGCTCCTAGGCTAATACATGTTCTACACCACTTTTTGGAAAAGGCAGGGTTATTATAATTAGTTTCCCGGGATCCAAACCACCCCACATGCGCATGCATATCGGTCTCCAGTGGTTCATCTGAGGGGTCGCTCGTACTGAAGGCTCATAGTCTTCCTTCCAGGCTTTGTCCTTCGATTGTTCTTCATCTTCCCCCCTTCTTCTTATTTGGTCATATCTTAGCTGGATATCAGAGACCCGTGTAGCGCCACATGCAATAGCTAGCAGTTATTTTGAAACCTCTTTGTTCCCTTATCCCAGATATCAGAGACTTGTCCCATGCAAAAGTCAGCAGTTTTTGGAAACTCCTTTGTTCTCTTATCCCCTAGGCCCAAGTCTCAAGGTTTACCCTTCAAACCCTCTATTGACATGAACTGCTAGACAATTCTTTTGCAAGATACAAGAACTGTATACATTAACCACTCTGTTTCACTTAGACGCGTGGTTATCCAAGGGTATGTAAGACAGAAGGTCACATTCATCATACCATGCAGCCCTAGCATTGTTCCATATTGACAAGAATAAGATGAACATATTTCACATACTCGTGGCATTGGGACAATGTATTCTCCCTTCAACCATATGAAAACGCTGGATGGTGTCATAATGCTGTCCTTCACATGATATTATGGGCATCGTCCCCTACCCCACAGACCCCAGGAAGAGCCCTGAGTGAGACATGGAGGTGCTGGGGGTGCACGATCTCCCCTCCCAGTGGCTGGGGTCAGGCCTTGGCCTTCTGCTTCAGCAAAACAAACCAAGACTTTTCTCAGCACAGTGTCTTTGCCTGTCTGTAATCAGGGCCTCTAGTTATCTGCCGTAACAGTTCCCATGTGAGGCTTTCATAGTAACAGACTAGAATGGCCAACAGAGTATAGAGTGGACTAATACTACGGAATAGAGTAGCCAGCAGAGGTGAGACAGGTACTTTGATATAATGAAAGCCATCAGAAAGCTGATCCCAGTTAGATGACTGATATGGGGAGGTCAGAAGTAACCTGGCCAGGAGAGACGTGAGGTTTGGGGGAGGGAAGAGAAGGGAGGAGGAGCTTTGAAGCTTACCTTTGTAGAGGTAAGAGGGTTCATGTAACGTTGAGGCTGCTGTAACACTGACTTCAAACAGTCTTGTAGGGCCTATAAACTATTTTCAACAGTAACAATAATCCCTCAACCGAAACATTACACAAACACCCTGACAGAAATCCACGCTTGTAATGCAGAAATCAAAGTATCACCTGAAGAAAAACTCAGCCCACAGCCCCTTTCCTTTACATTTACTCTCTTGCTCACCTGAATCAATGCCCCTAACACTAACATTAAATTGCTCTATTTCATCCTAGACTTCTTGACAGATGTAAACAAAACCCTTAAGCATAATGTGTGCCCATACCCTAACCAGAGACCTGACAGCACAAGTAGAACACCAAACGCTCCATCTAAAATTTTGCTTAATCTCTAACCCAGAAAGGTAAATTCTAGTCCCTAGGAGAGTAGAGAGAGGTCAGCTCTGCCTCAGGATCTCCTGCCCCAGCAGGAGGAATGTGACTGTGGCAGGGACTGTGAGGTCAATTCTGTCCCTGCAGTGGATAGGGCTGCAGCAGGAACATGTCATGGAAAGGGACTGTGAGGTCTCTTCTGTCTGTAGGTGGCAGGTCACCCTTGCCTTCTCCCTGGGATCTGGACTTTTGGGCTGACATCTGCCAGCGGCCCTGCTAGGCCAGCAGAAGGCACCTGCTTGGCATGCTGACTGGGGGATCCCCTCTGCCTCCAGACCCAGGAGGACCCAGACAGAAAGAAGGCCCCCATATGGGTTGTCCTGTCCTTTCTGCTTGAGCCCATGACTGGCCAGCAGGAGGCACAAGGCTTGGCTGTGTCTAGCCAAGAAGCTGCAAGGCCAGCAGCAGGCCCATGGCGAGCCCGCAAGCCCTGCCTGCCCTCCTCCTGCCACACTGCTTGTGGTGGCTGCAGCAGAGGGGACCCCCAGCCAGCCCCTGCATGGGGCTCTGCCTCCCGCGTCTCCCCGGCCCTCTCCAGCACCCTCCTTGCTGCTCTCTGATGCACGCCAGGATCTCCCAGTGCGTGCTAGCCAGCACATCTGCTGAGGGCCAGTGCAGCTGCTGCCAGGGCAGGGAGCTCAGCATGGCTCTTGCAGCCCCCTGCCCTGGGCCTGCCTCTCCCTTTGGCCTCGGCCCCAGCCTTGTCTCTGCTGGGAGGAGCGCTCTTGGCATGTGCTTCCTGGCCTCCCCTCACCTGCACACAGCTGCTGCCCACTCAGGCTGCTGGCACAAACGTGTTCTCACCAGCAGCACCACCACTTGGGGCTGCTTCTGCTGGCCTACCCCAGCCCACTGCCTTGACTCCTTCTCTTTGCTTGGCCCCACTATCCACACCCAAATGCGTCCCTTGGCTGTCAGTGACCCTCATAATGCCTCCTTGTGGCCCACAAGTTGATCACATCCATGGCCCCTCACATCCATCTTTGTATGCCATGTGACTTCAGAGAAGTCTCACAATTCCTGCCTTGCCCTAAGGGGCTAAGTGCCCAAAGTTACGGTTAGGAGAGGGGTTGAAGACGAGGAGGTTAATGTACAGGAACTGGGGCTTTGAGTGTTAGATGTTCATGTATGGGATGAGGGGCTACAGCTCACCTTTCTGAGTTAGAGATGAAGGAAAATTTAGTGGAAGACTTTGGTGCTCTGTTTAAGGTGTGACATCTGGGGTTAGGGCTATTTGCAAGTTTTGTGGTCTAGGGTTTTGTTTAGGTCGTCTAGGGTTACACAGAGCATTTAAATGCAAGGATTAGGGCAGGGGTCAAGGTAAGCAAGAGAATCAGCATAAGGGAAAGAGGCTATGGGCTGAGTTTTGGCTTCAAGGGATACTTTGAGGTTTGGTGTTAGAGTAGTGGATTCCTGTCAGGGTGTGGAGTAGCATTTAGGTTTAGGGATTAAGTTTACAGGTTGAGACATGGGTAGGGCCTCACATGAATTTTTGAAGTTAGTGTTAGAGCAGCATTAACATTACCTGAACACTTCTACCTCTTCAAAATCACTAATTTCTGCTGCCCTAGCTCCTCTTCCCTCCCCCAGATCTCAAACTGCTTCTAGTCTGGGTTCAGCTGACCTCCCCATAGCAGTAATCTTGTTGGGATCAGCTTTCTGATGGCTTTCAGGGTATCTGTCTCACCTCTGTAGGCTACTTATTTCCTAAGACAGAAGTGGTACCTAAGTCAAAATGGAAAAGCACACAAAGATCTCTAGGAGCACCTTGTATAACATGCCCATCAGCTCTGCACCACCACAGAAGTGAGCTTCCTGCTCTTAAGTTTTGGTTCCAGAATGGCTCCTATGGATACAGGATAACTTTTCCCAATCCCTCATGCATGCTTCTTTTTCCCCCAGGGATCTTGGAGGCAGTGCCTGCCTCTGTGTAGAAAACTGAAAGCAGTCGTGGAGGATGACTTTAGGCAAAAGTTGAAATTTCCGACATGACAACCAGAGGTGCTGCTCTGCAGAGCAAAGGGGCTGTGGTGGCTGGGGCAGGGGGCACTCTGCAGAGCCGAGGTGGGCAGGCTGAGAGGTAGACCCAGCTCATGGGGTCACTGCCATTGCCCCAGGGCTGCAAGGAATCACTCGCCAGACTCCTTTGCTGGGGCTGCTGCGTGCCCTGGGGCTGCAGAGCTCTCCTCTGCCTGCTCACACCAGATTGAGCACTAGAGCTCTGGTCTGTCCACCTTGGACAGGCTCATGTTGTGGGGGCTCCATTCACCTCTGTCTCCTAGGCTCATGCTGCCCCTGTATATATCACCAAATGCTTTGCACACACCACTCTTGCCTGCAGGTTCCACGTGTCTCTCCAACCTTCCTCTCTTCCCCTGCAGTAGTGGCATCTCACTGGAGGAGGATTGTGCATCCTCCTTAACACATGGTCCCCTCAGATTTGACTTTTCCTTTACCAGACTTTTCTTTGGATGGTCACTCATTTATTAAGTTTTCTGTTCACTCTGTACTGAGCTTGTCGTGCCTGGGTTCCCCTGACATCTTCTGGCAGCTCCAGATTCTTGTCCAGGCTGGCATCGGCCATCAGACCCACTGCGGGGGACACAGTCCTGTGCTGATGAGTCCAAGCGCAGTTGTCTGCTCGGGGAAGTGCCACCACAAATTGAGCTCTTGGTCTATCACTTTGTTCCTTCACAGACCGCTCTGGGACTTTCAGCCTGTGCCTTTCACTCCATGAAGAAGCGCAGAAAACAGAAGAGCAAGAAGGAACCCCTTGGCTGTATTCCGGACAGCAGCTTTGGAAGAGGTGTCCAGGCTTCTGGGTTTGCCCTGAGCAGCCACTTTTGTTACTGTGGTGTTAGCAGGGAGGCCAGCTGCGACCCAGGGCTGCAGAGTGCCTGCTGCTGCCTGCAGTCAAAGGGATGCCACTGCAGAGACAAGAGGACTGTCATCGAGGTGTATGAGACCTCAAAACTAACACAGATACAAGAGCACAAGAAAACAATGTGGAAGCCAAAAGAGAGCAACAGTGAAAAGGCCATGTCCTGCTGCTGGCCATGGCCATGGCTCCAGGGAAGCAGCAGTCCCAACCTGAAGGCAGCAGAGAGGCAGAGCCCAGCGGGCAGTGAGGGGCAGCCCTGAGGGTCACCGGGGCTGCTTGTTCATGTGGCATCTGGGCTCTTGACCCTGAGCCCCTCCTGTGTGCTGGAGCTACTCCCCCAACTCCAGAGGAGATGGGAAGAGATGACAGCTGACACCAACAAAGTTCACAGCTTCTTTATTCTCTTTATCCACACAGAGAGCCTAGTTCTGAAGGTATATCAGATGACTGGGTGACAGAAAATAAAATAATTAATAGGCAGGATGACATGAGTAGTATACATTCAAAATCACAAGAAATACTTTTAAAAATAATAAATGAATTACAAGCTATTGTATGAAGAGGTTTCTCAGATAACCTGCCTGTCCTGTTAGTTTTATAGGCACATTATTGATGCCAAAGAATCATGTGTCCAAAGAGTTTCCACAAAGCTTCCTTGAGCTCCTGGTTCCTCATGCTGTAGATGAGGGGGTTCACTGCTATAGGCACCACCGAGTACAGAACTGTCACCACCAGGTCCAGGGATGGAGAGGAGATGGATGGGGGCTTCAGGTATGCAACCATGACAGTGCTGACAAACAGGGAGACCATGGTCAGATGAGGGAGGCACGTGGAAAAGGCTTTGTGCCTGCCCTGCACAGAGGGCATCCTCAGCACAGCTCTGATGATCTGCACAAAGGAGAAAACAATGAAAACAAAACAACCAAATGCTAAAAATGCACTAACCACCGGAAGTCTAACTTCCTTTAGGTAGTCTGAACCTGAGCAGGAGAGCTTGAGGATGTGGGGGATTTCACAGAAGAACTGGTCCACAGCATTGCCTTGGCAGAGGGGCAGGGAAAATGTGTTGGCTGTGTGCAGGACAGCATACAGAAAGCCACTGCCGCAGGCAGCTGCTGCCATCTGGGCACAAGCTCTGCTCCCCAGGAGGCTCCCATAGTGCAGGGGCTTGCAGATGGCAATGTAGCGGTCGTAGGCCATGATGGTAAGAATTGAAAACTCTGAACCAAAGAAGAAGATGAAAAAGAGGACTTGTGCAACACAGCCTTGATAGGAGATGGCCCTGGCATCCCAGAGGGCATTGGCCATGGCTTTGGGTGCAGAGGTGGAGATGCATCCCAGGTCGAGGAGGGCGAGGTTGAGGAGGAAGAAGTACATGGGGGTGTGCAGGTGGTGATCGCAGGCTACGGCAGTGAGGATGAGGCCATTGCCCAGGAGGGCAGCCAGGTAGATGCCCAGAAAGAGTGCGAAGTGCAGGAGCTGCAGCTCCCGCATGTCTGCGAATGCCAGCAGGGGGAACTCACTCACAGAGCTGATGTTGGGCATTTGTTGCTTTTGTACTTGCTTGTCTGTTGAAGAGGAGAAGGCAGAAAAAGGTTAGAAAAGAGTTCTCTGAGGAAAATAGGCAATAAAATAGAAGGCTGGCTAACTCAAAATCAGACAAATGTCAGCTCAATGAGATTTTCAGTATGATTGGAAACAACTGAGCTGTTTGCAGATGAGAGCTGCAAGTATTTTCCTCACTTTATTTTATCCTAGTTGCCCTATCCTAGTTGAGGTATTGGCTTGTGGAACTCCCTGACATTACTTCCACACTCCTGGTGAAATTCTGTGGATGTGAGGAAGCAAAGGGACTGTCCCTTGGGGAAGACTGAGCAGAGCATCTCTGCCCATCAGTCGTCTTCTCAGCTGTCCTGTGCTACCCTTTGGTGAGCTGCAGGACCATCCCACTCAGGTGTTTCCCTGAGAAGAAACTGGAGACAGCTGAGAGCAGAGAAGCCCCAGTCCAAGTGCAGCTGGACAGAATCCTCACCTTGTCTGCAGGGGACTCATCAGGATCTTAGCTTTTTCCTCCTAGCCAGGGGTGCGGAGGCCTCACTCTAGCTGCCCCTAGACAGTCATCCAACAGCACCAACATGGCCTTAGCACGGACCTGTCTCCCCCTTCAGGCACCTGGATAACTCAAGGATGCCACGAAAGAGCTGCGTCCTGCTGGAGAGCAGCCTGCAGCTGGGGAGGACACCCCTCAGACAGAGCTGGATATTTGCAAGCTGGGGTATCCCAATATCCAGTCTGCATCCCCTGTACTGTGTCTGGAGGACACTCGGCCACAACACTCTTGGTTGACCAGGGGTAGCTAGGTTATGACACTCCAAGGGGCCACTGCCAGACTTCCTCACCTCACAGTGCAACCCAGCAGGACTCTCGAAGCCTACTGCATTGCCCACTGCCCTCCCAGAAACAAGACCCAGCAGGAGATCCTTCCAGGACCTGCAGCTGCATGGCCCTGCAGTCAGACACTTACCTTGTCAAGGGCTGTGCAGATTTTTCCTGCAGGCAGCTCTCAGCATCCTCCCATTCCCAACTGCCTCCAAGCCCTCTCTCCTTCTCTCCTCTCCCTGTGCCACCTGCAGTCAGAGCCCCCAGCCCTGCTGTGCTGTGCAGAGGAGCTACTCCTGGGCACAGCTGTCTCTCTGTATCATGGGACTTGTTGAAATGTGTTTTCTCTGTCCCAGGAGCCCGGCCCAGCTCAGCAGCACAGGCCCAGCCCAAGGCATTGCAATCACCCCTCTGGGGGCTTTCCTGATGAGCCCACAAGCCTCAGAGACAATTGAAGACATCTCTCCAGAAGTCCAAGTCAGATGCAAGTATGCTGCAGTGTCCCCCTGAGGGCCAGCACTGACACAGCCTCCCTGGAGCTCGTTAGAGCAGAACATTGGAGGCAGTGAGGACAAGGAGACAAAGGCAATATGAAGGTGGTACCGATGTGTAGAAAAACTGGATGTGTGTCACCAAGCACAAGGGCCAGGCCTTGACCTCCAGCCCCTGGCACAGGAGATCCTTTCCCTTTACACCTCGCTCAGGGCTCTTCCTGGGGCAGTAGGAGCTGGGGATTTCTTTCTCTTCATGTCCAGTCGCAACATCCTGAAGTCAACATTATATCATTATGTCATCAGTCATGCCTGACGAACCTGATCTCCTTCTATGACAGAGTGACGCGCTGGGTGGATGAGGGAAAGGCTGTGGATGTGGTCTACCTTGACTTCAGCAAGGCTTTTGACACCGTCTCCCACAGCATTCTCCTTGAGAAACTGGCTGCTCAAGGCCTGGATGGATGTACGCTTCATTGGGTTAAAAACTGGCTGGGTGGCCAGGTCCAAAGCATTGTGGTAAATGGAGCTAAATGCATCCGGAGGCCACTCACTAGTGGTGTCCCCCAGGGCTCAGTACTGGGGCCAGTTCTCTTCAATATCTGCAGTGATGATCTGGATGAAGGGATCGAGTGCACCCTCAGTGACTTTGTAGACAAGACCAAGTTAGGAGTGAGACTTGATCTACTCAAGGGTAGGAAGGCTCTGCAGAGGGATCTGGATAGGCTGAACCCATGGGCTGAGGCCAACTCTATGAAGTTCAACAAGGCTATGCGCTGGGTCCTGCACTTGGGGAACAACAATCCCACTTATGCAGGGAGAAGAGAAGCTGGACAGCTGCCTGGGGATAAGGGCCCTGGGGATAGTGGTAGATAGTCTGTCAAATATGAACCAGCAGTGTGCTCAGGTGGCCAAGAAAGCCAACAGCATCCTGCCTTGTATCAGGGATACTGTGGTCTGCAGGATAAGAGATATGATTGTCCCCTGGCAATTCAGACCTGGTGAGTCCAAACCTCAAGTTCAGCTCTGGGGCTCCCTGTGTAAGAAGGACATGGAGCTATTGGAATGAGTCCAAAGAACGGCCATGAGCATGATTCATGGTCTGGAGCACCTCTCCTATGAAGACAGGCTGAGGGAGTTGGGATTGTTCAGCCTGGAGAAGAGAAGGCTCCAGGGAGACCTGACAGTGGCTTTCCGGAACCTAATAGGGACTACAGGAAAGCTGGGAAGGGACTCGTCATCAAAGAGTGTAGTGATAGGACTAGGGGTAATGGTTTAAACTGAAAGAGGGTAGATTCAAGTTAGGTATTAGAAAGAAGTTTTTTACTCAGCGGGTGGTAAGGAACAGGCTCCTCAGAGAAGTTGTGGATGCCCCATCTCTGGAAGCGTTCAAAGCCAGGTTGGACGGGGCTTTGAGCAAGCTCATCTAGTGGAAGTTTTCTCTGCCCATGGCAGGTGAGTTGGAATTATGTGAACTGTAAGGTCCTTTTGTACCCAAACTATTTTGAGATTCTGTAAATATGAAACACAGCACCGTACCAGCTCCTAGCAAGAAAAATTTACTCTATTGCAGCCAAAACTAGGACAATATCCACCCCTCATTCCATAGCATGCCTACCATGTTTTGGCCTGACTATTTCCATTTAATGACCACCACCTTTCCTGTCTTTTGATATGCACACAAAAATGTTATTATTAGTCTGTTAGTGTCTATAACATTAACATTAACATTGACACTAACATTAACATTAACATTAACATTAACATTAACATTAAGAAGAAGAAGGAGAATGTCTTCCTTTTGTGTCCTATGAAACTACCTTTATCTCAACCCACGAACTTTTACAGTTTTTTTCCTCCCAGTTCTCTCCTCCGTCCATTCATTGGATAAAAAACTTTGTAGTGCTGAGCTGCGTGCAGGGTCAAACCACAGCAAGTCTTCTTGGTGCCTAGTGTGGAGCACAAAGGTTGAGATGCCAGATCTCACCACAGCGTTTTAAAAGTAAATTTTTATAAACATTAGATCAGTTTAACAATTGCTGATCACAATGTTGATCTTTTTGATCTGGGATCTGTTGTGCTGGTTTTCAGAACTGTGTTGTATAGCACATTACTAACTGTCTGTCTTCCATGTCATGCTGCTTATCATTTCTGGGGGCTGGTTTAAGGTTACTGTTTTGCTGCATTGGATAACACTGACTTCTGATGGAATAAAATTATTGCCGCCTCCGTAACTCGGGAACCATCTCTTCAGTTCTTAGAAATTATTTAGAATTACACTCTTTTATGCTCTTTGCCTTTTCTCCTCGAGAGTAAATCTATGCAGAGTGGGTGGTGATGGTGAGTGGAACTGGGATGGACAGTGTGGGATGCTTTTCACCACTTCTTCCCTCTCCCTTTCTCCTCCACCTCCTCCTTCTTCTCCAGAACAGGTATATAGCCTGTCCAAAGCCACTCCAAACCCTGCAACAGGCCCTGCAGGCACTCCAGCTCCTGAGGTGGGCCCAAAGTTAAACTGACACATGTGACAGGCCCTATAGCCACTCCCAAACCTGCGATAGGCACTGCAGCCACTCCAACTCATCCAAAAGGCCCCGCAGCCAGAACAACTCCTGTGATGGGCCCTGCAGCCTCTCCAGCACCTGCAATGGGTTCCATGGCTGGGCCAGAGAACCAGCCTGTGCCAGTAGTGGTTGCCTCTACATGCAAGAGAAAACAATGGGTGTGAAAGTCAGTGTTTCTTTAGAGAGGAAAGAAAGTCCTACCCAGACAAGAAAGGAGGAAGAAGAAGATGAGGCAGGTTTCTCCAAAGTTGGGCCATCTTGGAAGCAGGAGGACAAAGAAGAAGAGATCATATAAACATCAGAAACCAAGCGATCCCTTTCCCAGGGTAAGCTATGAGATATGGGAAAAGATTTACCCATCATGTCAGTGAGCACATTGTCATCTTGCTGCTCCAGTGGTGGGAGAACAGAGCCAATAGCCTGGAATTGGAGAGCAGGGAAGCCAAGAAGCCAGAATTTCCCTTTAGGGAAGGGGCGATTGACAAAGTCATTGCAAAAGGGCACAAAGAACTTACTCCCATCATGCTTGAAGGAAAGGTCTCCCTTGAAAGAAGATCTTGTATGTCAACCAGGAAAGTGGAGCACCAAGCAGAGGGGTATCCGGTACCTGAGGAAATTAGACATGCTGAAGGCGATTTGTAGAAACCTAGATAACAAACAGCTATCCAAAGATCCAGATGAAGTCAAGTGTACATGACCCATGTGTCAGGAGTTTGTACAGAGCACACCATCATCATATGCCAACCCATTGGCAGTAATGACCAGGAAAGACCAAGAGGAACCCATGGTGGATGAATTGTTGTAGTGGGTTTATGTGGCAAGGTTTTGGTAGCAGGCGGCCATAGTGATGGTTTCTGTGAGAAGGATCTAGAAGCTGCCCCATGTTTGGGAAGGGCCCCACTGCTGACCAGAGACGAGCCAATAAGCAATGTTGTTTTGCGCCTCTGTGAGAGCATATTTAAGACAGGGAAAAAAACGCTGCACCACACAGCAGCTGGGAGAGTGAGAGGAGTGAGGAACAGCCTTGCAGGCACCAAGGTCAGTGAAGAAGGAGGGGTAAAGTTGCTCCAGGCTCCAGAGCAGAAGTCCCCTGCAGCCTGTGGTGAGGACCATGGTGAAGCAGGCTGTCCCCCTGCAGCCCATGGAGTACCATGGTGGAGCTTGGTTCCACGCTGCAGCCCATGGAGGAGACCATGGTGGAGCAGGTGGACCTGCAGCAACAGAGACTGTCGCCTGTGGAAGACCCCTGCCGGAGCAGATCTGAGGCTGGACCTGTATCCAGTGGAGAGGAGACCATGTAGGAGCAGGTGACCTGGCAGGAGCTGCTGCCCATGGGGGAGCCAGGTTGGAGCAGTTTTCTCCTGAGGGATGGACCCCGTGGTACAGACCCATATCTGGAGCAGTTCTGGAAGAGTTGCTGCCTCTGCGCAGCCCACGCCGGATCAGTTCATCAAGGACTGCATCCCATGGGTGGGACCCCACAACACAGGGGACGAGAGTGATTGGGAGGGAGCAGCGGAAAAGAAACACTATATATTGACCATAACCTCCGTTCCCCCATTCCCCTGCACCACCTGGGGGGACGAGGTGGAAGTGGTTGGTTGGGGAAAGGTGCTTTTGATTTCTTTCCTTTGTTTCTCACTTCTCTAGTTTGTTAGTAATAAGTACTATCTCCTTATGCCAAGTCTGTTTTGCCTGTCACGATAATTACTGTGCGATCTCCTCATCCTTATCTCAACCCTTGAGCCCTTTTCATCATATTTTCTCCCCATTCCTCTTTGAGGAGGGGGAGTAAGAGAGCAGTTGTGGTGGAGCTTGGCCGCCCACCCGAGTAAAACCACCACAACGACACAACCCTTTTGTAACAGCACAGAAGCATCTTCCTGGAGAACACCAGGAGCTTTGTGGTGCACCCAAACCTTTCTAGGTATCCAAACAATCCCCTCATGCTCCAAAGCACATCCCTTGACATGCAAGATTCAAGCCAGGGAACCCAAGCACCTCCTGAATCATCATGACAGGGCTCAAAAGCATCTCCTTGGAGACATCAAGCGCCTACCTAGAGCATTCAAGAATCTACCCTAGGTAAGAAGAATATCCTTCACGCATCTAAGCATCTCCGTACTTCTATCTAATACCTTCTTGGAAGACCCAAGCACCTCTCTGTGGAAGAGAAGCATCAGCTGTGAGCACCCAAGCGTCTCCATGGGGCACCCAAGGAAATCCTTGCAGGACCCAAGCATCTGCACACAGCAATGAAGTACTTCCTTGGAGAAACCACACAAGCATCTCTCTGGGGAACACAAGCACCTTCCTGGAGGACCCAAGGATCTCTCTGGAATCCCCAAGCATTTTTCCAGGGCACGCTAGCATCTCCTTGCTTGAGCCAAGCAACCTTCCTTGAGCACATGAGCATCTCTCTGGAGCGCACAAGCATCACCCCAGAGTATCCATGCACTTCTGTGGGACACCCAGGTTCTTTCCTTTGATGGCAAACATGTCCTAGGGCTCACAAACACTACTTTGGGCACCCAAGTAATTCCCAGATCACAGAAACATCTCCCAGAGGCACCCAAGTAGATTCTGAGAATACCCAAGCATCTATTTGGAGCAATAAAGCACTCACTGGGTCACCCAGGCATGTCTCTGGAGCAACCAAACATGCCCCCGGGCACCCAGGCATCTCCTTTGAGCATTGTAACATCTCCCCAGAGCACACAAGCACCTCAGGGGACAGCCGAGATCCCCCATGGGCACCTCCAGCCCCTCCCCATGGTTCACAAACACCTCCCTGGGGTACAGAAATATGTCTCTGGAAACACAACACATCTCCATAGACATCTCCAAGGCTTTCTCTGGAGCAGTAGGAACCTCCCTGGGGTGTAAGAGGGGCAACCAAGAACCTCCCTAAGGCACATAAGCATAGCCCTGGGGCATACTAACATCTCGCTGGTGCACCTGGTTCTGTCCTGGTCATGCCAGGTTCTCCCATGGTCACCCGAGCTCCTCCCTGGAACACCCAAGCACCTCATTGGAGTCCCCAAGAATCTCCCTGCTGCACTTCAACATCTGAGTGGAAAACCCAGGCATCTCCTCAGGGCTCCAAAACAACACCTGGAGCACCAATCTTCTCATGGGAGCTTATCGGCCATTTCCTGCAGTAGCCAAGCATCTCACAAGGGTACCCAAGCACACTGCATCACCCAAAATACTCTCTGGAGAAACAAACAAACAAGACGGCCTCGTTTGCTTGCTCCTCCTGATCACGTGGCCTGTAACAGACCCCCACTCCAATGTCCCCCGTCCCTGCCCTCCTATAACCATGACCCATCAGCTCCCCGTCAGCTCTTCACCCATCCCCAGGCAGAGCTGCAGGCACTCCAGCTGCTCCTTGACAGGGAGGGTGATGCCCCCTCCTCATGTCCCCAGCCTGTCCTTCCTAAAGAGCCCATGTCCTTCCATTCCAACATGCCATTTATGGGAGTCATCCCCTTGTGTCTCCTCAGTGCCAAAGCAGTCATTTCATAGCAACGGGCACAGATGGGGCTGAGGGACTCCATGCCTTCTTTTTCCTTAGAATTTGCCAAAAATCTCCCTCTCCACTTTGTTCGGGGATACGGGAGAGAATCAGAAAATTCTGATTTTCAACCAAGCCTGTGAGCTTTTCAATTTAAATGGGTGCACAGCATGACTTCTATGATCAGCTGGAATTTGGCAGGAAGAGATATAGTGAAGTGGACTCTGAAACAATTCAGTCCTGCAGTGTGAAAATGGAAAGAAATTGTCGGTTAATGTAAAAACAGTTGAAGAGGACAGAAAAGGAAGGGAGGATAATAACAAAGGAATTGTAACCAGCAAGGACAGACAGCAGTGTACTGGGCTGTGTGAGCTGGGAATGGCCAGGGGGTGCAGGGAAGGGATGATCCAGAAGACAGCACCCAGATTTCAGGTCTTCAGGACAGGAGGGATGTCAGCAAGCTGCAGTGGGTTTAGCACAGGGGCCCCAAGATGCTCTGAAGCACTCTGCCAGTGAGGAGAGGCTGAGGGTGCTGGGCTTGTCCAGCCTGGGGAAGGGCAGGGAGAGGGGGACCTCCTCTGGCTGTATCTCTGAGGGGGTTGTGGAGGATGCGGAGCCAGGATCTCCAGCTGGGTTCAGGGTGGGAGGACAAAAGACAACAGCTGTGAAGGTGAAAGAGGAGAGCTTCAGGCTGGAGAGAAGGTAAAAAGCCTTCTCACCATGAGCTCAGCCAGGCATCATGCAGAGGCTGTGCAGTCTCCGTCTTTGCTGGTTTTGCAGAATACAGCAGGATCAAGCCCTGAACAGCCTGTTCTGGTGGTGCTTGTGACAGCTTGGGCTGCAGACCTCCTGAGGTCCCTGCCAACACGCCTTATGGTCCTTTGACCTCAGGCCCAGTTTCTGGCGGTGACAGAGGAGATGCTGTGGGGCCTGAATCCTACTGTGCTGTAGGGGGTCATCTAAAGCCAGGCAGGTGAACATCTACTCTTCTCCCTTGGCTGTAACTGTAGCCTGGGAGGCACTGCCTCAGCCATCTCTGCATTACACCTCCAGCTCCTGTCTTCCAGCTCTAAGCACCTGAAAGTCCATTGCCTGGATGTGCTCTGAGATGTAGGAAGAGATCTGGGCTTTTCTGGGGCATTAGTTCTCTCCCTCTGCATGCTGCTCCTCTTGGAGACGGTCTCATTTTTCACTTTCTTTCCTACCTGGAGGGAAATGCATACTCTGTCCTGGCCATAAAGCTGAGCATGTTTTCTACTTTTGCCAAACTTCCACATCTCCTGGACCTGTCACCTGGAAAAGTGAATATTTCATGCATGGCCCTGCTTTCTTCCATCTGTGCAGCAAGGTCCACATCTCAGTGTTATGTACGTTTTTTGCAAAGACTGTGAATGGTCATGGATAAGATAAGATTCTTCGAGGGGGGCACAGGGCTTTGTACAAGATGCAGAGTGATCTTACTTGATGGTGTTGGCCTAACAATACTAGAAATGCTTTGAAATGTCAATAAAAATAATAATAATAATTAAAAAAAAAAAAAAGAAAACTAAACTAAACAGAAATAAAGGCAAACTTCTAAAGCATTGACTATTTATGGATGCATATTTCCACGTTTATGATTTTTGTGACTTTGTTTTCCTTTATTTTCATATTTATTAATGGCCGGTATCAATCCTTTGAGACACACTGCCCAGCCTCCACCTGCAGCTCCTGAGGGCCTCCGGTCTCCCACAGCTCCTCTTGACAGCTGCCAGCCCCAGGAAAACACCTCCAGTACAGAGGGACCCCTGAACCTAGCAAGGTCTGCCTGGAAAGGTGAACAAATTATTCCAACATAGGAAAGAAAATATAAATAAATAAATATATAAATAAAAGAGCACATGTGCATCACTTCAAACTCTCTGTCTAGAACAGTCCTTGTATGGCCATCCCTTGGGGAAGGTGAACCTCATTAGCTGCAGCTTGCACTGGGCACACAGCTGAGGAGAGTGTTTTACTGTTTACTGAACTGCACCACACTTAACTTTGGTTGTTTTCAATGGGGAGCAGTCCTTCTGTGCCTGTGTGCAGGCAGTTCTGTGGGGAAAAGGGCTGGGAGTTGGTGCAAAGGAGCTGTAACATGCAGCTGCAGCCCTGACTGGAGAAGTCTGATGGGAGGAGAAGTGCTGCAAGTCCCAGGTGGCTCCTGAGAGAAATGGTGGGGCTGAGGAGGTGAGGAGCAAGGTTGCCCACGGAGTGCCTGGCCTCAAGGACTGCCTTTCCAAGCTGACCAGGCCTCCTTAGGAGACCCTCTGGATCAATAACAAAGGAAGAGGGCAGGGAATTGAAATAAATCAATAAAGAATCCAGCTTGAAGGGAAAGCTCCCTTATTATCAACTGCTCATTGAAATCTGCCTCATTCACTAGCTTTCTGATATCTCCCCAATTAGACGTAAAAGCCTTGAAGCCTTGAATGAACTGCTGGGCAGAAAGAGGGCACAGGAGGGCTCTCTGCATTGTGCTGAGCCCCAGGGTGAATTTGGTGCTGAGTCCATGCACCTCTGATGCTGAGAGGAGATAGCGCAGGCTGTTCAAGAGGTTAAGGCCAGGAGAAATGCTGAAGGTTCTGGGAGTGTTAATTGGTCCCACTGGGGGCCATTACCACCACAGCTCCCCCATGGACTTGTTAGCAAAGGAAAGGGGAGTCAGTGATGATAGGCAGGCAAAGGCAAAGTAAAGGTGGCCCTGATGGCAAGGAAACCTTGATGTGTTTTATCAAAGCAAGCACCAAGGCCTGACCCCCAGCTCTGGGAAGAGAGCTTCTGTCCCTCACGCTGCTCTTCAAGGGGCAGCGGGATCTGGGGTGTGTGATGGCAACTAAAGGACAACAGTGCAACATCAGTGCACAGAGCTGCAAGGAGGCCACATGGTTCCAGTGCCAGGAGCACAATGTGTCGTCTCATAGGCCCCAGTGGCAGAGACAACAGCCAGAGCCACGGGGACAAAGACTTCTGCTGTGTCAGGGCCTTCCAGCCCTGTCAGTGCCCTTGGAAAACTCCCCACAGGTTGTCCTATCCTGTCCCATGCATGAACCATTTTCCCTGCAGCCTGGAGACATCCAACCTGCTTCCCCACCACAGCATCTCCCTACCCGTACTAGGGACTCTTTGTGCTCACTGCCTCTGACTTGAAACACAAGCCATGGGCTGAAGCAGACTCCCTCTGAGTCACCACAGCACTGCCCTTGGAGTGGCATTTCTTTCTCCTCATCACCACTCCGGACCTCCAAAACAGCCACTTCTTGGTGGATTTCCTTTCTCATGCTCTTTACCCCTACCCAAAATGTGCCATCATCTCTGAAAGCAGATTTCCACCTGTCAGGAGCTCCTGCAGTCTGGACTAAACCTGCTGTGATGTATGGAGCTGTGCTGACCCTGATGCAGAGCAGAGCATCACAAGATGGGAAAGAGAGGCTCTCTTCTCCTTGGAAAACAGAATGAGATTTATTCACCAAATCCCAGAGTTTCACAAGGTCGTCTGCAAGGAACACTTACTGTCGATGGACAAGTCTCAGGTTAGGAACCATGTAAGGAAACTGGGCACCATGAGCATGGTAGCCCCGAGCCCTGCCTGCCCTCCTCCTGCCACGCTCCATCAGGCGGCTGCAGCAGAGGGGACCCACAGCCAGCCCCTGGCTGGGCTCTGCCACCCGCCTCTCCAGTGCCATCCCTGCTGCCTTGGGGTGCTCTGTGAGGCGCAGGGTGACCTCACAAGGCCTGCTGGCCAGCACATCTCCTGTGGGGCAACCAGGCCGCACAGCGGCAGGGACCTCACCACCGCCCTTCCATTCTCCTCTCCTCCCCTCATCCCCAGCCTTGTCTCTGCTGGCAGGAGCAGCCTTAGCAGGCGCTTCCTGGCCTCCCCTCGATACTGATCTGAAAGGAAAAATGGTCTCTTCCTTGACAGTACAACGGTGTCAAATTTGAAAAGCTTCATTAGCAGATAGGTGAAACTTTTACTAGGTTTTGTTAGAGAGAAGAAAGTTTAGAAACTTTCATCCCTGATGTTACTTTAGTCACTAATTACTCAGCTTTATCTATAAGAGCCTACAGACTTGTATCTCAGAATGAGGGCAAGGTGACCCAGGCCTAGAGCATGTGTCAGAAGATTAGGTGAGGAACTCATGCTATGCATATATCCTTGGATGTGTAACCACCTAAGCTTTGTATGCATGCCTAAGATGAAAGAATAAGAGAAGAAAGGTTTTGATGGCTTGAGCATGGACAAGAACTGGATTCAACTAACGAACATAGTGAGGAAGACTACCGATGACCACCAGAGACCCCTGAGAGACAGTGGAAACAAATGTGTATGTGTCAGAGTCATTTACTGATTTTAATGAGTTACAGGAAGTAGTATGAATATGTTTTGGGGAAATCTGATTAACATATATGTTTTGCTTGTATATAACCCCTATAGCTCAAACAGTTCTGTAAGCAGTGGAGTGGTCCCCTGTGTGTCCAGCACCTCCGTAAAAGAACGCCTGCTTTCTAAAACTCCAAACTGAGTCTTAGAGAGTTACTTTTACTGTTTTTTACAGTATCACCCTTGCCTCCTGCCAGCTGCTGCCCACTGAGGATCCTGGTATAAACTTGGCCATGCACCAACACCACTGCTCATGCTGCCTTTGCTGCCTCGCCCTGTCCTCTCCCTCAAATCCTTGTCTCTGCCAGGCCCAACGTTCCACTTCCAAACTCATTCCTTTGCTGTTGTCACCCTCTACCCTGCCCAGCGAGATGGCAGAGCCAGGGCAGGACATGGTAGAGTTATGCCTTGTAGCGCCCATGCAGAGCACTTGTGGCAAAGTGGGAGCTGAGATTGGGTTCTGTGGTGCAGAGGAGGACCCATGCAGGAAAGATGAGGTTAAACAGCAACTTACGGGGCGGGGCGGTGGTGTCCATCATGGTTTGGCATGGGAGGCTTTGGCCTTGAAGGGGCAAGTGATGGGTTGACACAACTTCTCTGGGCAACTTGTTCCATTGACCACCGCCCCCAAAGGAAAGAATGTCTTCCTTATACCTAATTTTAAAGAACCCTCTTTTAGTATTAAAACATTACCTAAATCTCCCTTTAGGTCCTGGAAGGCTGCTATAGGGTCTCTCCAGGCTGAAGAGAACCACCTTTCTCAGCCAGTCTTCACTGAAAAGATGCCCCAGCCTCTCTATCCTGTTTTTGGCCTCTTCTAGACTACTTCTAATAATTCCATGTCCTTCTGGAGTTTGGGGCCGCAGAGCTGAATGCAGTAATCCAGGAGGTGTCTCCCAAGAGCAGAGCTGAGGGAGAGAATCACCTCTCTTAATCTTTCGGCCAAACTTCTTTGATGCAGCCCAGAATACAGTTGGCTTTCTGGGCTGCAAACTCACATTGCCGGCACAGGTTGAGCTTCTCATCCACCCACACCCCAGGTCCTTCTCCTCCTCCCAGTCCAGCTGCAGGACCTTGCACTTGGCCTTTGTGAACCTCATGAGGTTCCCACAGGAAAATCTCTCAAGCCTGTCCAGGTTCATCTGTATATCAACCCTTCCCTTCAGTGTATCGACTGCACCGCCCAGATTGGTGTCATCAGCATACTCGCTGAGACTGCACTCAGTAACACTGTCCATGTCACTGACAAAGTGTTAAACAGTGCTGGTCCCAATACTGACCCTTGAGGAACACCACTTTTTATTGACCTCCACTTGGACATTGAGCTTGGGCTCTCCAGCTCCTTGAGGGTGACCATCCAGCCAATTCCTAACCCACCAGGTGATGCAGGAGCTTAGCCTAGCTCAGCAGCAAAGCACCCAACCATGGCATCGCTTGCTCTGTGCCATTGGACTCTCTTGAGGTGTCCCCAAGGCCTCAGGGCTGACAGCTCCTGAAGGCAGCAGGGTCTCTGCTGGGGTGTGGTGTCTGAAGCAGACTGAAGGCATCACCGACTGCTCCTCTCTGAAGAAAGGTGAGATGAATTTTTGAAGTGTGATTTGTGCTATTAAACTGTGGTTGTCAAATGTGAGAACAAATGATTCCTTAATCTCTATTGTGCTCCCCGTGCATTGCAGGACACCTCAGCCATGAAAGGCGAGGATCATTTCACCTCTCTGAAATTTTTTACTGTTTTGTTTAGGAAGTGCGGAAGAAACATCTTGGTGATTTTTGTCCCAACAAGACAGAGTAGACCAGAATGCTCTAAAAGGGATTCCATGAAGAAAAGGAAATGGGGCAATAAGACATCATTGGCTGAGTTTCCACTACCATGAATATTGAAGTTCCTCAACCCCCCTTAGACACATCTCTTCATCCTCTCTCGCATGACCAGCACGGTAACTGGGATGTGGAACACACTCATCATTGTGCTGTTTTTTGAGAGCCAGCACCTGCAGAGGCCTGTGGCCTTCTTCCTGGGGGAGATCTGTCCTCCTTGCAGACTTTGTACAGCTCCACCACCCTGAGCCAGATGCTGGCCAGCTTCCTGGCTGTCAACAGCATCCCTTTGCTCACAGAGGTGGGAGCACTATCAGCTGCACCTTCTGCATGAACGGAGTGCTTCCTGCTGGGGGCCATGTCCCACCGTCAGCCCTGGGCTGTATGTCATCCCTGTTCTCTGCAAGGCTCGAGAGGTGGAAGGTCTGACTCAAGAAGGCAGCTGCACCTGAACCAGGAGAATTCCTCTCATGTACAGTAATTATTTCTTCTCCTTCCTGCTACAGTTCCATGGCCCCAGTGTCATGCACACCTGCTATGATTTTGCCCCATTGCTGGAGCTGTCCTGCAGTGCCACGGTAATACTCATGGTCTTTGCTTTCATAATCTACATTTTGGATGCAATCTTCCCCTTCCCTCCCATGCAGTTTTCATGAGTGTTTGTCCTGTGTTGTTGCCCAAGGCCTTATCCACCTGCTCTTCCATCCTCACGAGTGTCACAGTTTTCTATGACACCATCATCACTGGCTGTGTGAAGTGCAGAACAGCCCTCCTCAGAGATCTTAATGAAGCCCTTTCCCAAACCTTCATCATCCCTCTGGTCAGTCTTCAAGTTGCTTAGTGGTGGTGTGGGAAGGGTGAGAGAGGTGTTGGTGGAACTGCTGACACTGTCATAAGACCTATCCCAAAGACCTTGCAAAACAGAATCACAGAATCACAGAATTTCTAGGTTGGAAGAGACCTCAAGATCATTGAGTCCAACCTCTGACCTAACACTAACAGTCCCCACTAAACCATTTCTCTAAGCTCTACATCTAAACATCTTTTGAAGACTTTCAGGGATGGTGACTCCACCACTTTCCTAGGCAGCCTGTTCCAGTGCCTCACAACCCTTTCGGTAAAGTAGATCTTCCTAAGATCCAACCTAAAACTCCCCTGGCGCAACTTTAGCCCATTCCCCCTCGTCCTGTCACCAGGCATGTGGGAGAACAGGCCAACCCCCACCTCGCTACAGCCTCCCTTGAGGTACCTAAAAAGAGCGATAAGGTCGCCCCTGAGCCTCCTCTTCTCCAGGCTGAAAAAGCCCAGCTCCCTCAGCCACTCCTCGTAGGACTTGTTCTCCAGGCCCCTCACCAGCTTCGTCACCCTTCTCTGGACCTGCTCAAGCACCTTCATGTCCTTCTTGTAGCGAGGGGCCCAAAACTGAACACAGTACTCGAGGTGCGGCCTCACCAGAGCTGAGTACAGGGGGACGATCACCTCCCTAGCCCTGCTGGTCACACTGTTTCTTATACAAGCCAGGATGCCGTTGGCCTTCTTGGCCACCTGAGCACACTGCTGGCTCATATTCAGCCGACTATCCACTATCACTGCCAGGTCCTTCTCTGCCTGGCAGCTCTCCAACCACTCCTCTCCTAGTCTGTAGCTCTGCTTGGGGTTATTGTGCCCCAGGTGCAGGACCCGGCACTTGTCCTTGTTGAACTTCATGCAGTTGACCTCAGCCCATCGGTGCAGCCTATCCAGATCCTCCTGCAGAGCTTTCCTACCCTCAAGCAGATCGACACACGCACCTAGCTTGGTGTCATCTGCAAACTTACTGAGGGTGCACTCATTGCCCTCGTCCAGATCATCGATGAAGATATTAAAGAGGACCAGCCCCAGTACCGAGCCCTGGGGAACGTCACTAGTGACTGGCCTCCAACTGGACTTGACTCCATTCACCACGACTCTTTGGGCCCGGCTATCCAGCCAGTTTCTAACCCAACAAAGCGTGCGCCAGTCCAAGCCAAGAGCAGCCAGTTTCTTGAGGAGAATGCTGTGGGAGACGGTGTCAAAAGCCTTGTTGAAGTCAAGGTAGACCACATCCACAGCCTTTCCCTCATCCAGCCAGTGCGTCACTTTGTCATAGAAGGAGATCAGTTTTGTCAAGCAGGACCTGCCTTTATAAACCCATGCTGCCTGGGCCTGCTTGCCTGCTTGCCCTGCAAGTGCTGCGTGATGACTCTCAAGAGGATCTGCTCCATGAGCTTCCCTGGTACTGAGGTCAAACTGATAGGCCTGTAGTTTCCCGGGTCTGCCTTCCGGCCCTTCTTGTAGATGGGCGTCACATTTGCTAGCCGCCAGTCAACTGGGACCTCCCCCGATAGCCAGGACTGTTGATAAATGATGGATAGTGGCTTGGCCTGCTCCTCTGCCAGTTCTCTCAGTACCCTCGGGTGGATCCCATCCGGCCCCATCGACTTGTGCACATCCAAGTGCCGTACCAGGTCACCAACCAGTTCTTCGTGGATAGTGAGGGCCACATCCTGCTCCCCATCCCCTTCCACCAGCTCAGGGTACTGGGTATCCAGAGAACAACCGGTATTGCCGCTAAAGACTGAGGTAAAGAAGGCATTAAGCACCTCCGCCTTTTCCTCATCTCTTTTAACAAGGTTTCCCCCTGCATCCAGTAAAGGATGGAGATTCTCCTTAGTCCTCCTTTTTGTGTTGATGTATTTATAAAAACATTTTTTTGTTATCTTTAACGGCAGTAGCCAGATTGAGCTCCAGATGAGCTTTGGCCTTCCTAATTTTGTCCCTGCACAGCTTCGCAACATCCTTATAGTCCTCCCTAGTGGCCTGCCCACTTTTCCAAAGATTATAAACCCTCTTTTTTTCTCCTAAGCTCAAGCCACAATTCTCTGTTGAGCCAGGCTGGTCTTCTTCCCCGCCAGCTCATCTTTGGGCACGTGGGGACAGACCGTTCCTGCACCATTAAGATTTCCCTCTTGAAGAACACCCAGCCTTCCTGGACCCCTCTGCCCTTCAGAACCGCCTCCCAAGGGACTCTACCAACCAGTGTCCTCAGCAGCACAAAGTCAGCCCTCCAGAAGTCCAATACAGCAGTTTTACTGGTCCCCTTCCTGGCCTCACCAAGAATAGTGAACTCCACCATTTTGTGGTCACTCTGCCCAAGACAACTTCCGACAATCACATCCTCCACCAGTCCTTCTCTGTTTGTGAAGAGAAGGTCTAGTGGGGCGCCACCCCTGGTAGGCTCGCTAACCAGCTGCGTCAGGAAGCCATCTTCCACGCTCTCCAGAAACGTCCTAGACCGCTTTCTCTGGGCTGTGTTGTGCTTCCAGGATATGTCAGGGAAGTTGAAGTCCCCCACGAGAACAAGCGCTGACGATTTCGCAACTTCTGTCAGCTGCCTGTAGAACTCCTCATCCGTCTCCTCATCCTGGTTCGGCAGTCTATAACAGACCCCAACCAGGACACTAGCCTTGTTGTCCCTGCCGATCCTAACCCAAAGGGACTCGACCTTATCATTCCCAGCCTCGAGTTCTACAACATCGAAAGACTCTCTAATATAGAGAGCCACACCACCACCCCTTCCGTGCTGCCTGTCCCTTCTGAAGAGCTTATAGCCAGGCATTGCAGCACTGCAGTCATGAGACTGGTCCCACCACGTCTCCATGATGGCAACCAAGTCGTAGCCTGCCTGCCGCACGATGGCTTCCAGCTCCTCCTGTTTGTTACCCATGCTGCGTGCATTGGTGTAGATGCACTTCAGCTGGGCCATTGCCTTATCCCCCGGCCTTGCTATTGTTCCCCCTGGCACAGCTCCAACAATCCTTGCTTCAGCCCCATCCCCCTTCTTACCTAGTTTAAAGCCCTCTCAATGAGCCCTGCCAGCTCCTGGCCCAGGATCCTTTTTCCCCTAAAAGATAGGGACCCATCTGCGGCCATCAGGCCGGGTGCCGAGTAAAGTGCCCCATGGTCGAAAAACCCAAGATTTCTGCATTGGCACCAGCCCCTGAGCCACGTGTTTAACAGGTGGGCTTTCCGTGTCCTCTCTGTACCCCTCCCTGCCATTGTAGGGATGGACGAAAACACCACCTGCACTCCTGCTCCATCCACTAAATCCACTAACCGTCCCAGCCCCCTAAAGTCTTGTTTGATAGCTTTCAGGCTTCTCTCTTCAATGTCGTCACTACCTGCCTGGACTATCAAAAGAGGATAATAGTCAGAGGGGCATACCAGGTTGGGAAGCTTCCTGGCAATGTCCCTGACCCTGGCCCCAGGGAGGCAGCAGACTTCCCTACGGGTAGGGTCAGGCCGACAAATAGGGCCCTCTGTTCCCCTAAGAAGAGAGTCTCCCACAACAATAACCCTTCTGTCTTTCTTGGTGGAGGCAGTCCTGAGGCGTGGAGTCGACCTCCTCGCCCTAGGCATCCTCCTGGGAACACTTGCTACCTCTTCCTCATGCACCGGTCTCTCGAGCTCCAGGGCCTCAAACCTGTTGCGTAAGGGCACCTGGGAAGGTGGGGCCGGAAGGGGAGGGCATCGCTTGCGATGTTGAGCAGGGACCTGTTTCCATTCCTCCTCAACTCCCAGATCCCCTCCCTCTGCCCGAGGGTGACAGGGCAGGGAGTCCACCCCCATTTGGGGTGTCTCACCTCGATACCTCTCCTTGAGGCCCTGCAGGGAGTTACTCCACAAGTCTATCTCTCGCTCACACTCCCTGATATCCCTCAACCTCTCCATCTCCTCCTTGAGCTCTGCCACCATGCAGACCAGGTCATCCACCTGCTCGCACCTCACACACGCAGTTTCTCTGCCTCCCGCCGATGGCAGCAACAGGCTCAGACACTCCTTGCATCTGGTGACCTGAACTGCTGCATTTTTTAACGGGTAGTCGGTCTGGGTGTGTACCGACTTCCTGGAGAGCACACCATGCCTGGTGGAGACCATTATCGCCTAGCTAACGGCTGTCGTTAAGGAGGTGTTCGTATGGGCGGGGGGAGTGCTCTGCCCTTCCTGGTCGCTCTGCCTGCGCGAACTGCCGCGCTAACTGCCGCGCCACGCCCTCCTGACGCGCCACGCCCTGTTTGCCCGCTCTGTTCGCCGTGCTCCTGATCACTCGTGCTCCCTAGGGGCAGCTTTTGAATGGCTGGGGAGGGGGCGCTGCTGGCTACCTATACGCCTCGTCAGCCTCCCTCACGAGGGCTGCCAGGTCCTGGCGGCTCCCTCAAGTAGGCTCGATGCCGGAAAAATTAGCCCTGCCTGGCCCGATCCCCCGCTCCGCTGCAGAACACGTCTGCCCCGGAGCCAATCGCCTCGGCAAAATCAAAACGACCGATTGATAAAAGACATTCCTCAGAATTTTAAAAAGGCAGATATTAAACCAATTTTCTACTAGAAGGGCAAGCAGAAGGGTGATTAAGCCTAACCAGTGATCGAAATGACAGCCTTAACCCTAGGCATTAACACAGATCTGAACTATAAGCCTCAAGTCTTCCCCTCATCCTAAACCTGGAGCAGGATCCTTGAGCAGAACACCAAACACTTCCTTGAAGCCCTTACCATTCCCTTAAACCTGGAGGGTGACCTGTAATTCTTAAACATTTACCTGAACACCTAACTCCCAAAGCCCTCCAACAGGCACACAGCACATCTCAGCTTCAACCCCACTCCTACCCTAACTTCAGCTGTTTCTCCTCTTGGGGAAGGTCACGGACTGCGAGGTCCTGCAGCAGTCGTATGGCATTGGAAGAGGCATGTGAGGTGGCAGGTATGTGATCAGATCAGAGGCCACAAGGAGGAGCTGCCTGGGAATGCTGTGATGGGATCAGCTGTGCCTCGGGATCTGCTGGGCCTGCAGGAGGTACGTGGCTGTGAAGGAGGCTGGGAGGTCACTTCTGTCTCTGGAGCTGACAGACCAGCAGGAGGAATGTGGAACAGATAGGGACCGTAAAGGGCAGAAGCATGCACATGGCATTGAAAATGGCAAGGCACCTTCTGTTCTGGTCAGGTGATAGACCACAGGAAAGCTGATGGCATGGGAGTCATGCTTGAGGTATAGTTTGTGAGATCATAGAACCATAGAATGGCTCATATTGGATGAGATCTTAAAGATCATCTAGTTCCAAACCCCCGGACAGGGATGCTCCCGTGAGGTTAGGTTGCCCAGGGCCTCATCTAACCTGCTCTTGAACAGATCCAGGGATGGCGCATCTATAAGGCCTCTCAGCAACCTGTTCCAGTGCCTCACCTGACACAAACCACTCTAGAAGGCTGGCAGCACAGGCCATGAGGAGGAAGAAATGTCTGGGGGAACAACTGGTTGTGCTGCTAGAGCCTGAGGCAAAGAAAGCATTGAGTACCTCTGCCTTTACCTCATCTCTTGTCACCAGGTTTCCCACCACATCCAATAAAGGATGATGATTCTCCTTAATCCTCCTTTATTTAAAGTGTTTATATCAACAGTTTTTTATTGTCTTTGACATTAATAGACAGATTGAACTCCAGCTGGGCTCTGGTCCTTTTAATTTTGACCTGCACAGACCCATAACATTCAGGACACAGCTCCAGACAAACTGACAGCATGCATGAGAAGGGAACACAGAAGTGGAATTTGGCAGCCTTCCATCCCCTGCCCATCTGTGAATCTGTGCTGCAATTCCATTCAACTGGTTACTCCTCTATTATTCAAATGTTCCTGTAACTCCTGGTGCTGCTGTCTTGTCAGGGATAGCACAACCACACGAAGGTTGAACCAACTGCCTGAAGACATGAACAGCTGACAGGATGGAGCATCTCTCCAGGGGAATCTTGAGAAACTGCAGGATTTTGCCTAGGGAAACCTCTTGACATTTAAAGAAGAAGAAGAGCCCAGTCCTGCACCAGAGGAAGAGGAACCCCACACATCAGGGCAGACTGGGACCTTACTGAGTGAGAAGTGCCCAGAAGGAGGAGGGCCTGGGCACCACGAGGGATGCCATATGAGCAGTGGTGCCTGCTCACTAGGAACCAGGCCAGATTCCTATAGAGTTGCCTTACAAGGAGCATGGCCACCAAGATGATCTGAGTTATCAGACTCAGTTCACATCTGGTGTGACACCACGTGGACAAGTGTCTACAGGCATCCAGTAAAGAGGTACATGTCTGGGAGTCCCTAGGATATAATCATTTGGAGAGGAGTAAGGGCTATGGCAAGGCTGAAAGTCCCAACAGGACCCAGGTCTTTGTGCCCATGGCTATGACTGTTGTCTCTGCCACTGAGGCCTATGAGGAGACAGCTTACTGTTAAAACACCAGGGCCTCATTGCCTCCTCGCCTCCACCCATGAACCAGGCAGGGGTCGTACCATTCTCCTGCACTTGGCCATTCACCTCAATATCTCCTGCTGCCCCTTGAAGAGCCCTGAGCAAGGTGGGAAGGGAAAGGATCTCCCTTCACAGGAGCTGGGGGTCAAGGCCTGGCCCTTGTGCTTGCTGAAACACATCCAGTTTGTCTACACATCAGTGTCACCTTCACATTGCCTTTGTCTCCTTGTCCTCGCTGCCTCCAATGTTCTGCTCTAACGAGCTCCAGGGAGGCTATGTCAGTGCTGGCCCTCAGGGGGAAACTGCAGGAAACTTGCCTCTGACTTGGACTTCTGGAGAGATGTTTTCAATTGTGTCTGAGTGCCTGAGGTTTGTGGGCTCATCAGGAAAGCCCCCAGCGGGGTGATTCCAGTGCATTGAGCTGGGCCTGTGCTGCTGAGTTGGGCCGGGCTCCTGGGACAGAGAGAGCTCCTGGCAAGAGGCCCTGGTGCAGAGAGACAGCTGTGCCCAGGAGCAGCTCCTCTGCACAGCGCAGCAGGGCTGGGGACTCTGACTGCAGGCACCCAGGCAGAAAGGGATTCCAGGCAGCCTGGAGGGTGCACGCAGAGGAGTGCTCAGTGCAGGAGAAACCTTCACAGCTCTGCCCACGGTAAGTCTCTGGCTGTAGGACAGTGTACTGGGTCTGACTGGAATGTTAACTTTCCCGGCAGCAGCCCATACAGTGCCGTACTCTGTACTTGTAGCTGGAACAGCAGTGTTATCACACCAGTGTTGTGTCTACTGCTGAGCAGCAGTGGCACAGCATTGGGCCTTTCTCTAACCCTCCTAGGGAGTGGGCAAAAAAGTGAGGAGAGAAACATCACTAGGGCAGCTGACCTAAACCAATCAAAGGGATATTCCATACCATGTGGTGTCACACTCAGCAATAAAAGGTGGAAACAGGAAGAAGAGGGGAGGGGTGGGCTCTCGTTGAGAAGACGTCGGTCCTCCTCTCGAACACCGGCTGCGTGCGTTGAGGCCTTGCTTCAAGGACGTGGTCAATCATCGCTCATTTGTGGGAAGTAGAGAGTAAGGCCAGTAGCCTACAATTAGAAGGCAATGAAGCCAAGCAGCTGGGATCCCTTTCTAGAGAAAGGGTAATCGACAAAGTAATCGGGAGAGGAGCACAGGCCCTCAGCCTCTGGAGACGACTCCTGGCAGCTATCAAAGCAAGATATCCCCATAAGGAAGATATTGTATATCACATAGGCAAGTGGACCACTGTGGATAAAGGTCTCCAACATCTGCGGGAATTAGCTGTGCGGGAGATGATTTATAGTGATTTGGACAATGCCCAGACACCTCAAGACCCTGATGAAGTCCAGTGCACAACATCCATGTGGCGTAAATTTGTGCGGAGTGCCCCATCAGCACATGCCAGTACCCTGGCAGCAATTCACTGGGATGAGGGGATGGGACCAACAATGTATGATGTGTCCTGCCAGCTTCAAAAATATGAAGACAATCTCTCTGCTCTGCTACAGTCCTGTGTCTCAGCTGTGGAGAAATTGTCTAAAGGACTTGACAAGCTTGTGGAGAAAGTATATTCCCCCTCATCTAGACAGAGTGATACTTCAGCCACTAAGAATCAGCATTCGCCTGCTCAAGAGAGAGAGTACCCAAGACGTACACCACGTGGCACCTTGTGGTTTTATCTGCGTGACCATGGGGAAGATATGAGGAAATGGGATGGTGTACCTACTTCAACCCTAGCTGCTCGGGTACGTGAACTGAAAGGAAATACAGCAGCAAGAAGAGGGGCTCCTAAGAGAAATGCTGCTCCAGTTTCTATTGGGCAGTACCCCAGAGGCAGTAGAAGAGCTGATGTTATTCTTGACCACGATGAAGGGACCTCTACCTCTCATTTGCCAGAATTTGTGCATTTGCAAGAATTAAGTGGCAGACGCTCCAGCCAGGACTAGAGGGGCCCTGCCTCTGGCCAGGTAGAGGAGAGGGATAACCGGATTTATTGGACTGTGTGGATCCGATGGCCTGGAACATCAGAACCACAGGAATACAAAGCTTTAGTGGACACTGGCGCACAATGTACCATAATGCCATCAGGCTACCAAGGGACAGAACTCACTTGTATCTCCGGAGTGACAGGGGGATCCCAACAACTATCTGTACTGGAAGCTGAAGTGAGTCTAACTGGGAATGAGTGGCAAAAGCATCCCATTGTGACTGGCCCAGAGGCTCCGTGCATCCTTGGCATAGACTATCTCAAGAGAGGGTACTTCAAGGATCCAAAAGGATACCGGTGGGCTTTTGGCATAGCTGCTTTGAGCACAGAGAAGATTAGGCAGCTGTCTACCCTGCCTGGCCTTTCAGAAGACCCTTCTGTTGTAGGATTGCTGAAGGTTGAAGAACAACAGGTACCAATTGCTACCACAACGGTGCACCGACGGCAATATCGCACCAACCGAGACTCCCTGATTCCCATCCATGAGTTGGTTCACCGACTGGAGAGTCAGGGAGTAATCAGCAAGACTCGTTCACCCTTTAATAGTCCTATATGGCCAGTACGAAAGTCTAATGGCGAGTGGAGGCTAACAGTGGACTATCGAGGCCTGAATGAAGTCACGCCACCACTGAGTGCTGCAGTGCCGGACATGCTAGAACTTCAGTACGAATTAGAGTCAAAGGCAGCCAAGTGGTATGCCACAATTGATATTGCTAATGCATTTTTCTCCATCCCTTTAGCAGTAGCATGCAGGCCGCAGTTTGCTTTCACTTGGAGGGGCATCCAATACACCTGGAATCGGCTGCCCCAGGGGTGGAAACACAGCCCTACCATTTGCCATGGACTGATCCAGTCTGCACTGGAGCAAGGGGGAGCTCCTGAGCACCTTCAGTACATTGACGACATCCTCGTGTGGGGCAACACAGCAGAAGAAGTTTTTGAGAAAGGGAAGAAAATAATCCAAATTCTCCTGAAAGCTGGTTTTGCCATTAAAAAGAGCAAGGTCAAGGGGCCTACACAGGAAATCCAGTTCTTGGGGGTAAAATGGCAGGATGGACGTCGCCATATTCCAATGGATGTGATCAATAAAATAACAGCAATGTCTCCGCCAACTAGCAAAAAGGAAACGCAAGCTTTCCTAGGCCTCGTGGGATTCTGGAGAATGCATGTGCCAGGCTATAGTCAGCTTGTGAGTCCTCTATATCGAGTGACTCGAAAGAGAAACTATTTTGAGTGGGGCCCTGAGCAACAACAGGCATTTGAACAAATCAAACAAGAAATAGCTCGTGCAGTAGCCCTTGGGCCTGTCCGTACTGGACCAGCTGTGCAAAATATACTGTACACTGCAGCTGGGGAGCATGGGCTCACCTGGAGCCTTTGGCAGAAAACCCCAGAAGAAACTCGAGGTCGACCTCTGGGCTTCTGGAGTCGGGGCTATCGAGGATCAGAAGCCAATTACACCCCAACTGAAAAAGAAATACTCACAGCATATGAGGGTGTTCGAGCTGCTTCAGAAGTTGTGGGCACAGAGGCACATCTCCTCTTGGCACTGCGGCTACCTGTGTTACACTGGATGTTCAAAGAGAAAATTCCCACTACACACCATGCAACTGATGCTACATGGAGTAAGTGGATAGCGTTAATTACACAGCGGGCTCGAATGGGAAAACCCAATCGCCCAGGAATCCTGGAAGAGATTATGGACTGGCCAGAAGGCAGACATTTCGGAGTGCCAAAAGAAGAGGTAACTCGTGCTGAAGAGGCACCACCATACAATGAGTTGCCAGAAGACAGAAAGCAGTATGCGTTGTTTACTGATGGATCCTGCCGTGTGATAGTGAGCCATCGGAAATGGAAAGCTGCTGTGTGGAATCCCATACAATGAGTTGTGGAAGCCATAGAAGGGGAAGGTGAGTCGAGTCAGTATGCAGAAGTAAAAGCCATACAACTAGCCCTAGAGATTGCCGAAAGAGAAAAATCTCTACACTGACTCATGGATGGTGGCAAATGCTCTGTGGGGGTGGCTGCAGCAATGGAAAGAGAGCAACTGGCAGTGCAGAGGTAAGCCTATCTGGGCTGCTACCCTGTGGCAAGATATTGCTGCCCGGGTAGAAAACCTGGATGTTAAAGTACGTCATGTAGATGCCCACATGCCCAAGAGTCGCACTACTGAAGAACATCAGAACAACAAAGAAGTGGATCGAGCTTCGAAAATTTAAGAGGCTCAGGTGGACCTAGACTGGGAATGTAAGGGTGAGCTGTTTGTAGCTCGATGGGCCCATGAAACATCAGGACATCTGGGGAGGGATGCCACTTACAGATGGGCTTGTGATCGAGGGGTGGATTTGACCATTGAGGCCATCACACGGGTTACCCATGAGTGTGAGACCTGTGCTGCAGTCAAGAAAGCCATGAAGGTAAAATCTCCCTGAAACAGGGGGAGATGGCTAGGGTTTCAATATGGTGAGGCCTGGCAAATTGACTATATCGGACCACTCCCAAAAACTCGCCAAGGCAAACGGTACATACTCACCATGGTAGAAGCAACTACTGGGTGGCTGGAAACATGCCCTGTAAACCATGCCACAGCCCGAAACACTATCTTGGGCCTGGAAAGACAAGTATTGTGGCATCATGGTACACCAGAGAGAATTGAGTCTGACAATGGGAGTCATTTCCGAAACAATCTTGTTACCTCCTGGGCAAAGAGGCATGGTATTGAGTGGGTGTACCACATCCCTTATCACCCACAAGACTCTGGGAAGGTTGAGAGGTACAATGGACTGTTAAAGACTATGTTATGAGCATTAGGTGCTGGGACGTGGAAACAATGGGACACAAATCTACCAGAAGCCACTTGGCTAGTTAACAATAGGAGGTCTGACAGCCGTGCTGGTCCTGCCGAAACAAAACCCCTACACACTGTGAAAGGAGCTAAAGTTCCCGTAGTGCATATAGGAAGGTGGATGGGGAAGGCAATGTGGGTTGCTCCTGCCTCGGGAAAAGGCAAACCCACTCATGGGATTGTCTTCGCCCAAGGACCAGGGTATACCTGGTGGGTCATGCAAAAGAATGGGGATATCAAGTGTGTGCCTCAAGGAGATTTGACATTGAGAGAAAACTAATCTATAATCTAAGTTATATGTTGTAGGAAGATGCTGTAGGATCAACGACAGGTCAACTTTGCAAGGAGCCGGGCAGTGCAACAAGGACTTGAGTTAAGCTGGTGCTGGTGTCCAGACATCCAACTCTGCCTGCCTTCAGTGGCCACTTTGGCAGATGAAGACCTAATCATCAACAGTTCTTATGAACATTTTCCAAGAAAAACCTATGGAATGAAAAGATACACCTGCCTATTAATCCTGTCCTGTTAAATCCTTGTCCTGTTAAAGGACAAGGAATAATGATGAGAATGCTTGTATGCTAAAATATGGGGATCTGAGTGTGACACAAATGTTATGGAATAAGGGGTGGAGGTTGTACTGGGTCTGGCTGGAATGTTAACTTTCCCGGCAGCAGCCCATACAGTGCCGTACTCTGTACTTGTAGCTGGAACAGCAGTGTTATCACACCAGTGTTGTGTCTACTGCTGAGCAGCAGTGGCACAGCATTGGGCCTTTCTCTAACCCTCCTAGGGGGTGGGCAAAAAGTGAGGAGAGAAACATCACTAGGGCAGCTGACCTAAACCAATCAAAGGGATATTCCATACCATGTGGTGTCACACTCAGCAATAAAAGGTGGAAACAGGAAGAAGAGGGGAGGGGTGGGCTCTCGTTGTGAAATGTCGGTCCTCCTCTCGAACACCGGCTGCGTGCATTGAGGCCTTGCTTCAAGGACGTGGTCAATCATCGCTCATTTGTGGGAAGTAGAGAGTAATTTCTTTCCTCTGCACTTCCATATAGCCTTCATTTATTTTGTTTGTTTGTTTGTTTTCCTCCCTTCTTTTTATTTTTCCTTTTCCCCTCCCTTTTCCCCTTTCCCTTTTTATTTCCCCTTAGTTAAATTGTTTAGTTCATAGTAGTCTTTATTTAATTATTATAATTATTTCCCTTTAATTAAATTATCCTTATCTCAACCTGTGTTCTGTGTGACTGTTCTATGAGAAATGCATAGTATTTTGGTCAGAGAAGTCCTTAAATTTTACAATGTCACTTCTGCTTTTGGACAGACTACATTGCTCAGGGGCAATAAATGTGTAACAGCAGCTCCATCACCGGGTTCCTCCTGCTGGCATTCACAGAAACATGGGAGCTACAGCTCCTACACTTAGGGCTCTTCCTGGGCATTTACCTGACTGCCCTGCTGGGCAACGGCCTCATCCTCACCACCGTAGCCTGCGACCACCACCTCCACACCCCCATGTACTTCTTCCTCCTCAACCTTGCCCTCCTCGACCTGGGCTGCATCTCCACCACTCTGCCCAAAGCCATGGCCAATTTGCTCTGGGACACCAGGGGTATCTACTATCAAGGATGTGCTGTACAGCTCTTCTTTTTATTTTTCTTGATTGGAGCCGAGTATTTTATTCTCACTGTCATGGCCTATGACCGCTACGTTGCCATCTGCAAGCCCCTGAACTATGGGAGCCTCCTGGACAGCAGAGCCTGTGCCACCATGGCAGCAGCTGCCTGGGGCAGTGGCTTTCTCCAAGCTGTGCTGCACATTGCCAATACATTTTCACTACCTCTCTGCTGTGGCAATTCTCTCAGCCAGTTCTTCTGTGAAATGCCCAAGATCCTCAAGCTCTCCTGCTCAGACTCATACATAAGGGAAGTTCAACTTACTACAGTTACTGCTTTTCTATTGTTGGGGTGTGTCGTGGTTCCGCTCGAGTGGGCAGCCGAGCTCCACCACAGCCGCTCTCTCACTCCCCCTCCTCAAAGAGGAATGGGGAGAAAATATGTGAAAAGGGCTCAAGGATTGAGATAAGGACGAGAAAATCACGCAATAATTATTGTAACGGGCAAAACAGACTCGGCATAAGGAGATAGTAAGATTTATTGCCTACCACTAACAAGCGAGAGAAGTGAGAAAACAAAGAAAAAAAAAAAAAAAGCACCTTCCCCCCCCATCCACCCTCTTCCACCTCCTCCCCCCGAGCGGCGCAGGGGAACGGGGAATGGGGGTTATGGTCAGTCTACAGCACTTCTTCTCTGCCGCTCCTTCTCGGTCACTCTCGTCCCCTGTGCTGTGGGGTCCCACCCACGGGATGCAGTCCTTGATGAACTGATCCGGCGTGGGCTTCCCACAGGCAGCAGCTCTTCCAGAACTGCTCCAGATATGGGTCCGTACCACGGGGTCCATCCCTCAGGAGAAAACTGCTCCAACCTGGCTCCCCTACGGGCAGCAGCTCCTGCCAGATCACCTGCTCCTGCGTGGGCTCCTCTCCACGGGCTACAGGTCCGGCCCAGAATCTGCTCCGGCAGGGGTCTTCCACAGGCGGCAGCCTCCATCGGTGCAGGGCCACCTGCTCCACCGTGGTCTCCTCCACGGGCTGCAGCGTGGAGCCCTGCTCCACCGTGGTACTCCATGGGCTGCAGGGGGACATCCTGCTTCACCATGGTCCTCACCACAGGCCGCAGGGGACTTCTGCTCCGGCGCCTGGAGCACCTCTCCCCCTCCTTCTACACTGACCTTGGCGCAAGGCTGTTCCTCACTCCTCTCACTCTCCCCGCTGCTGTGTGGCGCAGCGTTTTTTCCCTGTCTTAAATATGCTCTCACAGAGGCGAAAAACAACATCGCTTATTGGCTCGGATCTGGAAAACAATGGGGCCCTTCCCAAACATGGGGCAGCTTCTAGATCTTTCTCACAGAAACCACCCCTATGGCTCCCTGCTACCAAAACCTTGCCACGTAAACCCACTACATTCCACCCCTCGCCTCTGTTAAAAGCATATTTAAGACTACTCACAACATGCTCTTACTTTACAATTATCACAACAACCTTCACAAACTTCACTTACATCAAAAAGAAAAAGAATTCACCACACCAAAATAAACATAACATCATCACAGCACCGACAAGGTGGACATTTTACACACACACCACCCCTCGTCCCTTCACCACACTAACATATCACAGTTACTGCTTTCTTAAATTCTTCACAACTTGTACATTCCTAACAATCATCCTGCACATATTTTTGCCCGTTACTTCTACTAACTATCATCCTTATCTCAAATTCCTTGAGCCCCACGTTGGGCGCCAAAAAAGACTGTCGTGGTTCCGCTCGAGTGGGCAGCCGAGCTCCACCACAGCCGCTCTCTCACTCCCCCTCCTCAAAGAGGAATGGGGAGAAAATATGTGAAAAGGGCTCAAGGATTGAGATAAGGACGAGAAAATCACGCAATAATTATTGTAACGGGCAAAACAGACTCGGCATAAGGAGATAGTAAGATTTATTGCCTACCACTAACAAGCGAGAGAAGTGAGAAAACAAAGAAAAAAAAAAAAAAAGCACCTTCCCCCCCCATCCACCCTCTTCCACCTCCTCCCCCCGAGCGGCGCAGGGGAACGGGGAATGGGGGTTATGGTCAGTCTACAGCACTTCTTCTCTGCCGCTCCTTCTCGGTCACTCTCGTCCCCTGTGCTGTGGGGTCCCACCCACGGGATGCAGTCCTTGATGAACTGATCCGGCGTGGGCTTCCCACAGGCAGCAGCTCTTCCAGAACTGCTCCAGATATGGGTCCGTACCACGGGGTCCATCCCTCAGGAGAAAACTGCTCCAACCTGGCTCCCCTACGGGCAGCAGCTCCTGCCAGATCACCTGCTCCTGCGTGGGCTCCTCTCCACGGGCTACAGGTCCGGCCCAGAATCTGCTCCGGCAGGGGTCTTCCACAGGCGGCAGCCTCCATCGGTGCAGGGCCACCTGCTCCACCGTGGTCTCCTCCACGGGCTGCAGCGTGGAGCCCTGCTCCACCGTGGTACTCCATGGGCTGCAGGGGGACATCCTGCTTCACCATGGTCCTCACCACAGGCCGCAGGGGACTTCTGCTCCGGCGCCTGGAGCACCTCTCCCCCTCCTTCTACACTGACCTTGGCGCAAGGCTGTTCCTCACTCCTCTCACTCTCCCCGCTGCTGTGTGGCGCAGCGTTTTTTCCCTGTCTTAAATATGCTCTCACAGAGGCGAAAAACAACATCGCTTATTGGCTCGGATCTGGAAAACAATGGGGCCCTTCCCAAACATGGGGCAGCTTCTAGATCTTTCTCACAGAAACCACCCCTATGGCTCCCTGCTACCAAAACCTTGCCACGTAAACCCACTACATTCCACCCCTCGCCTCTGTTAAAAGCATATTTAAGACTACTCACAACATGCTCTTACTTTACAATTATCACAACAACCTTCACAAACTTCACTTACATCAAAAAGAAAAAGAATTCACCACACCAAAATAAACATAACATCATCACAGCACCGACAAGGTGGACATTTTACACACACACCACCCCTCGTCCCTTCACCACACTAACATATCACAGTTACTGCTTTCTTAAATTCTTCACAACTTGTACATTCCTAACAATCATCCTGCACATATTTTTGCCCGTTACTTCTACTAACTATCATCCTTATCTCAAATTCCTTGAGCCCCACGTTGGGCGCCAAAAAAGACTGTCGTGGTTCCGCTCGAGTGGGCAGCCGAGCTCCACCACAGCCGCTCTCTCACTCCCCCTCCTCAAAGAGGAATGGGGAGAAAATATGTGAAAAGGGCTCAAGGATTGAGATAAGGACGAGAAAATCACGCAATAATTATTGTAACGGGCAAAACAGACTCGGCATAAGGAGATAGTAAGATTTATTGCCTACCACTAACAAGCGAGAGAAGTGAGAAAACAAAGAAAAAAAAAAAAAAAGCACCTTCCCCCCCCATCCACCCTCTTCCACCTCCTCCCCCCGAGCGGCGCAGGGGAACGGGGAATGGGGGTTATGGTCAGTCTACAGCACTTCTTCTCTGCCGCTCCTTCTCGGTCACTCTCGTCCCCTGTGCTGTGGGGTCCCACCCACGGGATGCAGTCCTTGATGAACTGATCCGGCGTGGGCTTCCCACAGGCAGCAGCTCTTCCAGAACTGCTCCAGATATGGGTCCGTACCACGGGGTCCATCCCTCAGGAGAAAACTGCTCCAACCTGGCTCCCCTACGGGCAGCAGCTCCTGCCAGATCACCTGCTCCTGCGTGGGCTCCTCTCCACGGGCTACAGGTCCGGCCCAGAATCTGCTCCGGCAGGGGTCTTCCACAGGCGGCAGCCTCCATCGGTGCAGGGCCACCTGCTCCACCGTGGTCTCCTCCACGGGCTGCAGCGTGGAGCCCTGCTCCACCGTGGTACTCCATGGGCTGCAGGGGGACATCCTGCTTCACCATGGTCCTCACCACAGGCCGCAGGGGACTTCTGCTCCGGCGCCTGGAGCACCTCTCCCCCTCCTTCTACACTGACCTTGGCGCAAGGCTGTTCCTCACTCCTCTCACTCTCCCCGCTGCTGTGTGGCGCAGCGTTTTTTCCCTGTCTTAAATATGCTCTCACAGAGGCGAAAAACAACATCGCTTATTGGCTCGGATCTGGAAAACAATGGGGCCCTTCCCAAACATGGGGCAGCTTCTAGATCTTTCTCACAGAAACCACCCCTATGGCTCCCTGCTACCAAAACCTTGCCACGTAAACCCACTACAGGGTGTTTTGTTTTCATTGCTCTGTCCTATATGCAGATCTTCAGGGCTGTGCTGAGGATCCCCTCCCAGCAGGGACGGCACAAAGCTTTTCCACATGCCTCCCTCACCTGGCTGTGGTCTCCCTCTTTCTCAGCACAGTTATCTTTGCCCACCTGAAGCCCCCATCAATTTTCTCCCCTTCCTTGGATGTTTTTCTGGCATTTCTGTACTTGGTGGTGCCTCCAGTAGTGAACCCCTTCATCTACAGCATGAGGAACAAGGAGATCAAGGTTGTCATGTGGAAAGTAATGACTGGGTGTTTTTCTTCCACAATATATTGCCTGCCTTCTTCTGTAAATCACTCGTAATGTAACTCTTGATAGGCGAAGCCAGTGGGTATTATGTTCTTGTGTCGTTATTGGTGTTCTGCTTTTTTCTCAATTTTACTTTATCAAATATTGTCCACAAAGAAATATAATTCTTCATTTTGCTTGATTATTTAAATGAAATAAAGTGCCTTTTTTGTCTTATATCCTTTCTCTGAGATGTTTTCTGTGGCTGCAGAGGTAGTGCCTGTGTGCAAAGGTGGAGGGGATAAGAGTCGTGGCCCAGCAGTCCAGCCCAGGAGCACCAGCGCTGGGTCCATGCAGAGCTGCTCTCCTGCCACTGCCACCCTATCCTGCTGAGCCCTGCTGGTGGAGTAAGGCCTGGCTGCTCCTGTAGCTTGGTGCCAGTGCTGCTGTGGGGCTGTGCTTGGACTGCAGGCAGGGACAGGCAGTGGGCACTTGAGTGACACAGCTGGCCTCCAGAACTACACTTACCTCCTAAAAGGGCAGTTCCTGAAGGCTCATGTCATCTTTTGGAGTTGCAGTCACATCAGAACGTGCTCAAAGAGAGTCCCAAAGTCTCCCTGGGACATAGGATGTGCTGGGAGAAGAGCAGAGCCTGGCCAGGTGCAGGAGGGACACAGGAACAGAAACCCTTTGCAGCTGCTGCCACCTGCAGACACATCATACGCACATGGAGAGAGGAAAAAGAGCCAGCACCAAGGCCATCAGCTATCCCTAGGGGTGTCATGAAGGCCAGTGGGGCAGAGTGTCTTCAGGATCATTCTTCCTGAGAGTAACAACCATGGGGCATCTGCCTGAATAGCTCAGAATAGTCCAGGTGGAAGGCACCTTCAGAGACCGTCTAGTCCAAAGTGCGAGACCTGAATGCAGCTCTGCAATGTGTTTCCTTGAACCCTCAAGGTCCCTGTGCCCATTCCTCATGCTGTGGGGCATATCAGAGGAGGACAGAGCAGGGTGATGCACCCACCACAGGGCTGAGGTGCCTCCCAGCCTCTGGCAGTGGCTGCAGGAGCCAGAGGGACCCTGCAAGTGCTGCGGTGCACTGTGTGTTTGTAAGGCAGGGACTCGTGTCTCTGAACAGCCCAGTGTGGATGAGCAGTGCACGAGGCCAGCTCAGATATGGGTACCTCACTGAGCCTTGACATTTCTCTGTGCAGAACTCCAGTAATTACACCCAGTGTTCCCATGAGATTTTTGTCATCCTCCTTGCACAGGTTCATTGCAAATGCCTCTCTCTGACATGTCATTCTACTCTGCCTTTTGGACTGGTGATGACAGCAAAGTGCTGCAAAATTGATAGAGAGCAGCTCTGAGGAAAAGGACCTGGAGTGTTGGTGGATGAGAAGCTTAACCTGTGACGGCAATGTGAGTTTGCAGCCCAGAAAGCCAACTGTATTCTGGGCTGCATCAAAGAAGTTTGGCCGAAAGATCAAGAGAGGTGATTCTCTCCCTCAGCTCTGCTCTTGGGAGACACCTCCTGGATTACTGCATTCAGCTCTGCGGCCCCAAACTCAAGAAGGACATGGAATTATTAGAAGTAGTCTAGAAGAGGCCAAAAACAGGATAGAGAGGCTGGGGCATCTTTTCAATGAAGACTGGCTGAGAAAGCTGGTTCTCTTCAGCCTGGAGAGACCCTATAGCAGCCTTCCAGTACCTAAAGGGAGCCTTTAGGTAATGTTTTAAAACTAAAAGAGGGTTCTTTAAAATTAGGTATAAGGAAGACATTCTTTCCTTTGGGGGCGGTGGTCAATGGAACAAGTTGCCCAGAGAAGTTGTGTCAACCCATCACTTGCCCCTTCAAGGCCAGAAGCCTCCCATGCCAAACCACAGTGGACAGCCCCCCCCCCCCCCCCCCCCCCAAGTTGCTGTTTAACCTCATCTTTTCTGCATGGGGCCTCCTCTGCACCACAGAACCCAATCTCAGCTCCCTCTTTGCCACAAGTGCTTTGCATGGGCGCTACAAGGACTAACCCTACCTACAGGGCTTAACTCTACCATGTCCTGCCCTGGCTCTGCCATCCAGCTGGGCAGAGAAGAGGGTGACAACAGCAAAGGGATGTGTTTGGGTGTGGAACGTGGGGCCTGGCAGAGACAAGGAGTTGAGGGAGAGGACAGGGTGTGAGGAATGTTTTAACAATTCGTGTCCATAAAGAACAACTCTTCGAGGCAGCAAAGGCAGCACGAGCAGTGCTGTTGGTTGGGGGCCATGTTTGTACCAGGATCCTCAGTGGGCAGCAGCTGGCAGGAGGCGAGGGTGATACTGTAAAAGATAGTAAAAGTAACTCTCTAAGACTTAATTTGGAGTTTTAGAAAACAGGCGTTCTTTTACGGAGGTGCTGGACACACAGGGGATCACTCCAGTGCTTACAGAAGCGTCTGAACTATAGGGGTTATATACAAGCAAAACATACATGTTAATCAGATTTCCCCAAAACATATTCATACTACTTCCTGTAACTCATGAAAATCAGTAAGTGTCGCTGACACATGCACATTTGTTTCCACTGTCTCTCAGGGGTCTCTGGTGGTCATCGGTAGTCTTCCTCACTATGTTCGTTAGTTGAATCCAGTTCTTGTCCATGCTCAAGCCATCAAAATCTTTCTTCTCTTATTCTTTCATCTCAGGCATGCATACAAAGCTTAGTTGGTTACACATCCAAGGATATATGCATAGCATGAGTTCCTCACCTAATCTTCTGACACATGCTCTAGGCCTGGGTCACCTTGCCCTCATTCTGAGATACAAGTCTGTAGGCTCTTATAGATAAAGCTGAATAATTAGTGACTAAAGTAACATCAAGGATGAAAGTTTCTAAACTTCCTTCACTCTAACAAAACTTAGTAAAGGTTTCACCTATCTGTTAACGAAGCTTTTCAAATTTGATGCCATTGTTCTGTCAAGGAAGAGACCATTTTTCCTTTCAGCTCGGTATCAAGGGGAGGCCAGAAAACACCTCCCAAGGCTGCTCCTGCCAGCAGAGATAAGGATGAGGGGAGAGAGGGGTATGGAAGGGCGGTGGTGAGGTCCCTGCTGCTTTGCTGGAGATATTTTGGCTGGCAGGCCTTGTGAGGTCACCCTGCACCTCACAAAGCACCCCAAGGCAGCAGGGATGGCACCGGAGAGGCGGCTGGCAGAGCCCAGCCAGGGGCTGCCTGTGGGTCCCCTCTGCCGCAGCCGCCTGATGGTGCGTGGCAGGAGGAGGGCAGGCAGGGCTCGGGGCTACCATGCTCATGGTTCCCAGTTTCTTTACATGGTTCCTAACCAGAGATTTGTCCATTGACAGTAAGTGTTCCTTGCAGATGACCTTGTGAAACACTGGGATTTGGTGGATAATTCTCATTCTGTTTTCCAAGGAGAAGAGAGCCTCTCTTTCCCATCTTGTGATGCTCTGCTCTGCAAAAGGGACAGAACAGCTCCATACATCACAGCAGGCTTGGACTCGACTGCAGGAAGAGCAACCAGGAGAAGAGCCTGGGCACAACCAGGGATGCCATATGAGCCAGCAGTACTAAACACAGATATGGTCACATCCACATTGGGATGCTCTAGGAGGAGTGTGCCCACCCAGGCAAGAGACTTATTCTCCATGACTGCACACTGGTGTGGCCCTAACAGGAAAAGGGCTTCCCAGTGTGAGGCTTCTTTTCTGAAGGACCAGGGAGGAATGGAGAGGGTTCAGAGCAGGTGTGCCAAGACAGGGCTAGGGGTCATGTATGTGGAGGCTGAGAGCCCTGCGCTTCCTAGACCTGGTGAAGCACAGGCTCAGGACACACTTGTAGGAGCTCCTGACAGATGGAAATCTGCTTTCAGAGATGATGGCACATTTTGGGTAGGGGTAAAGAGCATGAGAAAGGAAATCCACCAAGAAATGGCTGTTTTGGAGGTCCAGTGTGGTGATGAGGAGAAAGAAATGCCACTCCAAGGGCAGTGCTGTGGTGACTCAGAGGGAGTCTGCTTCAGCCCATGGCTTGTGTTTCAAGTCAGAGGCAGTGAGCACAAAGAGCCCCTAGTATGGGTAGGGAGATGCTGTGGTGGGGAAGCAGGTTGGATGTCTCCAGGCTGCAGGGAAAATGGTTCATGCATGGGACAGGATAGGACAACCTGTGGGGAGTTTTCCAAGGGCACTGACAGGGCTGGAAGGCCCTGACACAGCAGAAGTCTTTGTCCCCGTGGCTCTGGCTGTTGTCTCTGCCACTGGGGCCTATGAGACGACACATTGTGCTCCTGGCACTGGAACCATGTGGCCTCCTTGCAGCTCTGTGCACTGATGTTGCACTGTTGTCCTTTAGTTGCCATCACACACCCCAGATCCCGCTGCCCCTTGAAGAGCAGCGTGAGGGACAGAAGCTCTCTTCCCAGAGCTGGGGGTCAGGCCTTGGTGCTTGCTTTGATAAAACACATCAAGGTTTCCTTGCCATCAGGGCCACCTTTACTTTGCCTTTGCCTGCCTATCATCACTGACTCCCCTTTCCTTTGCTAACAAGTCCATGGGGGAGCTGTGGTGGTAATGGCCCCCAGTGGGACCAATTAACACTCCCAGAACCTTCAGCATTTCTCCTGGCCTTAACCTCTTGAACAGCCTGCGCTATCTCCTCTCAGCATCAGAGGTGCATGGACTCAGCACCAAATTCACCCTGGGGCTCAGCACAATGCAGAGAGCCCTCCTGTGCCCTCTTTCTGCCCAGCAGTTCATTCAAGGCTTCAAGGCTTTTACGTCTAATTGGGGAGATATCAGAAAGCTAGTGAATGAGGCAGATTTCAATGAGCAGTTGATAATAAGGGAGCTTTCCCTTCAAGCTGGATTCTTTATTGATTTATTTCAATTCCCTGCCCTCTTCCTTTGTTATTGATCCAGAGGGTCTCCTAAGGAGGCCTGGTCAGCTTGGAAAGGCAGTCCTTGAGGCCAGGCACTCCGTGGGCAACCTTGCTCCTCACCTCCTCAGCCCCACCATTTCTCTCAGGAGTCACCTGGGACTTGCAGCACTTCTCCTCCCATCAGACTTCTCCAGTCAGGGCTGCAGCTGCATGTTACAGCTCCTTTGCACCAACTCCCAGCCCTTTTCCCCACAGAACTGCCTGCACACAGTTTAATAGCACAAATCACACTTCAAAAATTCATCTCACCTTTCTTCAGAGAGGAGCAGTCGGTGATGCCTTCAGTCTGCTTCAGACACCACACCCCAGCAGAGACCCTGCTGCCTTCAGGAGCTGTCAGCCCTGAGGCCTTGGGGACACCTCAAGAGAGTCCAATGGCACAGAGCAAGCGATGCCATGGTTGGGTGCTTTGCTGCTGAGCTAGGCTAAGCTCCTGCATCACCTGGTGGGTTAGGAATTGGCTGGATGGTCACCCTCAAGGAGCTGGAGAGCCCAAGCTCAATGTCCAAGTGGAGGTCAATAAAAAGTGGTGTTCCTCAAGGGTCAGTATTGGGACCAGCACTGTTTAACACTTTGTCAGTGACATGGACAGTGTTACTGAGTGCAGTCTCAGCGAGTATGCTGATGACACCAATCTGGGCGGTGCAGTCGATACACTGAAGGGAAGGGTTGATATACAGATGAACCTGGACAGGCTTGAGAGATTTTCCTGTGGGAACCTCATGAGGTTCACAAAGGCCAAGTGCAAGGTCCTGCAGCTGGACTGGGAGGAGGAGAAGGACCTGGGGTGTGGGTGGATGAGAAGCTCAACCTGTGCCGGCAATGTGAGTTTGCAGCCCAGAAAGCCAACTGTATTCTGGGCTGCATCAAAGAAGTTTGGCCGAAAGATTAAGAGAGGTGATTCTCTCCCTCAGCTCTGCTCTTGGGAGACACCTCCTGGATTACTGCATTCAGCTCTGCGGCCCCAAACTCCAGAAGGACATGGAATTATTAGAAGTAGTCTAGAAGAGGCCAAAAACAGGATAGAGAGGCTGGGGCATCTTTTCAGTGAAGACTGGCTGAGAAAGGTGGTTCTCTTCAGCCTGGAGAGACCCTATAGCAGCCTTCCAGTACCTAAAGGGAGATTTAGGTAATGTTTTAATACTAAAAGAGGGTTCTTTAAAATTAGGTATAAGGAAGACATTCTTTCCTTTGGGGGCGGTGGTCAATGGAACAAGTTGCCCAGAGAAGTTGTGTCAACCCATCACTTGCCCCTTCAAGGCCAAAGCCTCCCATGCCAAACCATGATGGACACCACCGCCCCGCCCCGTAAGTTGCTGTTTAACCTCATCTTTCCTGCATGGGTCCTCCTCTGCACCACAGAACCCAATCTCAGCTCCCACTTTGCCACAAGTGCTCTGCATGGGCGCTACAAGGCATAACTCTACCATGTCCTGCCCTGGCTCTGCCATCTCGCTGGGCAGGGTAGAGGGTGACAACAGCAAAGGAATGAGTTTGGAAGTGGAACGTTGGGCCTGGCAGAGACAAGGATTTGAGGGAGAGGACAGGGCGAGGCAGCAAAGGCAGCATGAGCAGTGGTGTTGGTGCATGGCCAAGTTTATACCAGGATCCTCAGTGGGCAGCAGCTGGCAGGAGGCAAGGGTGATACTGTAAAAAACAGTAAAAGTAACTCTCTAAGACTCAGTTTGGAGTTTTAGAAAGCAGGCGTTCTTTTACGGAGGTGCTGGACACACAGGGGACCACTCCACTGCTTACAGAACTGTTTGAGCTATAGGGGTTATATACAAGCAAAACATATATGTTAATCAGATTTCCCCAAAACATATTCATACTACTTCCTGTAACTCATTAAAATCAGTAAATGACTCTGACACATACACATTTGTTTCCACTGTCTCTCAGGGGTCTCTGGTGGTCATCGGTAGTCTTCCTCACTATGTTCGTTAGTTGAATCCAGTTCTTGTCCATGCTCAAGCCATCAAAACCTTTCTTCTCTTATTCTTTCATCTTAGGCATACATACAAAGCTTAGGTGGTTACACATCCAAGGATATATGCATAGCATGAGTTCCTCACCTAATCTTCTGACACATGGTCTAGGCCTGGGTCACCTTGCCCTCATTCTGAGATACAAGTCTGTAGGCTCTTATAGATAAAGCTGAGTAATTAGTGACTAAAGTAACATCAGGGATGAAAGTTTCTAAACTTCCTTCTCTCTAACAAAACCTAGTAAAAGTTTCACCTATCTGCTAATGAAGCTTTTCAAATTTGACACCGTTGTACTGTCAAGGAAGAGACCATTTTTCCTTTCAGATCAGTATCGAGGGGAGGCCAGGAAGCGCCTGCTAAGGCTGCTCCTGCCAGCAGAGACAAGGCTGGGGATGAGGGGAGGAGAGGAGAATGGAAGGGCGGTGGTGAGGTCCCTGCCGCTGTGCGGCCTGGTTGCCCCACAGGAGATGTGCTGGCCAGCAGGCCTTGTGAGGTCACCCTGCGCCTCACAGAGCACCCCAAGGCAGCAGGGATGGCACCGGAGAGGCGGGTGGCAGAGCCCAGCCAGGGGCTGGCTGTGGGTCCCCTCTGCTGCAGCCGCCTGATGGAGCGTGGCAGGAGGAGGGCAGGCAGGGCTCGGGGCTACCATGCTCATGGTGCCCAGTTTCCTTACATGGTTCCTAACCTGAGACTTGTCCATCGACAGTAAGTGTTCCTTGCAGACGACCTTGTGAAACTCTGGGATTTGGTGAATAAATCTCATTCTGTTTTCCAAGGAGAAGAGAGCCTCTCTTTCCCATCTTGTGATGCTCTGCTCTGCATCAGGGTCAGCACAGCTCCATACATCACAGCAGGTTTAGTCCAGACTGCAGGAGCTCCTGACAGGTGGAAATCTGCTTTCAGAGATGATGGCACATTTTGGGTAGGGGTAAAGAGCATGAGAAAGGAAATCCACCAAGAAGTGGCTGTTTTGGAGGTCCGGAGTGGTGATGAGGAGAAAGAAATGCCACTCCAAGGGCAGTGCTGTGGTGACTCAGAGGGAGTCTGCTTCAGCCCATGGCTTGTGTTTCAAGTCAGAGGCAGTGAGCACAAAGAGTCCCTAGTACGGGTAGGGAGATGCTGTGGTGGGGAAGCAGGTTGGATGTCTCCAGGCTGCAGGGAAAATGGTTCATGCATGGGACAGGATAGGACAACCTGTGGGGAGTTTTCCAAGGGCACTGACAGGGCTGGAAGGCCCTGACACAGCAGAAGTCTTTGTCCCCGTGGCTCTGGCTGTTGTCTCTGCCACTGGGGCCTATGAGACGACACATTGTGCTCCTGGCACTGGAACCATGTGGCCTCCTTGCAGCTCTGTGCACTGATGTTGCACTGTTGTCCTTTAGTTGCCATCACACACCCCAGATCCCGCTGCCCCTTGAAGAGCAGCGTGAGGGACAGAAGCTCTCTTCCCAGAGCTGGGGGTCAGGCCTTGGTGCTTGCTTTGATAAAACACATCAAGGTTTCCTTGCCATCAGGGCCACCTTTACTTTGCCTTTGCCTGCCTATCATCACTGACTCCCCTTTCCTTTGCTAACAAGTCCATGGGGGAGCTGTGGTGGTAATGGCCCCCAGTGGGACCAATTAACACTCCCAGAACCTTCAGCATTTCTCCTGGCCTTAACCTCTTGAACAGCCTGCGCTATCTCCTCTCAGCATCAGAGGTGCATGGACTCAGCACCAAATTCACCCTGGGGCTCAGCACAATGCAGAGAGCCCTCCTGTGCCCTCTTTCTGCCCAGCAGTTCATTCAAGGCTTCAAGGCTTTTACGTCTAATTGGGGAGATATCAGAAAGCTAGTGAATGAGGCAGATTTCAATGAGCAGTTGATAATAAGGGAGCTTTCCCTTCAAGCTGGATTCTTTATTGATTTATTTCAATTCCCTGCCCTCTTCCTTTGTTATTGATCCAGAGGGTCTCCTAAGGAGGCCTGGTCAGCTTGGAAAGGCAGTCCTTGAGGCCAGGCACTCCGTGGGCAACCTTGCTCCTCACCTCCTCAGCCCCACCATTTCTCTCAGGAGCCACCTGGGACTTGCAGCACTTCTCCTCCCATCAGACTTCTCCAGTCAGGGCTGCAGCTGCATGTTACAGCTCCTTTGCACCAACTCCCAGCCCTTTTCCCCACAGAACTGCCTGCACACAGGCACAGAAGGACTGCTCCCCATTGAAAACAACCAAAGTTAAGTGTGGTGCAGTTCAGTAAACAGTAAAACACTCTCCTCAGCTGTGTGCCCAGTGCAAGCTGCAGCTAATGAGGTTCACCTTCCCCAAGGGATGGCCATACAAGGACTGTTCTAGACAGAGAGTTTGAAGTGATGCACATGTGCTCTTTTATTTATATATTTATTTATTTATATTTTCTTTCCTATGTTGGAATAATTTGTTCACCTTTCCAGGCAGACCTTGCTAGGTTCAGGGGTCCCTCTGTACTGGAGGTGTTTTCCTGGGGCTGGCAGCTGTCAAGAGGAGCTGTGGGAGACCGGAGGCCCTCAGGAGCTGCAGGTGGAGGCTGGGCAGTGTGTCTCAAAGGATTGATACCGGCCATTAATAAATATGAAAATAAAGGAAAACAAAGTCACAAAAATCATAAACGTGGAAATGTGCATCCATAAATAGTCAATGCTTTAGAAGTTTGCCTTTATTTCTGTTTAGTTTAGTTTTCTTTTTTTTTTTTTTAATTATTATTATTATTTTTATTGACATTTCAAAGCATTTCTAGTATTGTTAGGCCAACACCATCAAGTAAGATCACTCTGCATCTTGTACAAAGCCCTGTGCCCCCCTCGAAGAATCTTATCTTATCCATGACCATTCACAGTCTTTGCAAAAAACGTACATAACACTGAGATGTGGACCTTGCTGCACAGATGGAAGAAAGCAGGGCCATGCATGAAATATTCACTTTTCCAGGTGACAGGTCCAGGAGATGTGGAAGTTTGGCAAAAGTAGAAAACATGCTCAGCTTTATGGCCAGGACAGAGTATGCATTTCCCTCCAGGTAGGAAAGAAAGTGAAAAATGAGACCGTCTCCAAGAGGAGCAGCATGCAGAGGGAGAGAACTAATGCCCCAGAAAAGCCCAGATCTCTTCCTACATCTCAGAGCACATCCAGGCAATGGACTTTCAGGTGCTTAGAGCTGGAAGACAGGAGCTGGAGGTGTAATGCAGAGATGGCTGAGGCAGTGCCTCCCAGGCTACAGTTACAGCCAAGGGAGAAGAGTAGATGTTCACCTGCCTGGCTTTAGATGACCCCCTACAGCACAGTAGGATTCAGGCCCCACAGCATCTCCTCTGTCACCGCCAGAAACTGGGCCTGAGGTCAAAGGACCATAAGGCATGTTGGCAGGGACCTCAGGAGGTCTGCAGCCCAAGCTGTCACAAGCACCACCAGAACAGGCTGTTCAGGGCTTGATCCTGCTGTATTCTGCAAAACCAGCAAAGACGGAGACTGCACAGCCTCTGCATGATGCCTGGCTGAGCTCATGGTGAGAAGGCTTTTTACCTTCTCTCCAGCCTGAAGCTCTCCTCTTTCACCTTCACAGCTGTTGTCTTTTGTCCTCCCACCCTGAACCCAGCTGGAGATCCTGGCTCCGCATCCTCCACAACCCCCTCAGAGATACAGCCAGAGGAGGTCCCCCTCTCCCTGCCCTTCCCCAGGCTGGACAAGCCCAGCACCCTCAGCCTCTCCTCACTGGCAGAGTGCTTCAGAGCATCTTGGGGCCCCTGTGCTAAACCCACTGCAGCTTGCTGACATCCCTCCTGTCCTGAAGACCTGAAATCTGGGTGCTGTCTTCTGGATCATCCCTTCCCTGCACCCCCTGGCCATTCCCAGCTCACACAGCCCAGTACACTGCTGTCTGTCCTTGCTGGTTACAATTCCTTTGTTATTATCCTCCCTTCCTTTTCTGTCCTCTTCAACTGTTTTTACATTAACCGACAATTTCTTTCCATTTTCACACTGCAGGACTGAATTGTTTCAGAGTCCACTTCACTATATCTCTTCCTGCCAAATTCCAGCTGATCGTAGAAGTCATGCTGTGCACCCATTTAAATTGAAAAGCTCACAGGCTTGGTTGAAAATCAGAATTTTCTGATTCTCTCCCGTATCCCCGAACAAAGTGGAGAGGGAGATTTTTGGCAAATTCTAAGGAAAAAGAAGGCATGGAGTCCCTCAGCCCCATCTGTGCCCGTTGCTATGAAATGACTGCTTTGGCACTGAGGAGACACAAGGGGATGACTCCCATAAATGGCATGTTGGAATGGAAGGACATGGGCTCTTTAGGAAGGACAGGCTGGGGACATGAGGAGGGGGCATCACCCTCCCTGTCAAGGAGCAGCTGGAGTGCCTGCAGCTCTGCCTGGGGATGGGTGAAGAGCTGACGGGGAGCTGATGGGTCATGGTTATAGGAGGGCAGGGACGGGGGACATTGGAGTGGGGGTCTGTTACAGGCCACGTGATCAGGAGGAGCAAGCAAACGAGGCCGTCTTGTTTGTTTGTTTCTCCAGAGAGTATTTTGGGTGATGCAGTGTGCTTGGGTACCCTTGTGAGATGCTTGGCTACTGCAGGAAATGGCCGATAAGCTCCCATGAGAAGATTGGTGCTCCAGGTGTTGTTTTGGAGCCCTGAGGAGATGCCTGGGTTTTCCACTCAGATGTTGAAGTGCAGCAGGGAGATTCTTGGGGACTCCAATGAGGTGCTTGGGTGTTCCAGGGAGGAGCTCGGGTGACCATGGGAGAACCTGGCATGACCAGGACAGAACCAGGTGCACCAGCGAGATGTTAGTATGCCCCAGGGCTATGCTTATGTGCCTTAGGGAGGTTCTTGGTTGCCCCTCTTACACCCCAGGGAGGTTCCTACTGCTCCAGAGAAAGCCTTGGAGATGTCTATGGAGATGTGTTGTGTTTCCAGAGACATATTTCTGTACCCCAGGGAGGTGTTTGTGAACCATGGGGAGGGGCTGGAGGTGCCCATGGGGGATCTCGGCTGTCCCCTGAGGTGCTTGTGTGCTCTGGGGAGATGTTACAATGCTCAAAGGAGATGCCTGGGTGCCCGGGGGCATGTTTGGTTGCTCCAGAGACATGCCTGGGTGACCCAGTGAGTGCTTTATTGCTCCAAATAGATGCTTGGGTATTCTCAGAATCTACTTGGGTGCCTCTGGGAGATGTTTCTGTGATCTGGGAATTACTTGGGTGCCCAAAGTAGTGTTTGTGAGCCCTAGGACATGTTTGCCATCAAAGGAAAGAACCTGGGTGTCCCACAGAAGTGCATGGATACTCTGGGGTGATGCTTGTGCGCTCCAGAGAGATGCTCATGTGCTCAAGGAAGGTTGCTTGGCTCAAGCAAGGAGATGCTAGCGTGCCCTGGAAAAATGCTTGGGGATTCCAGAGAGATCCTTGGGTCCTCCAGGAAGGTGCTTGTGTTCCCCAGAGAGATGCTTGTGTGGTTTCTCCAAGGAAGTACTTCATTGCTGTGTGCAGATGCTTGGGTCCTGCAAGGATTTCCTTGGGTGCCCCATGGAGACGCTTGGGTGCTCACAGCTGATGCTTCTCTTCCACAGAGAGGTGCTTGGGTCTTCCAAGAAGGTATTAGATAGAAGTACGGAGATGCTTAGATGCGTGAAGGATATTCTTCTTACCTAGGGTAGATTCTTGAATGCTCTAGGTAGGGGCTTGATGTCTCCAAGGAGATGCTTTTGAGCCCTGTCATGATGATTCAGGAGGTGCTTGGGTTCCCTGGCTTGAATCTTGCATGTCAAGGGATGTGCTTTGGAGCATGAGGGGATTGTTTGGATACCTAGAAAGGTTTGGGTGCACCACAAAGCTCCTGGTGTTCTCCAGGAAGATGCTTCTGTGCTGTTACAAAAGGGTTGTGTCGTTGTGGTGGTTTTACTCGGGTGGGCGGCCAAGCTCCACCACAACTGCTCTCTTACTCCCCCTCCTCAAAGAGGAATGGGGAGAAAATATGATGAAAAGGGCTCAAGGGTTGAGATAAGGATGAGGAGATCGCACAGTAATTATCGTGACAGGCAAAACAGACTCGGCATAGGGAGATAGTACTTATTGCTAACAAACTAGAGAAGTGAGAAACAAAGGAAAGAAACCAAAAGCACCTTTCCCCAACCAACTACTTCCACCTCATCCCCCTGAGTGGTGCAGGGGAATGGGGGAACGGGGGTTATGGTCAGTCTATAGCGCTTCTTCTCTGTTGCTCCTTCTCAATCACTCTCGTCCCATGTGCCGTGGGGTCCCACCCACGGGATGCAGTCCTTGCTGAACGGATCCAGCGTGGGCTGCGCAGAGGCAGCAACTCTTCCAGAACTGCTCCAGATATGGGTCTGTACCACGGGGTCCATCCCTCAGGAGAAAACTGCTCCAACCTGGGTCCCCCACGGGCAGCAGCTCCTGCCAGGTCACCTGCTCCTGCGTGGTCTCCTCTCCGCGGGATACAGGTCTGGCCTGGGATCTGCTCTGGCAGGGGTCTTCCACAGGCGGCAGCCTCACTCAGTGCAGGTCCACCTGCTCGACTGTGGTCTCCTCCATGGCCTGCAGTGTGGAACCCTGCTCCACCGTGGTACTCCATGGGCTGCAGGTGGGCAGCCTGCTTCACCATGGTCCTCACCACAGGCCATGGGGGACTTCTGCTCCGACGCCTGGAGCACCCCTCCCCCTCATTCTTCAGTGACTTTGGTACCTGCAAGACTGTTCATCACTCCTCTCCCTCTCCCAGCTGCTGTGTGGCACAGCATTTTTTTTTCCATGCCTTAAACATGCTCTCATAGAGGTGCAAAACAACATCACTTATTGGCTCATCTCTTGTCAGCAATGGGGTCCTTACCTAACATGGGGCAACTTCTACGTCCTTCTCACAGAAGCCACACTTATGACCCCCTGGTACCAAAACTTTGCCATGTAAACCCACTACACCCAGCACTTCCTATGTCACAGGGAGCCTTTGGGACTCTCTTTGAGCACGTTCTAATGTGACGGCAACTCTGAAAGCAGATGTGGGTGTTTAGGCATGGCTCTTTGTAGTGGGTTTACGTGGCAAGGTTTTGGTAGCAGGGAGCCATAGGGGTGGTTTCTGTGAGAAAGATCTAGAAGCTGCCCCATGTTTGGGAAGGGCCCCATTGTTTTCCAGAGCCAAGCCAATAAGCGATGTTGTTTTGCACCTCTGTGAGAGCATATTTAAGACAGGGAAAAAAACGCTGCGCCACACAGCAGCCGGGAGAGTCAAGGGAGTGAGAAACAGCCTTGCAGGTGCCTAGGTCAGTGAAGAAGGAGGGGGAGAGGTGCTCCAGGTGTCAGAGCAGAAGTCCCCTGCGGCCTGTGGTGAGGACCATGGTGAAGCAGGCTGTCTCCCTGTAGCCCATGGAGTACCACGGTAGAGCAGGGTTCCGTGCTGCAGCCCGTGGAGGAGACCACGGTGGAGCAGGTGGCCCTGCACCGACGGAGGCTGCTGCCTGCGGAAGACCCCTGCCGGAGCAGATTCCGGGCCGGACCTGTAGCCCGTGGAGAGGAGACCACGCAGGAGCAGGTGACCTGGCAGGAGCTGCTGCCCGTGGGGGACCCAGGTTGGAGCAGTTTTCTTCTGAGGGATGGACCTTGTGGTACAGACCCATATCTGGAGCAGTTCTGGAAGAGCTGCTGCCTGTGGGAAGCCCACGCTGGATCCGTTCAGCAAGGACTGCATCCCGTGGGTGGGACCCCACAGCACAGGGGATGAGAGTGACCAAGAAGGAGCGGCAGAGAAGAAGTGCTGTAGACTGACCATAACCCCCATTCCCCCGTTCCCCTGCGCCACTCAGGGGGAGGAGGTGGAAGAGGGTGGACGGGGGGGGAAGGTGCTTTTGGTTTCTTTCCTTTTTTTCTCACTTCTCTAGCTTGTTAGTGATGAGCAATAAATCTTACTATCTCCTTATGCTGAGTCTGTTTTGCCCGTTACAATAATTATTGCGTGATTTTCTTGTCCTTATCTCAATCCTTGAGCCCTTTTCACATCTTTTCTCCCCATTCCTCTTTGAGGAGGGGGAGTGAGAGAGCGGCTGTGGTGGAGCTCGGCTGCCCACTCGAGCGGAACCACGACACTCTTTTAGGAGGGAAATAGAATAATGAACCAAAATGAAGAATGTTACTTCTAAGTGAACAAAATTACTCAGGATATTAGTGGAAACTAACAGCAACACAAGATCAAAGAATTGGCATGGCCTATCATGAGTAACGTTTTCAGTTGTTTTCAGAAGAAGAGAGGCAAGAATATTATTGGTTATGAAAAACACCTGCCCATCAGTTTCCATATGGCATTCTTGAGCTCCTGGCTCCTCATGCTGTAGATGAGGGGGTTCACTGCTGGAGGCACAACTGCATACAGGACTGCGAGCACCAGGTCCAGGGATGGTGAAGAGATGGATGGGGGCTTCAGCTGGGCAAACATGATGGTGCTCATAAAGAGGGAAACCACAGCCAGGTGAGGGAGGCATGTGGAAAAGGCTTTGTGCCGTCCCTGCTGCGAGGGGATCCTCAGCACAGCCCTGAAGATCTGCACATAGGACAGAGCAATGAAAACAAAACAACCCCCAAATAGAAAAGCAGTAACCACAAGAACTTGAACTTCCCTTAGGTAGGAGTCTGAGCAGGAGAGCTTGAGGATGTGGGGGATTTCACAGAAGAACTGGTTGAGGGTATTGCCATTGCAGAGAGGCAGTGAAAATGTATTGGCAGTATGCAGCACAGCGTGGAGAAAGCCACTGCCCCAGGCAGCTGCCGCCATGGTGGCACAGGCTCTGCTGCTCAGGAGAGTCCTGTAGTACAGGGGCTTGCAGATGGCGATGTAGCGGTCATAGGCCATGACGGTGAGAAGAGATAATTCTGATGAAATCAAAAAGACTAGCAAAAAGACCTGTGCAGCACATCCTGTGTAGGAAATGACCCTGGCATCCCAGAGGAAATTGGCCATGGCTTTGGGGACAGAAGTGGAGATGGAGCCCAGATCGAGGAGGGCGAGGTTGAGGAGGAAGAAGTACATGGGGGTGTGGAGGCGGTGGTCGCAGGCTACAGCAGTGAGGATGAGGCCGTTGCCCAGCAGGGCAGTCAGGTAAATGCCCAGGAAGAGCCCAAAGTGTAGGAGCTGTAGCTCGCGCGTGTCTGCGAATGCCAGCAGGAGGAACTCACTCACAGAGCTGCTGTTGGGCATTTGCTCATTCTGGGCATGGGGTCCTGCGAATGCCAGCAGGAGTAACTCGGTGATAGAGCTGCTGTTACACATTTATTGCCCCTGGGCAAGGTAGTCTGTCCAGAAGAAGAAATGACATTGTAAAATTTAAGGACTTCTCTGACCAAAATACTTTGCACGTCTCATAGAACAGTCACACACAACACATTCTTTCCCATTCCTTTCACAGGAAGAGCTTTCTGCAGCTGCTTGGCTTACCTCTGCTTGATGCTCTGAGGGTGCCACAAGAGGCAGGGGGCTGTGCTGTGGGCTCTGCAGCAGTCAGTCCTGGTCTACAGCAACAGGTAAAAGGAAATCTGCAGTGATCTGAGAAGTGCACAGGCCAGGGACATGTCCCTGTTGGCGGGACATGAGGAGAAGGTCAAATAACTCCTTAAGAAACAACAAAGGTGATGCCGGTACTGTCTGTATGTGGAGGTGTGTGAAGCTACAGTGGTGAGGATGAGGTTATTGCCCAGGAGGGCAGCCAGGTAGATGCCCAGAAAGAGCCCGAAGTGCAGGAGCTCACGTATGTCTACAAATGCCAGAAGGAGGAACTTAGTGATGGAGCTGCTGTTACATATTTATTGCCTCTGAGTAAGGGAGCCAAGATAGCCACGTGCAAAGGACATCTCCCTGTCTGCAGGACAAGAGAAGGTCAAATAATTCCCTATGAAACAACAAAGGTGAGGTTGGTACTGTCTGTATGCTGAGGTGTGTGAGGTGCCTCAGAGCAGCAGCAATGCTCAAGGAGCCTTAGTCTCTACTACAGATGCTCCTACTCCATTACCATCCTTCTGCCTCAACACATGGGCAGGAAAATGAAGCACATTCTAAAAAGTGCACTGCCTTCAGGTAGCTCTTGCTAGGCAGTTCTGCAGTGCAGTGCCCTGGGGAGGTGTGGGGCTGTGAGCAGCCTGCCCCAGGCAGCAGGCTCTGGGCAGCAGCAGGACCCTGCCCTACCCTGTGGTACCAGGGGGCTCCTTCCACCCGCAGCTTCTCCCCGAAGCCCCTGGGCAGCTCCCCGGGAAGGCTGAGTGCTGAGCCAGGCAGGCAGCAGAGGCCCTGCCTTGGCACACAGCCCCTGGGGCACAGCAAGGACCCTGCTCTGCACCACAGCCCTGGCAACCCCTGCCTGCATCCCTGGCTGCACAACCTGCAGCTGGCCCCAAGAGGAGGGAGCCCTCGGGACCTGCACACTGACCCTGCAGCACACAAGCCCTGCATGCCCTTCAACTCCAACACCGAGTATCCTCCTGACAGCTCCCATCAGCTGAGGGCTGGGCTAGCTCCAGGAAAACCTGGCAACCTCTGCACCCAGAGACTTACCATGGGGAGGTGGCTGGCAAGATTTCTCCCTCTGCCAGCTCTCCCCTGCCTTTCCCCTACCCAGGCTGCCCTGAACATCTCTCCCCCTTCTCTCCTCTCCCCATGCCAGCTGCACGCAGTGCCCCCAGCAATGCTGTGCCTGGCAGAGGAGCTTTATCTGGGTGGCTGAAGCACCTTCTCAAGTAGTCCAAGTCTGATGCAAACTCCAAAGCCTCTCACAGTGTTAATGGTCCCACTGAGGGACATTACTGACAAAGTCTCCCCGTGGACTTGTTAGAGCAGAAAAGTGCAGGCAGTGATGACAGGGAGACCAAGGCCCAGGAAAGGGGGCCCTGATGCTGAGGAAACCTTGATGTGTCCCATGAAGTCCAACAGTCAGGCCCTGACCCCAGCCTCTGGGAAGGGAGATGCTGTCCCTCCAGCAAGGTTTAGGACTCTTCCTGGGTCAGTGCACAGTGGGTAAGGGCAGTGCCAAGTACAAGGCTACAGGAGGACATCTCCTAGGCTCCTGGAGGGGGATGAGGAGGCATTGAGGCCCTATTGCTGTAAGGATGAGGTGTCTCCTCATAGGCATCACTGACAGAGACAAGAGCCAGAGCCCAGCAGACAAAGCTGTTGGCTCTGTCAGGGGCTTTCATCTTGCAAAAGATCCTTGACAATAACCAACACATGCTGTCCTATGCTGTCACATGTCTGCACCTGTTTCCCTGCAGGACTTAGATACCCACCTTGCTTCCCCACCTTGCTCTCAACTTGAGAGCAAGGTGGGGAAGCAAGGTGCTTTTTGCTATGAGCACCTCCCTGCCTTGACTGATGTCTCTCCATCTGCCCTCAGTAATCCATGAAACACAAAGCCAGGGGCTGATCCAGACATCCCTAGAGAGGGAGGGAGGAGGGTGAGCGATCCTCTACAACTATTTCGTAGAGGTAAGAGGCTGCAGGTAATGTTGATGTTGCTTTAACACAGAATTAAAACATTGATGTAAGGCCATTAGCCAATTTTAAAGAGTAACCAATTTGTAGAGTACCCAATTTTAAAGAGTTTTAAAGAGTAATCCCTAAACCTAAATGCTACTCCAACATCCTGAACTGTGTTGTATGGCACATTAGTAACTGTCTGTCTTCCATGTCATGTTGTTTATGAATTCTGGGGGCTGATTTAAGGTTACTCTTTTGCTGTAGTGGATAACACTGACTTCTGATAGGATCAAATTATTTCCCCCTCAATACCTCAGGAACCATCTCTTCATCTCTTGGAAACTATTAAGAATTACAGTCTTTGCCTTTTCTCCTCAGGGAGTAAATCTATGCAGGGTGGTGGGGGATGCCTCTCCCCAGTTCTTCACTCTCCCTTTCTCTTCCACCTCGTGCTTCTCCTCCAGGCTAATTACAATAGCTCTTCAAAGCTTTGAATATTCTTGGGATGGTCAAACCAGCATATTCCTATTTTTAGGTCTCCTGAATGCACTTCAGGTTTTGTTTAAGTTTAAACAACTACTTAAACGTGCCATCCAGAGATCTGTCCAGAGGCGGGAAAGTTAGGAGTGGCAGGGAGATTTCGAGGATCTGGGCAGACACCTAGAGCAGTGGACACGTCCAGGGCTTTGGAACTTCACCTCTGAGCAAGTGCAGAATCCTAAAAAAACTTGTGAAATGCTTAGAAATTTGTGTCATCACCCTGGCAATTCCAAAGAGATACAAATCACTGCAATATGCTGGTGGTTAAGGTATTCTTAAGAAGCTACAGTCCACACTTCTCCAACCCCTGTGACTTTTCCTGCAGGTACACTCCAGCCCCTTTGACAGGCCCAGAGCCTGTCCAAAGCCATTCCAAACCCTGCAACAGGCCCTACAGGCACTCCAGCTCCTGAGATGGGCTTAAGGTTAAACACATCCCTATAATATGTTCTACAGCCACTCCCAAACCTGCAATAGGCCCTGCAGCCACTCCAACTCCTCTGAAAGGCCCTGCAGCCAGAACAACTCCTTTGATGGTTCCTGCAGCCACTCCAGCCCCTGCAATAGGCCGCATCACTGGGCCAGAGAATTAACCTAAGCCAGTATCAGTTGACTCTATATACAAGAGAAAACAGTGGGTGTGAAGATCACTTTTTCTTTAGAAAGGAAGGAAACCCCTACCCAGACAAGAAAGGAGGAAGAAGAGGATGATGTAGATTTCTCCAAAGTTGGGCCATCTTGGAAGCAGGAGCACAAAGCAGAAGAGATCATATAAGCTGAAGTGGCTCAGGTGGACCTGGACTGGGGATGTAAGTGTGAGCTGTTTGCAGCTTGATGGGTCCATGAAACATCAGGACATCTAGGTGTCATGGTTTAACCCGGCCGGCAGCTAAACACCACACAGCTGTTCGCTCACCCTCCCCCTCCCTCTCCGGGAGGGGGGAGAGAAACGGAAAGTGAAGCCTGTGAGTTGAGATAAAGACAGTTTAATAAGACAGGAAAATAATAATAACAATAATAATAATAATAATAATAACAATTATGATAATAGTACTACTAATAATAATGTGTACAAACAAGTGATGCACAATGCAATTGCTCACCACCCGCTGACCGATGCCCAGCCTAACCATGAGCAGTCCGGCCCCCCTCCCCCCGGCTAGCCACCCCTATATATTGTTTAGCATGACGTCAGATGGTATGGAATACCCCTTTGGCTAGTTTGGGTCACCTGTCCTGGGTCTGTCCCCTCCCAGCTCTTGCTGCACCCCCAGCCTGCCCGTTGGCAGGACAGAGCAAGAAGCTGAGATGTCCTTGGCTTGGTATAAACACTGCTCTGCAACAATGAAAACATCGGGGTGTTATCAGCACTCTTTTCATCCTAACCCAAAACATAGCACCCTACCAGCTACTAGGAAGAAAATTAACTCTGTTCTAACTGAAACCAGGACACTAGGGAGGGATGCCACATACAGATGGGCTCAAGATCAAGGGATGGACCTGACCATTGAGGTCATAACACAGGTTACCCATGAGTGTGAGACCTGTGCTGCAATCAAACGAGCCAGGAGGGTAAAGTCTCCCTGAAATATGGAGAGATGGCTTGGATTTCAGTATGGCAAGGCCAGGCAGATTGACTACATCGGGCCATTCCCACAAACCCGCCAAGGGAGCCAGTATACACTCACCATGGTAGAAGCAAATATTGAGTGGCTGGAAACATATTCAGTAAACCATGCCATGGCCCAAAACACTGTCTTGGGAAAGACAAGTGCTGTGGTGTCATTGTGAGGAATGTTTTAACAATTCGTGTCCATAAAGAACAATTCTGTTTGAATCCTGTCTGCCTCTGGGCCCTGCACTGGCAATTTAATTCTTGAACCACAGATGCAGTGTGTCCCAGTCTCCCCCTCATTCTAGTCAATTTATCACATCTTCAGAAAATACTCCTTAAATTTATGAACCTGTTTGCTTTTGTTATTCTGGACTTCTACTTCTAACAGTTATAGCCTTTTTTCCTGTCTTCTTCGAGATTAACTTAACACTGCTATAGATGTGTCTGTGAATGGCTGGTGAAGAATGTTTTAATTACTTGTGAAGCGTCAAATAAGAAAGCTGTTTGTGTTTGATGTCTGTGAGTTTCAGAACAACTGATAACAACTAGTGACTGTTATGGGATACTATGTGGATCTTTGGTATCTGGTTAGGGGGGCCGAGAGATAAAGAGGAAGGAGAAAGAAGCTGAAGGACGGCTGGGAGAAAAGACCTGCAGAGAATGTTCTATAAACTTGGCATGGTGCCAAGTAAGTACAAAGAGGGAGAGGAAGACTACGAGCCTTCAGCATGAAAGACCCCTAGAGACCCCCAGAAGAGACCCCCAGAGGAGACTGCGCATGCTCCAGTAGGAGGGACTGCACCCCGGAAACTAATTATAATAATCTATTTTTTTTAGAAGTAGTAATGAATATGTATTAGTCTAGGAGCATAAAAATCAGCTGCTTGATGTAACTGGTGTGCGTCCTGGTGGAGCGGAGACTGCCGGTGCACCCAGCGCTGTTTGCTTACCTCTATTCTTTTATATTCTTTCAATAAATCCTATTTTTTATTTAATCCTAATTTGAATCCTGAGCCATTTATAACAATTTTTCATGGTACACTAGAGAGAATTAAGTCTGACAATGGAAGTCCTTTCCGAAACAATTTTGTCACCTCCTGAGTGACATGGTACTGAGTGGGTGTATCACATCCCTTATCACCCACAAGCCTCTGGGAAGGTTGGGAGGTACAATGGACTGTTAGAGACTATGTTATGAGCATTGGGTACTGGGGCATGGAAACAATGGGACTTAAATCTACCAGAAGCCACTTGGCTAGTTAACAACAGAGGGTCAATCAGCACTCAGACCTTATCGCTCTTTATAAGTACATCAAAGGAGGCTGTAGTGAGGTGGGGGTTGGTCTGTTCTCCCACGTGCCTGGTGACAGGATGAGGGGGAATGGGCTAAAGTTGCGCCAGGGGTATTTTAGGCTGGATATTAGGAAGAACTTCTTTACTGAGAGGGTTATGAGGCATTGGAACAGGCTGCCCAGGGAAGTGGTGGAGTCACCATCCGTGAAGGTCTTTAAAAGACGTTTAGATTTTGAACTTAGTGATGTGGTTTAGTGGAGGACTTGTTAGTGTTAGGTCAGAGGTTGGACTCTGTGATCTTGGAAGTCTCTTCCAACCTAGATGATTCTGTGATTCTGTGATTCTTCTGATCCTAATCCTAAACATAGCACCCTACCAGCTACTAGAAGGAAAATTAACTCTGTCCTAACTGAAACCAGGACATGGAGTCATATGGAATTCACCTTGGAAGGAACAAAAAAGGAGTGGGGCTGTTTGTGAGACCACTTGAAGAAGATCCTGTAACTCAGACACACTGCTGTTAGAGCAAAGGTGGCCGTTCAGAGGAGACCATGCTATTCAGGCTGTCCACCCTGTCAGCAAAGGGAGCTTGCACCGTGTGACTCACTTTGGGCAAAGAGTGGGCTCCGTGCTGCTCCCTGGCCACCGGGGCTGCTCCTCCATGTGGCAGCTGGGCTCTTGGCCCTGAGCCCCTCCCGCAAGCTGGGGCTGCTCCCCCAGCTCCAAAGGAGATGGGAAGAGATGGCAGCTGAGAGGAGTGAAGTTTTCATGGTTTCTTTATTATTTCCCACACCGGAAACCTTATTCTGTAAGAATATAAGATGATTGGGGGAAAGTAAATAAAATAATTAATAGACAGGATGCCACAAATAGAATTAAATCTAAATCACAAGTTCAAGTAAATAATAATGATAAAAATAAAAGAATATCAAGCTACGGTATTGAGATTTTTTTTTATTATTTATTTATTTTTTTTTTAGATATCCTGTTTGTCCCATTAGTATTATAGGTACATTATTGACGCTGAAGAAGCATGTACCCAAAGAGTGTCCACAAGACATCCTTGAGCTCCTGGTTCCTCATGCTGTAGATGAGGGGGTTCACTGCTGGAGGCACCACTGAGTACAGAAATGACACCACCAGATCCAGGGATGGGGAATAAATGGAGGCGGGCTTCAGGTAGGCAAACATGGCAGTACTGAGAGTCAGAGAGAAAACGGCTAGGTGAGGGAAGCATGTCGAGAAGGCTTTGTGCCGGCCCTGCTCAGAGGGCATCCTCAGCACTGCCCTGAAGACCTGCACATAAGAAAATGAAATGAAAATAAAACATGCAAATGCTAAACAGAGACTAACTGCAAGAAGGACAACCTCCCTGAGGTAGGCATCTGAGCAGGAGAGCTTGAGGATGTGGGGGATTTCACAGAAGAACTGGTCCACAGCATTGCTGTGGCAGAGGGGCAGGGAAAATGTACTGGCTGTGTGCAGGACAGAATAGAGAAATCCAGTGCCCCAAGCAGCTGCAGCCATCTGGGCACAAGCTCTGCTGCCCAGGAGGTTCCCGTAGTGCAGGGGCTTGCAGATGGCAACATAGCGGTCGTAGGCCATGACGGTGAGAAGGCAGTACTCTGCTCCAGCCAAGAAGACAAAAAAGAAGACCTGTGCAGCACACCCTTGATAGGAGATGGCCCTGGTATCCCAGAGGGAATTGGCCATGGCTTTGGGGACTGTGGTGGAGATGCAGCCCAGGTCGAGGAGGGCGAGGTTGAGGAGGAAGAAGTACATGGGGGTGTGGAGGCGGTGGTCGTAGGCTACGGCGGTGAGGATGAGGCCATTGCCCAGGAGGGCAGCCAGGTAGATGCCCAGAAAGAGCGCGAAGTACAGGAGCTGCAGCTCCCACATGTCTGTGAATGCCAGCAGGAGGAACTCACTCATAGAGCTGCTGTTGGACATTTCCTGCCCTTCATCAAGGGCACTGCAGAGAAGAAAAAATACAGACTGTTAGGGGAAGTTTCCCTGAGCAATACTCATTGCTTTTCTCATTGAAGCATTCACATTGTTTTTCTTTCCAGGGGACCTTTGTGTCTGTCCCTGGTTGTAGCCCTGTTTTGTGCTTGCTGAGTGTCCTGTACACAGCACCCACCTCTGCCCATCAGACTCTTGATGGGCCACCTCTGCTCCACTGCAGTGGTAAATGTCAATGTTGTGGGGGCAAACTTCAGCCAGAAGTCACATCCAGGAGAGCTGCTCTGTCAGTCCCCTGGTGCCCAGCTGCTGGCTGCTTGCAGCATTCAGGTGGGGCATGGCTCCACTCAGAGGTTGTGCTAAAAAATGATATCTCCATGTCTGCAGGACCTAAACAAAAGCACAGAAAAACCCTGGCACAGTCTGTAAGCAGAGAGAAGAAAAGGGATACGCTCAGGTTCTTCACTAACCTGTTTGTGCCTCAGTTTAATGCTGAAGGAATCTCAGTCACCTGTGCAAATCCAACCACTCTATTAACACAGTCCCTGCCCCAGAATCAGAGCAGGAAAAGCAGGTAGAGACTGCAGAAAGTGCCTTCTCTTTGTGGGCAGCCCCTACCCTACTCTTCCTCTGTCCAAGCCATTGGGCAGCTCCCCTGGCAGGCTGAGTGCTGTGCCTGGCAGGCGGCAGAGGCCCTGCCCCAGCACACAGCCCCTGGTGCACAGCAGGGACCCTGCTCTGCACCACAGCCCTGGGCACCCCTGCAGCTGCCCTGCAGCACCTTCTCCTCCACACCGCACAAGCCATGAGTGACATCCTGGCAGCTCCTGGCCAGGCAGAGATGTCTCACACCTAGGAGCCCCTTCCAGGAACTTCCCCTGCACTGTCCTACAGCCAGAGACTTACCGTGGGCAGAGCTGTGAAGGTTTCTCCTGCACTGAGCACTCCTCTGCGTGCACCCTCCAGGCTGCCTGGAATCCCTTTCTGCCTGGGTGCCTGCAGTCAGAGCCCCCAGCCCTGCTGCGCTGTGCAGAGGAGCTGCTCCTGGGCACAGCTGTCTCTCTGCACCAGGGCCTCTTGCCAGGAGCTCTCTCTGTCCCAGGAGCCCGGCCCAACTCAGCAGCACAGGCCCAGCTCAATGCACTGGAATCACCCCGCTGGGGGCTTTCCTGATGAGCCCACAAACCTCAGGCACTCAGACACAATTGAAAACATCTCTCCAGAAGTCCAAGTCAGAGGCAAGTTTCCTGCAGTTTCCCCCTGAGGGCCAGCACTGACATAGCCTCCCTGGAGCTCGTTAGAGCAGAACATTGGAGGCAGCGAGGACAAGGAGACAAAGGCAATGTGAAGGTGACACTGATGTGTAGACAAACTGGATGTGTTTCAGCAAGCACAAGGGCCAGGCCTTGACCCCCAGCTCCTGTGAAGGGAGATCCTTTCCCTTCCCACCTTGCTCAGGGCTCTTCAAGGGGCAGCAGGAGATATTGAGGTGAATGGCCAAGTGCAGGAGAATGGTACGACCCCTGCCTGGTTCATGGGTGGAGGCGAGGAGGCAATGAGGCCCTGGTGTTTTAACAGTAAGCTGTCTCCTCATAGGCCTCAGTGGCAGAGACAACAGTCATAGCCATGGGCACAAAGACCTGGGTCCTGTTGGGACTTTCAGCCTTGCCATAGCCCTTACTCCTCTCCAAATGATTATATCCTAGGGACTCCCAGACATGTACCTCTTTACTGGATGCCTGTAGACACTTGTCCACGTGGTGTCACACCAGATGTGAACTGAGTCTGATAACTCAGATCATCTTGGTGGCCATGCTCCTTGTAAGGCAACTCTATAGGAATCTGGCCTGGTTCCTAGTGAGCAGGCACCACTGCTCATATGGCATCCCTCGTGGTGCCCAGGCCCTCCTCCTTCTGGGCACTTCTCACTCAGTAAGGTCCCAGTCTGCCCTGATGTGTGGGGTTCCTCTTCCTCTGGTGCAGGACTGGGCTCTTCTTCTTCTTTAAATGTCAAGAGGTTTCTTAGGCAAAATCCTGCAGTTTCTCAAGATTCCCCTGGAGAGATGCTCCATCCTGTCAGCTGTTCATGTCTTCAGGCAGTTGGTTCAACCTTCGTGTGGTTGTGCTATCCCTGACAAGACAGCAGCACCAGGAGTTACAGGAACATTTGGATAATAGAGGAGTAACCAGTTGAATGGAATTGCAGCACAGATTCACAGATGGGCAGGGGATGGAAGGCTGCCAAGTTCCACTTCTGTGTTCCCTTCTCATGCATGCTGTCAGTTTGTCTGGAGCTGTGTCCTGAATGTTATGGGTCTGTGCAGGTCAAAATTAAAAGGACCAGAGCCCAGCTGGAGTTCAATCTGTCTATTAATGTCAAAGACAATAAAAAACTGTTGATATAAACACTTTAAATAAAGGAGGATTAAGGAGAATCATCATCCTTTATTGGATGTGGTGGGAAACCTGGTGACAAGAGATGAGGTAAAGGCAGAGGTACTCAATGCTTTCTTTGCCTCAGGCTCTAGCAGCACAACCAGTTGTTCCCCCAGACATTTCTTCCTCCTCATGGCCTGTGCTGCCAGCCTTCTAGAGTGGTTTGTGTCAGGTGAGGCACTGGAACAGGTTGCTGAGAGGCCTTATAGATGCGCCATCCCTGGATCTGTTCAAGAGCAGGTTAGATGAGGCCCTGGGCAACCTAACCTCACGGGAGCATCCCTGTCCGGGGGTTTGGAACTAGATGATCTTTAAGATCTCATCCAATATGAGCCATTCTATGGTTCTATGATCTCACAAACTATACCTCAAGCATGACTCCCATGCCATCAGCTTTCCTGTGGTCTATCACCTGACCAGAACAGAAGGTGCCTTGCCATTTTCAATGCCATGTGCATGCTTCTGCCCTTTACGGTCCCTATCTGTTCCACATTCCTCCTGCTGGTCTGTCAGCTCCAGAGACAGAAGTGACCTCCCAGCCTCCTTCACAGCCACGTACCTCCTGCAGGCCCAGCAGATCCCGAGGCACAGCTGATCCCATCACAGCATTCCCAGGCAGCTCCTCCTTGTGGCCTCTGATCTGATCACATACCTGCCACCTCACATGCCTCTTCCAATGCCATACGACTGCTGCAGGACCTCGCAGTCCGTGACCTTCCCCAAGAGGAGAAACAGCTGAAGTTAGGGTAGGAGTGGGGTTGAAGCTGAGATGTGCTGTGTGCCTGTTGGAGGGCTTTGGGAGTTAGGTGTTCAGGTAAATGTTTAAGAATTACAGGTCACCCTCCAGGTTTAAGGGAATGGTAAGGGCTTCAAGGAAGTGTTTGGTGTTCTGCTCAAGGATCCTGCTCCAGGTTTAGGATGAGGGGAAGACTTGAGGCTTATAGTTCAGATCTGTGTTAATGCCTAGGGTTAAGGCTGTCATTTCGATCACTGGTTAGGCTTAATCACCCTTCTGCTTGCCCTTCTAGTAGAAAATTGGTTTAATATCTGCCTTTTTAAAATTCTGAGGAATGTCTTTTATCAATCGGTCGTTTTGATTTTGCCGAGGCGATTGGCTCCGGGGCAGACGTGTTCTGCAGCGGAGCGGGGGATCGGGCCAGGCAGGGCTAATTTTTCCGGCATCGAGCCTACTTGAGGGAGCCGCCAGGACCTGGCAGCCCTCGTGAGGGAGGCTGACGAGGCGTATAGGTAGCCAGCAGCGCCCCCTCCCCAGCCATTCAAAAGCTGCCCCTAGGGAGCGCGAGTGATCAGGAGCACGGCAAACAGAGCGGGCAAACAGGGCGTGGCGCGTCAGGAGGGCGTGGCGCGGCAGTTAGCGCGGCAGTTCGCGCAGGCAGAGCGACCAGGAAGGGCAGAGCACTCCCCCCGCCCATACGAACACCTCCTTAACGACAGCCGTTAGCTAGGCGATAATGGTCTCCACCAGGCATGGTGTGCTCTCCAGGAAGTCGGTACACACCCAGACCAACTACCCGTTAAAAAATGCAGCAGTTCAGGTCACCGGATGCAAGGAGTGTCTGAGCCTGTTGCTGCCATCGGCGGGAGGCAGAGAAACTGCGTGTGTGAGGTGCGAGCAGGTGGATGACCTGGTCTGCATGGTGGCGGAGCTCAAGGAGGAGGTGGAGAGGTTGAGGGATATCAGGGAGTGTGAGCGAGAGATAGACTTGTGGAGTAACTCCCTGCAGGGCCTCAAGGAGAGGTATCGAGGTGAGACACCCCAAATGGGGGTGGACCCCCTGCCCTGTCACCCTCGGGCAGAGGGAGGGGATCTGGGAGTTGAGGAGGAATGGAAACAGGTCCCTGCTCAACATCGCAAGCGATGCCCTCCCCTTCCGGCCCCACCTTCCCAGGTGCCCTTACGCAACAGGTTTGAGGCCCTGGAGCTCGAGAGACCGGTGCATGAGGAAGAGGTAGCAAGTGTTCCCAGGAGGATGCCTAGAGCGAGGAGGTCGACTCCACGCCTCAGGACTGCCTCCACCAAGAAAGACAGAAGGGTTATTGTTGTGGGAGACTCTCTTCTTAGGGGAACAGAGGGCCCTATTTGTCGGCCTGACCCTACCCGTAGGGAAGTCTGCTGCCTCCCTGGGGCCAGGGTCAGGGACATTGCCAGGAAGCTTCCCAACCTGGTATGCCCCTCTGACTATTATCCTCTTTTGATAGTCCAGGCAGGTAGTGACGACATTGAAGAGAGAAGCCTGAAAGCTATCAAACAAGACTTTAGGGGGCTGGGACGGTTAGTGGATTTAGTGGATGGAGCGGGAGTGCAGGTGGTGTTTTCGTCCATCCCTACAATGGCAGGGAGGGGTACAGAGAGGACACGGAAAGCCCACCTGTTAAACACGTGGCTCAGGGGCTGGTGCCAATGCAGAAATCTTGGGTTTTTCGACCATGGGGCACTTTACTCGGCACCCGGCCTGATGGCCGCAGATGGGTCCCTATCTTTTAGGGGAAAAAGGATCCTGGGCCAGGAGCTGGCAGGGCTCATTGAGAGGGCTTTAAACTAGGTAAGAAGGGGGATGGGGCTGAAGCAAGGATTGTTGGAGCTGTGCCAGGGGGAACAATAGCAAGGCCGGGGGATAAGGCAATGGCCCAGCTGAAGTGCATCTACACCAATGCACGCAGCATGGGTAACAAACAGGAGGAGCTGGAAGCCATCGTGCGGCAGGCAGGCTACGACTTGGTTGCCATCATGGAGACGTGGTGGGACCAGTCTCATGACTGCAGTGCTGCAATGCCTGGCTATAAGCTCTTCAGAAGGGACAGGCAGCACGGAAGGGGTGGTGGTGTGGCTCTCTATATTAGAGAGTCTTTCGATGTTGTAGAACTCGAGGCTGGGAATGATAAGGTCGAGTCCCTTTGGGTTAGGATCGGCAGGGACAACAAGGCTAGTGTCCTGGTTGGGGTCTGTTATAGACTGCCGAACCAGGATGAGGAGACGGATGAGGAGTTCTACAGGCAGCTGACAGAAGTTGCGAAATCGTCAGCGCTTGTTCTCGTGGGGGACTTCAACTTCCCTGACATATCCTGGAAGCACAACACAGCCCAGAGAAAGCGGTCTAGGACGTTTCTGGAGAGCGTGGAAGATGGCTTCCTGACGCAGCTGGTTAGCGAGCCTACCAGGGGTGGCGCCCCACTAGACCTTCTCTTCACAAACAGAGAAGGACTGGTGGAGGATGTGATTGTCGGAAGTTGTCTTGGGCAGAGTGACCACAAAATGGTGGAGTTCACTATTCTTGGTGAGGCCAGGAAGGGGACCAGTAAAACTGCTGTATTGGACTTCTGGAGGGCTGACTTTGTGCTGCTGAGGACACTGGTTGGTAGAGTCCCTTGGGAGGCGGTTCTGAAGGGCAGAGGGGTCCAGGAAGGCTGGGTGTTCTTCAAGAGGGAAATCTTAATGGTGCAGGAACGGTCTGTCCCCACGTGCCCAAAGATGAGCTGGCGGGGAAGAAGACCAGCCTGGCTGAACAGAGAATTGTGGCTTGAGCTTAGGAGAAAAAAGAGGGTTTATAATCTTTGGAAAAGTGGGCAGGCCACTAGGGAGGACGATAAGGATGTTGCGAGGCTGTGCAGGGACAAAATTAGGAAGGCCAAAGCTCATCTGGAGCTCAATCTGGCTACTGCCGTTAAAGATAACAAAAAAATGTTTTTATAAATACATCAACACAAAAAGGAGGACTAAGGAGAATCTCCATCCTTTACTGGATGCAGGGGGAAACCTTGTTAAAAGAGATGAGGAAAAGGCGGAGGTGCTTAATGCCTTCTTTGCCTCAGTCTTTAGAGGCAATACCGGTTGTTCTCTGGATACCCAGTACCCTGAGCTGGTGGAAGGGGATGGGGAGCAGGATGTGGCCCTCACTATCCACGAAGAACTGGTTGGTGACCTGGTACGGCACTTGCATGTGCACAAGTCGATGGGGCCGGATGGGATCCACCCGAGGGTACTGAGAGAACTGGCAGAGGAGCTGGCCAAGCCGCTTACCATCATTTATCAGCAGTCCTGGCTATCGGGGGAGGTCCCAGTTGACTGGCGGCTAGCAAATGTGACGCCCATCTACAAGAAGGGCCGGAGGGCAGACCCGGGAAACTACAGGCCTATCAGTTTGACCTCAGTACCAGGGAAGCTCATGGAGCAGATCCTCTTGAGAGTCATCACGCAGCACTTGCAGGGCAAGCAGGCAAGCAGGCCCAGGCAGCATGGGTTTATAAAGGCAGGTCCTGCTTGACAAAACTGATCTCCTTCTATGACAAAGTGACGCACTGGCTGGATGAGGGAAAGGCTGTGGATGTGGTCTACCTTGACTTCAACAAGGCTTTTGACACCGTTTCCCACAGCATTCTCCTCAAGAAACTGGCTGCTCTTGGCTTGGACTGGCGCATGCTTTGTTGGGTTAGAAACTGGCTGGATAGCCGGGCCCAAAGAGTCGTGGTGAATGGAGTCAAGTCCAGTTGGAGGCCAGTCACTAGTGACGTTCCCCAGGGCTCGGTACTGGGGCTGGTCCTCTTTAATATCTTCATCGATGATCTGGATGAGGGCATTGAGTGCACCCTCAGTAAGTTTGCAGATGACACCAAGCTAGGTGCGTGTGTCGATCTGCTTGAGGGTAGGAAAGCTCTGCAGGAGGATCTGGATAGGCTGCACCGATGGGCTGAGGTCAACTGCATGAAGTTCAACAAGGACAAGTGCCGTGTCCTGCACCTGGGGCACAATAACCCCAAGCAGAGCTACAGACTAGGAGAGGAGTGGTTGGAGAGCTGCCAGGCAGAGAAGGACCTGGCAGTGATAGTGGATAGTCGGCTGAATATGAGCCAGCAGTGTGCTCAGGTGGCCAAGAAGGCCAACAGCATCCTGGCCATGGGGTGTCCATAGAGTATTTCTAAGGGCACAAAGGGCAGACAAGTGCTGCACCAGACCTTGCCCACGGCACTTCAAAATGCTTATTCTCAATTACTCTGCAGTCTTATGGGCCTTTGCCTGATGACTCTTCACCACCTCTTCTGGCATTGCAGAGACTATGGACTCCTCACCTTTTCCTTTACCAGATGTTTTTTTGGATGATCACTCATTTTATGAGGTTCTAATCACTGCCCACTGAGCACCTTGTCCCTGCAGATGCCCTGATGTCTCCTGGCAGCTCTAGATTCCTCTCCAGGCCTGCATCGGCCATCAGTCCCACTGCAGGGGGCTCAGTCCCACGCAGATGAATCCAGTTGTCTACTTTGGCAAGTGCCACCATAAAGAGAGCACTTGGTGCAGTCCTTGATTCTTCACAGACCACCCTGGGATTTTCAGCCTGTGTTCTTTACTCCATGAAGTAGCCCAGAAAACAGAAGAGCAGGGAGCAACCCCTTTGCTGTATTCCAGATAGTAGCATTGGAATAGGCACCCAGGCTTCTTGGTTTGCCCTGAACAGCCCCTTTTGTTACTGTTTGGTTTTTGTTTGGTGCTGGCAGGGAGGCCAGCTGTGACAGAGGACTGCACAGTGCCTGCTGCTGCCTGCTGGGACAGGGATGCCACCATAGAGACAACAGGACTATCACCAAGGTACACGAGATATAAAATCTAACTGAAATACAAGAAGGACAATGTGGAAGCCAAAAGAGAACAGCAGTGAAAAGGCCACATCCTGCTGCTGGCTATGGTCATGGCTCCAGGGAAGCAGCAGCCCTGACCTGAAGTTGGCAGAGAAGCAGAGCCCAGCAGGAAGTGCGGGGCAGCCCGGAGGGCCACCGGTGCTGCTCCTCCATGTGGCAGCTGCACTCTTGGTCCTGAGCCCCTCCTGCGTACCGGGGCTGCTCCCCCAGCACCAGAGGAGATAGGAAGAGACGGCAGCTGAAGTCAAGGAATTTCTGCTGGATTCTTTATTGTCTTTACCTACACAGGAAGCCTGGTTCTATAGGTAAATCTTTAACAAGTAGGAGGCTAAGAATAATATTATTTATATCAGAAACAATAGTTAGTGAAAATAATAATACAGCCAATGTAAACAAACCAAAAAATCTTAAAATTTTCTGAGAAAAGAAGGTGTTTCTGATTATAGGCTTACTGTTATAAGCAAAGAAGATGAAGAATAAGTATTCAAGCAGTGTCGTTGCTGCATCCCTTAGTTACAGGTTCCTCATGCTGTAGATGAGGGTGTTCACTGCTGGAGGCACTGGTGATGGGAAGAAATTGCAGTTGAGACCAATGAATGTCTCCCAGTTTCTTTATTGTCTTTATTTAAATAAGAATATTTATTGTAAAGATATTTGAAATTTTGACTTAGTAATAATAATAATAATAATAATAATAATAATAATAATATAATTAAGAGGCTTAGAATGACATTAAATCAAAGCCACAAGTTAGAGGAAATAATAATAAAGAAAATTACTTTCAATAACTTGCATTAAGAGTCTTTTTTTATTTTATTATTATTATTTTTTTTTTTTCAGAAATACTGTGTGTCCTGTTATATGCACATTATTAACGCTGAAGAAACATGTATTAAATAGATTCTTCATTGCACGCTTGAACTCCTGGTTCCTCATGCTGTAAATGAGGGGGTTCACTGCTGGAGGCGACACTGACTATAGAACAGCCACCACCAGATCTAGGGATGGGGAAGAAATGGAGGGAGGCTTCAGATAGGCAAACATGACCATGCTGATAAACAGGGAGACCACAGCCAGGTGAGGGAGGAGCATGAAAAAGGATTTGTGTCATCCTGGCTGAGAGGGCATCTTCAGAACTGACCTTAAAATCTGTACATAGGACATCACAATGAAAATAAAACAACCAAAAACTGAAGAAACACTAAAAACAAGTGCCCTGGCTTCCCTGAGGTAGGTATCTGAGCAGGAGAGCTTGAGGATCTGGGGGATTTCACAGAAGAACTGGTCCACAGCATTGCTGTGGCAGAGGGGTAGGGAAAATGTGTTGGCCGTGTGCAGGACAGCATTGAGAAAGCCACTGCCCCAGGCAGCTGCTGCCATCTGGGCACAAGCTCTGCTGCCCAGGAGGCTCCTATAGTGCAGGGGCTTGCAGATGGCAACATAGCGGTCAGAGGCCATGACGGTGAGAAGAGAATACTCTGCTGTTGCAGTGAAAAAGAGAAAAAAACTTCTGTAACACATTCCTGGAAGGAGATGGCCCTGTTGTCCCAGAGGGAATTGGCTATGGCTTTGGGAAGAATGGTGGAAATGCATCCCAGGTCGAGGAGGGTGAGGTTGAGGAGGAAGAAGTACATGGGAGTGTGGAGGTGGTGGTCGCAGGCTATGGCGGTGAGGATGAGGCCATTGCCCAGGAGGGCAGCCAGGTAGATGCCCAGGAAGATCCCGAAGTACAGGAGCTGCAGCTCCCGTGTGTCTGCGAATGCGAGCAGGAGAAACTCAGTGATGGCGCTTCTGTTGAACATCTGCTTTTTTGGGCCATGTGGTCCTGCACATAGAAGGGAAAGAATACTAATAATGTACAACAAGCTTATCAGAAGAAAACTCATCCTATTTCTTATTTTACATTGCCAAAATCACTGTCCACTTCTAGGAAGACATTTGGCAGGTCTGTTTCACAAGTTCTTCCTAATGCTGCCTGAGGGCATCCTTGGGAGCAGGGGACTCCTCTGTGGGCAATGGAAGAGTCAGTTATGCCCTACAGTCAGAGGTAAAGAGGAAGATGGGGTAATCTCAGACTCAGCTCACTCCTGCTATCAAAGAACTTTACCCCAGCGTTGCTCCCAGATCACACAACTGCAAAAGATATATATATATATGGATTTTTATTTTATTTTATTTTATTTTATTTTATTTTATTTTATTTTATTTTATTTTATTTTATTTTATTTTATTTTATGGGGTCAGATTTTTTGTTATTGCTACCCCACCACAGCTGCTGAGTTCTTCTAAAACAGAAATCCTGGGCATTTCTCCTGCACTTGAAGGGAAACTTTGTGGATCCTCAGAGAAAAAGGGACTGTACTTATAGTTCAGTGTCCTGCAGTGAGGACAGACAATCTGTCTATCAGTGCTGGTCTCAGCTGCCCTGCAAGAGCTGCAGGAAAGTTGTACTCAGTTGCTCATCTGAAAAGAACCTGAACACTGCTCAGAGCATAGGAATCCAGGCTCAAAGTGCATATCTCTAGACCCCTAAACCACTCCCCGTACTCCACTTTTTCCACGCACACCAAGGACTCACGCTGTGGGCGTGTGAAACCCCCATCCCCAGCATGGCAGCGTGCTGCTGCTAGGGGAGGCAAGGCCAGGGAGGGACAGACAGACACTCAGCAGACCCTCCTGTGCTGCAGCTCTGCCTGCAGAGGAGGCAGCTCCTGCTGGGGACACCGGGGGCTTGAGGGCAGAGGCCGTGCTGGTGGGAGAGGAGAGCAGGGGGTGTACCAGGGAGGGCACCTGCCCTGCAGGGGATGGCAGGGAGGTGCCTGAGCCCTCCCTCACGTGGCATTTCTGGCAGCAGCTCCCTCTCACCACCTGCCCATGTCCCTGCTGCCAGCCCATGTCCTTGCTGGGAGCTGGTTCTCTTACCCCATGTCTCCTCCCTGTCCATGCTCACACACCCCATCTCACAAGCTTTGTGCTCAGATTCATTCAGATTCCCCCCACCTGCATCAATCTCAAAGCACAGGATCCAAAAAAAAGTCTTTCCCTTCTGATAAACCACACCTCAGTCTTCCTCTGGAAATGCCCTTTTATAAATGCCATTCTCTAAAGCATCTTCTACACTTTGCTGGAGAAACAAAGACAACTATCCTGACAGATGCTATCAGCCCTCTGTAGATGTCTAACTGTAGAAGATCTCTTCGGCAACCCCATCTGCATGGCCCTACTGCCAGAGACTCACAGTGTCAAGAGCCTGCAGATGTGTCCTACCACACACTGCCCTCTGTTGTTGTGCTCCTCAGTGCCTCCAAGCCCTCTCTCCTTCTCTCCTCTCCCTGTGCCAGCTGCGGTCAGAGCCCCCAGCCCTGCTGCGCTGTGCAGAGGAGCTGCTCCTGGGCACAGCTGTCTCTGCAGTGCTGCCCACTTGCTAGGAGCTCCCCTTGGTCCCAGGAGCCTGGTCCAGCTCAGCAGCACAGCATCCGACCATGGCATTGCTTGCTCTGTGCCCTTGGGCTCCCTCAAGGTGTCCCCAAGGCGTCAGGGCTGACAGCTCCTGAAGGCAGCAGGTTCTCTCCAGGGGTGTGGTGTCTGAAGCAGACTGAAGGCATCACTGACCGCTCCTCTATGATTTTGTGAGAGACTGATTCTTGAAGTGTGATTTATGCTATTAAAGTTTGATTGTCAAACATGAGTAAAATGATTCCCTCTCTTAACCCCTATTCCCTTCCCACTGCATAGCAGGACAATTCAGCCATGACAGGAAGGGATTATTTCACCCCTCTGAACACCTTTCACCATTTCTTTTAGGAACTGAGAAAGAAACATATCACAGAATCACAGAATCACAGAATTTCTAGGTTGGAAGAGACCTCAAGATCATCTAGTCCAACCTCTGACCTAACGCTAACAGTCCCCACTAAACCATATCCCTAAGCTCTACATCTAAACGTCTTTTGAAGACTTCCAGGGATGGTGACTCCACCACTTCCCTGGGCAGCCTGTTCCAATGCCTCACAACCCTTTCAGTAAAGAAGTTCTTCCTAACATCTAACCTAAAACTCCCCTGGCGCAACTTAAGCCCATTCCCCCTCGTCCTGTCACCAGGCACGTGGGAGAACAGGCCAACCCCCACCTCGCTACAGCCTCCCTTGAGGTACCTATAAAGAGCGATAAGGTCGCCCCTGAGCCTCCTCTTCTCCAGGCTGAACAAGCCCAGCTCCCTCAGCCGCTCCTCGTAGGACTTGTTCTCCAGGCCCCTCACCAGCTTCGTCGCCCTTCTCTGCACCCGCTCAAGCACCTCGATGTGCTTCTTGTAGCGAGGGGCCCAAAACTGAACACAGTACTCGAGGTGCGGCCTCATCAGAGCCGAGTACATCTTGTTTATTCGTGTCGAACCAAGAGAGTGGGGACCAGAATGCTCTAGAATTATTTCCATGTAGGGAATGAGACACTAAGACACCCTTCACTGAGTTTCCCCAGCTGTCCATCTGGAAGATCCTCTACCTATGCACAAATCTCTTCTTCCTCTTTCTCATGACAAGCACGGTGACTGGGATGTGGAACACCCTCATCATTGTGCTGGTGTCTGCCTCCAAACACCTGCCGATGTTCATGGCTTCCTTCCTGGGGCAAATTTGTCCTCCTTGTACCTTTGTACAGCTCCACCGCCCTGCACCAAATGCTGGCCAGCTTCCTGACTGAGGACAGCACCCCCTTTGCTCACAGAGATGGGAGCACTATCAGCTGCACCTTCTGCATGAACAGAGTGCTTCCTGCTGGGGGCCCTGGGCTGTATGCCATCCCTGTTCTCTGCAAGGCTAGAGAAGTGGAAGGTCTGACTCCAGAAGGCAGCTGCACCTGAACCAAGAGAATTTCTCTCATGTACAGTAATTATTTTTCTTCTTGCCAGCTACAGTTCTGTGGCTCCAGTGTCGTGGACACCTCATGTGATTCTGCCACATTGCTGGAGCTGTCCTGCAGTGCCACGGTGGTGGCCAGCAGCAGGAATGTGGAACAGATAGGGAAAGTAAAGGCCAGAAGCATGCACGTGGCATTGAAGATGATGATGGTGAGACACCTGTACTGGTCAGGTGATAGACGACAGGAAAACTGATGGCATGGGAGTCATGCTTGAGGCATAGTTTGTGAGACCACAGAACCATAGAATGGCTCATATTGGATGAGACCTTAAAGATCATGTAGGAACAGCAGAAGAGAAAAAACTTCCACAAACTGTGCCCTGGAAGGTCGGCACTGGCCATGAGGAGGAAGTAATGACCAGGGAAACAAACTGGTCTTGCTGCTAGAGTCAGAGGCAAAGAAGGAACTAAGTACCTCAGCATCTACCTTATCTCTAGAGGTGTAGGACAGCATAGGAAAGTCTGCAGAGGAGAAGGCAGAGGGCTTTACAGAGGGCATGCAAAGGGCCTGCAGGAGCCAGAGGGACACTGAAGGCACTGCAGTACACTGCCTGTGGATGTGCAAGGCAGGGACCTGTGTCTCTCAACAGCCCCATGTGTATGAGGAGCATGGGAGGCCAGCTCAGATATAGGCACCTCACAGAGCCCTGACGCTGCCCTGTGTGACTCCAGAAACAACCCCTGTTGATCCTGTGAGACTTCTGTCATGCCTCTTGCACAGATTCAATGCACATGCTCCTCTCCTCCATGTCACACTACCATGACTTTCTGGACTGGGCTGTCAGAGGTTTGGCTCAGAGATTTCTGGGAACTTGGAAAAGGCAGGCATCAAAAGCATCTTAAGGAATGACAATAAATAAACAAATAAATAAAAGGGCGAGGAGAATTGCAACTGTCACCTCTGCTCCTGCTGACATGATGGGGAAAGTCCTGCCATAGCCATCTTCAGGTATGTGGCAGAAAAAGAAATTGCTGAAGCAGTAGGGAAGGGGAAAGAAGGCAATGTGGTGAACCTGGACTTTATCAAGGCCTTTGCCATGCTCTTCTGCAGTCTCCCTTTAGCCAGACTGGTGATATTTGGACTGAAGAAAGGGATGATGATGTGAGGGGGAGGGTGGCTGGACATTAGTGGTACAAAGTCCTCCTGCCAGCCAGATACCAGCAGCATCCCTCAGTGATGCACACTTGGGTCAACACCACTGACCCTCTTTGTTATCTCCCTTTATGATGACATGGAGCACATTTTCAGCTCAATTGTGGCTGATGCCAAGCTAGGAGGAGTCCTTGAGCAACTTCCCCTCGCGCAGAGCACAACACTATGTGGGCTGCTGCAGGGCAAGTTAACTCCATCCCTGTCAGACCCAGTACAAGCAGACACTCGGTTGCCATGCCAACTGTGAGATCCCCTCTGCCTACACAGCCAGTAGGACCCTTACAGGAAGAAGGCCTGGCTATAGGTCGTCATGTTCCTTCTTGGTGGTAAGAAACTGGACAGGCTTGAGAGGTTGCTTGCGGGAACCTCATGAGACTCCCACCTGCTCTCATGAGACACCACCTGGAGTACTGCGTTCAGCTCTGGGGCTCCCAATAAAAGAATGACTTGAAGCTATTAGCGTAAGTCCAGACAAGGACTACAAGGATGATGAAGGGGCTGGAGTACCTCTCCTATTAAAACAGGCTGAGGGAGTTGGGGTTGTTCAGCCTGGAGAGGGCTCTGAGGAGACCTTAGAGCATCCATCCAGTACTTAAAGTGGGCCAACAGAAAAGCTGAGGAGAGACTTTTTCTCAGTGTGTGCAGTGTTAGGACAAGGGGAATGGTTTTAAACTTAAAGAGTGTAGATTTAGAGTGGATAGTCAGATGAAATTCTTGATTTGGAGGTGAGACACTGGCACTGGTGCTGTGGGTCCAGAGGTCACCCAGAGGGAGTTTGGATCAGCCCATGCCCTTGTGTTTGAAGGAACAGCTGGCGGGAGTGGATAGGCATTAGTGAAATTGTGGCAATACCAGAGTGAGTGAAAGGTGGGGAAGAGAAGTGCCTGTCTGCAGCCTTCAGAGAGGTGTGGGACAGCATAGGAAAGTGTGCAGAGGAGAAGGCAGAGGGCTTTGACAAGAATGGAAGGCTGCAGCAGCACTGACACCTTTGTCCCCTTGGCCATGGCTTATGAGGAGACGTGTTATACTTGCAATAAATGACTGAGTCCCAAATAGGACTGCAATTAAAATTTAAAATTTCTTAAAGAAATAGAGGCAAGGAAACAGCACTGGGTGTGCCAGGAGTCTCTGCTCCTCCAAGAAGCACACCTATTACATCAGGTGACTGGTTTTTATGCTCCTAGGCTAATACATGTTCTACACCACTTTTTGGAAAAGGCAGGGTTATTATAATTAGTTTCCCGGGATCCAAACCACCCCACATGCGCATGCATATCGATCTCCAGTGGTTCATCTGAGGGGTCGCTCGTACTGAAGGCTCATAGTCTTCCTTCCAGGCTTTGTCCTTCGATTGTTCTTCATCTTCCCCCCTTCTTCTTATTTGGTCATATCTTAGCTGGATATCAGAGACCCGTGTAGCGCCACATGCAATAGCTAGCAGTTATTTTGAAACCCCTTTGTTCCCTTATCCCAGATATCAGCAACTTGTCCCATGCAAAAGTCAGCAGTTCTGGAAACTCCTTTGTTCTCTTATCCCCTAGGCCCAAGTCTCAAGGTTTACCCTTCAAACCCTCTATTGACATGAACTGCTAGACAATTCTTTTGCAAGATACAAGAACTGTATACATTAACCACTCTGTTTCACTTAGACGCGTGGTTATCCAAGGGTATGTAAGACAGAAGGTCACATTCATCATACCATGCAGCCCTAGCATTGTTCCATATCGACACGAATCAGATGAACCTATTTCACATACTCGTGGCATTGGGACAATGTATTCTCCTTTCAAGCATGTGAAAACGCTGGATGGTGTCATAATGCTGTCCTTCACATGATATTATGGGCATCGTCCCCTACCCCACAGACTCCAGGAAGAGACCTGCGTGAGACATGGAGGTGCTGGGGGTGCAGGATCTCCCCTCCCAGTGGCTGGGGTCAGGCCTTGGCCTTCTGCTTCAGCAAAACAAACCAAGACTTTTCTCAGCACAGTGCCTTTGCCTGTTTATAATCATGGCCTCTAGTTATCTGCCGTAACAGTACCCACGCAAAGCTTTTATAGTTACAGACTAGAATGGCCAACAGAGTGTAGAGTATAGAGCAGTCTAATACTACGGAATAGAGTAGCCAGCAGAGGTGAGACAGGTACTTTGATATAATGAAAGCCATCAGAAAGCTGATCCCAGTTAGATGACTGATATGGGGAGGCACGAGTAATCTGGCCAGGACAGATGTGAGATTTGGGGGAGGGAAGAGAAGGGAGGAGGAGCTCAGAAGCTTACCTTTGCAGAGGTAAGAGGGTTCATGTAATGTTGAGGCTGCTGTAACACTGACTTCAAACAGTCTTGTAGGGCCTATAAACTATTTTCAACAGTAACAATAATCCCTCAACCGAAACATTACACAAACACCCTGACAGGAATCCACTATTGTAATGCAGAAATCAAAGTAACACCTAAAGAAAAACTCAGCCCATAGCCTCTTTCCCTTACATTTACTCTCTTGCTCACCCTAATCATTGCCCCTAACACTACCATTAAATTACTCTATTTCATACTAGACTTCTTGACAGATGTATACAAAACCCTTAAGCATAATGTGTGTCCATACCCTAACCAGAGACCTGACACCACAAGCAGAATGCCAAACGCTCCATCTAAAACTTTGCTTAATCTCTAACCCAGAAAGGTAAAATCTAGTCCCTAGGAGAGTAGAGGGAGGTCAGCTCTGCCTCAGGATCTCCTGCCCCAGCAGGAGGAATGTGACTGTGGCAGGGACTGTGAGGTCACTTCTGCCTCTGCAGTGGATAGGGCAGCAGCAGGAACGTGTCACAGAAAGGGACTGTGAGGTCACTTGTGTCTGTAGTTGGCAGGTCACCCTTGCCTTCTCCCTGGGATCTGGACTTTTGGGCTGACATCTGCCTATCTGCCAGTGGCCCTGGCACTTGGTTGGCATGCTGACTGTGGGATCCCCTCTGCCTCCATACCCAGGAGGACCCAGACAGAAAGAAGGCCCCCATATGGGTTGTCCTGTCCCTTTTGCTTGAGTCCATGACTGCACAGCAGGAGGCACAAGGCTGGGCTGTGTCTAGCCAAGAAGCTGCAAGGCCAGCAGCAGGCCCATGGCTTGGAAGGTGCTAGTGAGGTGACTTCTGTCTGTTGGGCTGCCAGGCCACAAGGAGCCTGCTGGGTTGGGATGCCTACTTCAGGAGTGGTTTCCACACTGATGGAGCTTCCTTTGATAGTAGGAAAGAGCAGGAGAGAACAAGCTGCCACAAAATGCAATGTGGAATGTTGGCCTCGATGAGGAAGAAATGCTGGGATGAGAGCAAGGTGGTGAACAGACATGGGTGTCTGCAGACTTCAGGAAAATAAGGCAAAGTGTGGGACAGCATAGGAAAGCTTGCACAGGAGAAGGCAGAGGGTGCTGGTGAGAATGGAAAGCCCCAACAGCCCTGAAGTTTTTGTCCCTTGTCTAGAGCTTATGAGGTGATGAGATGTAGTCATTGCAGTGGGGCCTCCTTCCTTCCTTGCAACCCTTGCAGAGGCTGGGAGGTGTCACACCACTGTTCTTCTCATGGCATCACACTGCCCAGAACATCCCACGGATCGCCAGGAAGAGCCCTGAGCCAGACATGGGGTACAAGATCTCCCCTCCAGTAGCTGGTGGCAGGCCTTGAATCTTCTGCTTCACTAAAACCAACCAAGACTTTTCTCAGCACAGCGCTTTGCCTGTCTGTAATCATTGCCTCCAATTATCTGCCCTAACAAGGCCCTGGGGAGGCTTTGTTAGTAACAGCCCTCAGTGGGTCCCTTTAATACTCCAAGTCACTTCAACTTTTGTGCCTCCTGACTTGACTTGCTCAAGCGGTTACATCATTCTCCTCTCAGTACCTGAGCTTCATAGACTCAGCACCAAAATACACCATGGACCTCATTAAAATGAAGAAACTCCTAACATCTCCTGCATAGATTTCTTCAAGTCTTCACGGCTTGTTCAGCTAATAGCAGAGCTTGCATGATGTAGTTAAGGAAGAAGATTTCAAAAAGCACCAAATCAAAAACTTCTTGTTTCAAAGTCTGAATTTTGCTGCAGTTCAGTTTTGAGCATCATTCTCCTATTGCTGTTCATCCTGGGTGACTTCTTTGGAGACCTCTATCAGGAGGAAAAGCAGAGTCTGGAGGTCTGACAGCTCCACTGCCAGCAGTGGTCTTTGTCCCTGTAACTGCAGCCCAGCCCAGCACGTGAAACCCTTTCTAAGACAAGTCAGTTGTACTTTGGGAACAAAATAAATAATAAAAAAATGAAAATAAATAAAATAAAATAAAATAAAATAAAATAAAATAAAATAAAATAAAATAAAATAAAATAGTATAATTGAAATAACTGTTGGAATCTGAGAAATTCAGCTTAAATCTTAGTAGACACCAGGACATCCATGCTGTCTCTTGGGTCTTCTGTGGAAAACTCAGGGAGAAAAGTAAAGAAAATATATCTTCAAGCGGCTGTAGCTGTACCCATGAGCTTGGTCTCTTTTGGGAAATCATCTCCTTTGAGCCACAGAAACCTAAATTGAGTAATGTGAAAAGACCTGCCCAGTCAATAGAGTAGGGCAAAGTCATGCTTCCTGTGCTATAGATGCAGAAGGCAAAAAGAATTGCATTGTGCCTTACACTACTGAAAGACGTGTAACTACTCAAGGTCATGCAACTTTACCTCAGTACTGACAAGTCCATCACTAAACCATGCTACCAAGTTCTACAACTACACCTTGGCTCTCCAGTCAATGAACCAGCTCATGGATGGCAATCAGGGAGTCCCAGTTAGCATGATGCTGCCTCAGGTGCACCACCATGGTAGCCATTGGCACCTGCTGTTCTTCAACCCTCAGCGAACCCACAACAGAAGGATTCTATGGAAGACCATGTAAGGTATACAACTGTTTAATGTCCCCAATCCCCAAGGCAGGTATGCCAAAGCCCTACCAGTAGTGGCCTCTTGGAGCTTTGAAGTACCCTCTCCTGAAGCAGTCTATGCCGAGGATGCACATAGCCTCCGGGTTAGTTCCAGTGGGGTGCTTTTGCCATTCCTTTTCAGTTAGACTCCCTTCATCCTCCAGACAGTTAACTGCTGGAATCCCCCTGTCACTCCAGAAATACAGATGGCTTCTACCTCTCTAAGTCTTGATGGCATTAGGGTACACTGTGCACCGGTATCCAATAGAGCCTGACACATTTGTGGGTCTGATGTGCCAGGCCATTAAACATACACAGTCCAGTAAACTCAATTGTTCAGAAACACCACGAGAAGCATCACATGGGGTGGTGCTGCTGGTGAGGACATGTTTGTGCCAGCAGCCTGAGTGGGCAGCAACTGTGTGCAGGCGAGGGGAGGCCAGGAAGCGCATGCCAAGAGCGCTCCTGCCAGCAGAGACAAGGCCAGGGCCCAGGCCAAGGGGAGAGGCAGGTCCAGGGCAGGGGGCTGCAAGGGCCATGCTGAGCTCCCTGCCCCGGTAGCAGCCACACTGGACCTCAGCAGATGTGCTGGCCTGCACGCACTGGGAAGTTCTGGTGTGCATCAGAGAGCAGCAAGGAGGGCGCTGGAGAGGGCCGGGGCCAGGCAGGCAGCAGATCCCCATGCAAGGGCTATCTGGGGGTCCCCTCTGATGCAGCCAGCTCATGCAGTGTGGCAGGAGGAGGGCAGGCAGGGCTTGTGGACAGGGGGCAGAGCCTGGTCCTGGACGCTCCATGCACCTCCTGGCAGGCTGCAGTGAGGGGATGAATGCTCTGGGCCCCCTTTCTGCTCTGCCCAGGCCAGCAAGAGCCCAGAGTGGCCTCCTGTCCCCTGCCCCTTCAGCTCTTGGCTCCCTTCATGCAGCCCTGGCTCTGCAGCACCAAGCCCTGCTGGGAGCCCTCCCCTGCATGCTCCCACCACTCCCTGACGCTGGTGCTGCCCTCTGCCGGGCAATGCCCAGCCCAGCCCAGCCCAGCCCAGCCCAGCAGCCCAGGCTGGGCTGGCCTAAGGGCAGTGCCCACTGCAGGCTGCTTCAGGGCTCTGGGCACGGCCACCACAGCCTCAGCCCCTAAAAGGCACCACAGCTGCTGGGACAAAGGCAGCTCTGGGCCTCCCCAGCAACCCCCAGCCTGGGGCCAGCGACGGCTCAGGAAATGGAGGGTCCTGAACTGGCGGTGCAGCTCTGCAGAGCCAGGGGCTATGGTGCCTTGGGACTCCCCCATTACTCTCCCTGCCCGTGCTGCTCAGGGTGAGCAGCAGACTCAAGTCCATGGGGATCTCTGCTGCTGAGCCCCTTTCCATCTGCCCTGATGGCTCAGCAGCACAGGGCACTGCTTGGCAAGACCACGGGGTGTCTCAAAGAACACAGAGACAATGAGTGCTGCAGTAGGCCTGACCCATGACACTCCAAAGACAGTCTCCTCAATTGCTCTGTAGTCTCATGGTCCTTTGCCTGATGACTCTTCAGCAGCTGTCCTGGCATTGCAGAGCCCTCCTTAGCTCACGGACTCCTCAGATTCCTCTTTTCCTTTACCAGACTCTTCTTTGGATGGTCACTCATGGTTCTAATCGCTGCCAACTCAGCGTTGTGTATTCTTCATGGAGATCCCCCAACATCTCCTGGATTCCTCTCCAGGCAGGCATCGGCCATAAGCCTGGTACATGGAAACAAATTTTACAACTCAAGGAGTGTTTTAAAGGAGGTATGTTTATTGCAGCTCTGGGTACAAAGGGTATTGCTCCTCTTAACTTGCACACCAAGGGTTACTATCAGGGTGCTTATAATGATGGGATAGATACATATTCATTTCACTTCCCCTGTAAGTCTCTTGCATATACCTTAGGTATCCAAAGAACCATTAACTGAGGTTCCCGCCCCTATTCATGTGTGCTTTAGAGTCCTCGGGTGGTTGTCCATTGTACTCTGGTGGTCTTTTGATGAGGGCCAGAAGTCTTCTCCACTGCTAAACTTTTGACACTTCCTCTCATTTGCAGACTTCAGCAGTGCAAGCCAGTTCTTGTTGGTTCTATTGTCTATGTGTACAAATACTTTTCTTCCCTTATCTTTTAGCAATGTCCCATACTCATACTCCCTGTCCTTGTGGTTGACTTACAATATGCATCTGTGTTAACTGAAACTTGCAAAATCAGCATTAGGTGACTTCTCTAGATATGCTACAGTTCTGCAGTCAAAACTTTAGTATCTGTTTCTTACTTCACCACCAGCAGGGCTCAGCAGGAGAAGGTGACAGTGGCAAGAGAGCAGCTCTGCATGCACCAAGCGCTGGTGCTCCCTGGCCGTGCTGCTGGGGTGGGACTCTTTTCCTCTGCACGTCGGCACACAGGCACTGCCCCTGCAGAGCCAGACCAGGTCTCAGAGGAAGGACGTCAGACAAAGAAGGCACTGCAGGCTCCTTCCTTAAGTTTAAATTCACAAAAAGATGGGCTTCTCATTTACAGTCTCTGAGCTATACTTGACTCGTACAGACTTAAATAAGAATGAATAATACCATTTATTTGGTAACATTAGTAAAACTAAAAGAAAAACACAAGCAAACCTGTACTAAAAATGCAAGCACACACATTCATGAGAAGAAAGAAAAAAGAAAGAAAGAAAGAAAGAAAGAAAGAAAGAAAGAAAGAAAGAAAGAAAGAAAGAAAGAAAGAAAGAAAGAAAGAAAGAAAGAAAGAAAGAAAGAAAGAAAGAAAAAGAAAGAGAGAGAGAACATTGGCTGTTCCTGTAATAAGTGACATTACGAGTTATCTGCAGAAGCAGATTGTAAATGTATTGCATCTGGACCATATCTACACATAAATTTCCAGAGTACATGCTTGATCTCCTTGCTCCTTATGCTGTAGATGAGGAGGTTCATTGCTGGAGGCACTACCACATATAAAACTGCAACCACCAGGTCCAAGGATGGGGAAGAAATGGAGGGGGGTTTCAGGTACGCAAACATGACCATGCTGATAAACAGGGAGACCACAGCCAGGTGAGGGAGGCATGTGGAAAAAGCCTTGTGTTGGCCCTGCTCAGAGGACATCCTCAGCACCACCCTGAAGATCTGCACATAGGACACCACAATGAAAATAAAGCAGTCAAGACCCAAACAGGCACTAACCAGAAGAACCCCAGCTTCCCTGAGCTAGGCATCTGAGCAGGAGAGCTTGAGGATCTGGGGGATTTCACAGAAGAACTGGTCCACAGCATTGCCTTGGCAGAGGGGTAGGGAAAATGTAGTGGCCGTGTGCAGGACAGCATAGAGAAAGCCACTGTCCCAGGCAGCTGCTGCCATGGTGGCACAAGCTCTGCTGCCCAGGAGGCTCCCATAGTGCAGGGGCTTGCAGATGGCAACGTAGCGGTCATAGGCCATGACGGTGAGAAGGGAATACTCTGCTCCAATGAAAAATACAAAAAAGAGAACTTGTGCAACACACCCTTGATAGGAGATGGCCCTGTTGTCCCAGAGGGAATTGTCCATGGCTTTGGACAGAGTGGTGGAGATGCAGCCCAGGTCAAGGAGGGCGAGATTTAGGAGGAAGAAATACGTGGGGGTGTGCAGGTGGTGGTCGCAGGCTATAGCAGTGAAGATGAAGCCATTGCCCAGGAGGGCAGCCAGGTAGATGCCCAGGAAGATCCCGAAGTGCAGGAGCTGCAGCTCCCGTGTGTCTGCAAATGCCAGCAGGAGGAACTCGCTCAGAGAACTTACGTTTGTCATTTAATGACATTGGACACAGTTGCCTGTTGAAGAGGAGAAGGCAGAGAAACGTTAGTACAGACTTCTCTCAGGAAAATCCATTGCAAGTCTTAGAACACCCCCAGCCTGAGTCTGTCTTTGCAGGATAACCTTTCTGCATCTCTCTTGCTTGAGCTGCTGCTTGTGCTGGCTGGAAGTGACATTGGGAGCAGGGGCTGCTGTGGGCTCCAGAGGAGTCCTTCCTGCTGGGAAGCAGGAGAAAGGGTAACTCAAGTTCAGTGCACTGGACAGACCACAAGCTTTGAAATGTTGCTTGAAAGGAAGCATCCAACCACACTGTACAGTAGGGGGCATTTATTTGCTTTGTTTTCTGGTAGCTACACTTGTAATATTTAGGAGGAACAACCAACCCGGTGTTTTCCCTGAGAAGAAAGTACAGACAGCTGAGAGAGAGAAGCCCCAGTCCCAGTGCAACTGGACAGAATCCTCACCTTGTCTGCAGGTGCATGAGCAGGATCTCAGCTCTTCCTTCCTAGCCAGGGCTGCAGAGGCATCACTCCAGATGCTCACAGACAGCCATCCAGCAGTACAGACACGGCCTTAGCACAGAGGTGTCTTCTCCTTGGGGCACCTGGAGAACACAAGGATGCCATGACAGACCTGTAACCTTCTGGAGAGCAGCCTGCAGCCCAGGAGAAAACCCCATGGACAAACCTGAATAGCCACAAGCTGGGCTGTCCCAGCATCCCAGCTGCACCCCTGCAGTGTCTGGAGGAGGCTTAGCACTTGGCTCTTGGTTGACCAGGGGCAGCTGCGTTATGGCACTCCAAGGGGCTTCTGCCAGACTTCCTCACCTCGCACTGCAACCCAGCAGGACTCTCAAAGCCTACTGCATTGCCCACTGCCCTCCCATAAGCAAGACCCAGCAGGAGACCCTTCCAGGACCTGCAGCTGCATGGCCCAGAAGCCAGACACTTACCTTGTCAAGGGCTGTGCAGATTTCTCCTGCAGGCAGCTCTCAGCATCCTCTCACTCCCAACTGCCTCCAAGCCCTCTCTCCTTTTCTCCTCTCTCTGTGCCACCTGTGGTCAGAGCCCCAGCTCTGATGCACTGTGCAGAGGAGCTGCTCCTGGGCACAGCTGTCTCTCTGCATCATAGGAGTTTTTGAAATGTGTTTTCTCTGTCTCAGGAGCCCGGCCCAGCTCAGCAGCACAGGCCCAGCCCAAGGCATTGCAATCACCCCTCTGGGGGCTTTGATGATGAGCCCACAAACCTCAGGCACTGAGAGATAATTGAAGACATCTCTCCAGAAGTCCAAGTCAGATGCAAGTTTCCTGGAGTTTCCCCCTGAGGGCCAGCACTGACATAGCCTCCCTGGAGCTCGTTAGAGCAGAACACTGGAGGCAGTGAGTACAAGGAGACAAAGGCAATGTGAAGGTGACACTGAGGTGTGGACAAACTGGATGCGTGTCATCAAGCACGAGGGCCAGGCCTTGACCTGGTCCTTTCCCTTCCCACCTTGCTCCGGGCTCTTCCTGGAGCAGTAGGAGATGGGGATGTGCAGGAGAATGGTACGACCCCTGCCTGGTTCATCAGGGGAATGAGGAGGCCCTGGTACTTTAGCAATGAGCTGTCTCCTTATAGACCTCAGTGACAGAGACAACAACTGCAGGCATGGACACAAAAATCTCAGTTTGTTGGGACTTTCAGCCTTGCCTATGTCCTTGCTCCTCTGATGACCAGAGTATCTTAGTCTCAGTCAGCTGAATATGAGCCAGCAGTGTGCTCAGGTGGCCAAGAGGGCCAACAGCATCCTGGCTTGCATAAGAAACAGTGTGACCAGTAGGGCTAGGGAGGTGATCGTCCCCCTGTACTCGGCTCTGGTGAGGCCATACCTCGAGTACTGTGTTCAGTTTTGGGCCCCTCGCTACAAGAAGCACATCGAGGTGCTTGAGCGGGTGCAGAGAAGGGCGACGAGGCTGGTGAGGGGCCTGGAGAACAAGTCCTACGAGGAGCGGCTGAGGGAGCTGGGCTTGTTCAGCCTGGAGAAGAGGAGGCTCAGGGGCAACCTTATCGCTCTCTACAGATACCTTAAAGGAGACTTTAGTGAGGTGGGAGTTGGTCTGTTCTCCCACGTGCCTGGTGACAGGACGAGGGGGAATGGGCTTAAGTTGCGCCAGGGGAGTTTTAGGTTGGATCTTAGGAAGATCTTCTTTACCGAAAGGGTTGTTAGACATTGGAACAGGCTGCCCAGGGAAGTGGTGGAGTCACCATCCCTGGAAGTCTTCAAAAGATGTTTAGACGTAGAGCTTAGGGATATGGTTTAGTGGGGACTGTTAGCGTTAGGTCAGAGGTTGGACTCGATGATCTTGAGGTCTCTTCCAACCTAGAAATTCTGTGATTCTGTGATTCTGTAACTATTACATGGGACATGCAAGTTTCTGATATCTGGCCAGGAGGTTAAGGAGACTGGGAGAGCTGAAGAACAACTGAAAGACAAAGCTTGCAGGGGACACTGCATAAGTCTTTGACTTACAGCCAAGTTGGACAAAGGAGAAGGACAAGAGGGACGAAGACTATGAGCCTTCAGCATGAGAGACCCCCTGACACCCCCAGAGTGAACACCAGAGACTGATACGCATGCTCCAGTAGGAGGGTTTGGATTCTGGAAACTAATTATAATAACCCTGTTGGTTGTTTTTTTTTTTTTTTTTTTTTTTTTTGAAGTAGTAATGAATATGTATCAGCCTAGGAGCATAAAAATCATCTGCTTGATATAACTGGTTTGCGTCTAGGTGGAGCGGAGACTCTCAGCGCACCCAGTGCTGTTTGCTTACCTGTATTCATTTAATAAATTGTAAACTTTGATTATAGTCCTATTTTGAAGACTGAGCCATTTATTACACTGGTACAAATGTGGCCCCGCACCAACACCACTGCTCGTGCTGCCTTTCCTGCCTCGCCCTGTCCTCTCGATCGACTCCTTGTCTCTGCCGGGCCCCACATTCCACACCCAAACATATCCCTTTGCTGTCACCCTCTCCTCTGCCCAGCGGGATGGCAGAGCCAGGGCAGGCCATGGTAGAGTTAGGCTGTGTAGCACCCATGCAGAGCACTTGTGGCAAAGTGGGAGCTGAGATTGGGTTCTGTGGTGCAGAGGAGGCCCCATGCAGGAAAGATGAAGTTAAACAGCAGCTTTGCAGTGGGGGTGGGGGGGCTGGTGTCCATCGTGGTTTGGCATGGGAGGCTTCTGGCCACAAAGGGCCAAGGGATGGGTTGACACAACTTCTCTGGGCAACCTGTTCCATTGACCAGCACGTCCCAAAGGAAAGAATGTCTTCCTTATACCTAATTTTAAAGCACCCTCTTTTAGGCCCCCTTTAGGTACTGGAAGGCTGCTATAGGGTCTCTCCAGGCTGAAGAGAACCAGCTTTCTCAGCCAGTCTTCATTGAAAAGATGCCCCAGCCTGTCTATCCTGTTTTTGGCCTCTTCTAGACTACTTCTAATAATTCCATGTCCTTCTTGAGTTTGGAGCCCCAGGGCTGAATGCAGTAATCCAGGAGGTGTCTCCCAAGAGCAGAGGTGAGGGAGAGAATCACCTCTCTTAATCTTTCGGCCAAACTTCTTTGATGCTGCCCAGAATACAGTTGGCTTTCTGGGCTGCAAACTCACATTGCCGGCACAGGTTGAGCTTCTCATCCACCAGCACACCAGGTCCTTCTCCTCAGAGCTGCTCTCTACCCATTCTCCACCCAGCCGGTATTTGTGCTTGGGATTGCCCCAAGCCAGCTGCAGGACCTTGCACTCGGCCTCTGTGAGCCTCATGAGGTTCCCACAGGAAAATCTCTCAAGCCTGTCCAGGTCCATCTGCATATCATCCCTTCCCTCCAGTGTATTGACTGCACCATCCAGCTTGGTGTCATCAGCATACTTGCTGAGACTGCACTCAGTCACACTGTCCATGTCACTGACAAAGTGTTAAACGGTGCTGGCCCCAATACTGACCCCTGAGGAACACCACTCTTTACTGACCTCCACTTGGACATTGAGCTGTAGACTCCAGCTCCTTGAGGGTGACCATGCAGACAATTCCTCACTCACCAGGTGATCCATCCATCACATCCATGTGTCTCCAATTGAGAGACAAGGCTATGGTGTGAGACAGTGTCAAATGATTTGCACAAGTCAAAGTTCACGACGTGAGTTGCTCTTCCCCTCTCCACCAATGCTGTAAGCCCATCGTAGAAGGCCACCAGGTTTGTCAGGCACAATCTGCCCTGTGTGAAGCCATGTTGGCTGTCACCAACAGCCACCATTTGGCTGTCACCACCAGTCCAAAAGGTAGAGTAGCATGATAAGTCAGAGAGAGGCATTTGCAATGAACCTGTGCAAGGAGGGTGACAAAAATCTCATGGGAACACTGGGTGTAATTACTGGAGTTCTGCACAGAGAAGTGTCAGGGCTCTGTGGGGTGCCCACATCTGAGCTGGCCTCGTGCACTGCTTATCCACACTGGGCTGGTCAGAAACACGAGTTCCTGACTTACACACACACAGTGCACTGCAGCACTTGCAGGGTCCCTCTGGCTCCTGCAGCCACTGCCAGAGGCTGGGAGGCACCTCAGCCCTGTGGTGGGTGCATCACCCTGCTCTGTCCTCCTCTGATATGCCCCACAGCATGAGGAATGGGCACAGGGACCTTGAGGGTTCAAGGAAACACATTGCAGAGCTGCATTCAGGTCTCGCACTTTGGACTAGACGGTCTCTGAAGGTGCCTTCCACCTGGACTATTCTGTGCTATTCAGGCAGATGCCCCATGGTTGTTACTCTCAGGAAGAAGGGACCTGAAGACACTCAGTCCCACTGGCCTTCATGACACCCCTAGGGATAGCTGATGGCCTTTGTGCTTGCTCTTTTTCCTCTCTCCATGTGTGCACGATGTGCCTGCAGGTAGCAGCAGCTGCAAAGGGTTTCTGTTCCTGAATCTGTCCTGCACCTGGACAGGCCCTGCTCTTCTCCCAGCACATCCTATGTCCCAGGTAGCCTTTGGGACTCTCGTTGAGCATGTTCTGATGTGACTGCAACTCTGAAAGACGACGTGAGCCTTCAGGCATGGCCCTTTTAGGAGGGAAATTCTGTTCTGGAAGCCAGCTGTGTCACTCATGTGCCCACTGCCTGTCTCTGCCTGCAGTCCCAGCACAGCCTCACAGCAGCACTGGCACCAAGCTACGGAAGCAGCCAGGCCTTAAACTGCCAACAGGGCTCAGCAGGAGAGGGTGGCAGTGGCAGGAGTGCAGCTCTGCATGGACTCAGCACTGGTGTTCCCAGGCTGGACTGCCATGACTCTTTTCCCCTCCACCTCTGCACACTGTCCCTTAAGCCACAGAAAACGTCTCAGAGGAAGGATATAAGACAAAAAGTCACTTTAATTGGTTTAAATACTCAGCAAAATAAATAATTATATTTCTTTGTGGAAAATATTTGATAAAATAAAACTGAGAAAAAGCAGAACACCAATAACAACACAAGAACATAATAACCCCTGGCTTCACCTATCATGATTTACATTACGAGTGATTTACAGAAGAAGGCAGGCAATATATTGCTGAAGAAAAACACCCAGTCATCACTTTCCACATGGCATGCTTGATCTCCTTGTTCCTCATGCTGTAGATGAAGGGGTTCACTACTGAAGGCACCACCAAGTACAGAAATGCCAGAACAACATCCAAGGAAGGGGAGAAAATTGATGGGGGCTTCAGGTGGGCAAAGATAACTGTGCTGAGAAAAAGGGAGACCACAGCCAGGTGAGGGAGGCATGTGGAAAAGGCTTTGTGCCGGCCCTGCTCAGAGGGCATCCTCAGCACAGCTCTGAAGATCTGCACATAGGACAGCACAATGAAAATAAAACAACCCCCAAATAGAAAAGCAGCAACCGTACTAAGTTGAACTGCCCTTAGGTACGAGTCTGAGCAGGAGAGCTTAAGGATCTGGGGCATTTCACAGAAGAACTGGTTGAGGGAATTGCCACAGCAGAGAGGCATTGAAAATGTACTGGCAATGTGCAGTACAGCTTGGAGAAAGCCATTGCCCCAGGCAGCTGCTGCCATCTGGGCACAAGCTCTGCTGCCCACGAGGCTCCCATAGTGCAGGGGCTTGCAGATGGCAATGTAGCGGTCGTAGGACATGACAGTGAGAAGGGAATACTCTGCTCCAATCAAGAAGAATAAAAAGAAGACCTGTGCAGCACATCCTTGATAGTAGATATCCCTGGTGTCCCAGAGGGAATTGGCCATGGCTTTGGGCAGAGTGGTGGAGATGCAGCCCAGGTCGAGGAGGGCGAGGTTGAGGAGGAAGAAATACATGGGGGTGTGCAGGCGGTGGTCGCAGGCTATGGCGCTGAGGATGAGGCCGTTGCCCAGAAGGGCAGCCAGGTAGATGCCCAGGAAGAGTGCGAAGTGCAGGAGCTGCAGCTCCCGCGTGTCTGTGAATGGCAGCAGGAGGAACTCACTCACAGAGCTGCTGTTGGGCATTTGCTGGTTCTGGACACAGTTGTCTGCTGAAGAGGTGAAGGTAGAACAAATTTACAACAAACTTCTCTGAGGAAAACCTACTCTAAGCCTTAAAGCACCAGTCCACCTGTGCCTCTCTCTTTGCAGGAGAACCTCTCTGCAGCTCTCTTGCTTGGGCTCTGGCTGGTGTTGGATGAGAGTGGTGTTGCCTTCAGGGGGCAGTGGCGACCTGGTTCAGGAACGGCACGGAAACGAACCCCAGGCCGCTCGGTCCATCGGCTCACATACACCTATGTGGTGGATGGCAAATGGCATTTATTGTCAAGTCACATGGTTTTATATACCCGAGGCCCATAGCGTCACTTCCGCTTGCTTACATCACAGACCACAAGCTACTGTCCATCAAGGGATGGGCTCCTCCTTTCCGTACAGGGTGACATCTTCCGGCCGCCAGACCCTAACTACCCACATTTCCCCCCTCCCTATGCACAACCAAATTAGCTAAAATATAACAATCTTAAGACTTAGACATCGTAACTTAAATAAAAAACATAAGGCACAATAACCAGGAGAAAACTAGGAGGTAACTGGTAACCCTGAGTAAATACACTCTTAAAGTAGTTGTTGGTGTTCTACCAACATAATGTTAACTTTCTCTAACCAACTTTTAACAAACAACACAAGCTTATTTAGTATATAAGGTCCAAAGATAAGATCACACAAAGGCATCGCAGCCCCCCACCCACGAAGGCCGCTTTGCTGTTGTCTGGATTCTGTCAGTGTGGAACTCTCAGGCTTAGACAGGACGCTTGCTGACTTATTGTCTTCTCTTGTCACTGGGGTATACAGATTACGGGGGTGTCCGATGATCCGTTCCTGTGAACGGAAACCCAGTTTTCATTAGTTTTATTCTGAGTCGCGGGTGGGTCACTGCGCCGAACTTACGCCAGCGCCCGATCCACCATGATCTGGCAGATAGTAGGCGAGTTGATCATTCCTTGAGGCAGCATTTTCCACTGGAAGTTGGTGTGTTGGCTGTTTGGAGCTTCTCTGGCCACACGAGTTGCCATAACTTCATGGGCCTGCAGGCCCTGGGCTTGCGCCTGGGGGGTGATCACTGTTGGGTCCATACCCATTAGCCGCTGCAGGCTAGAGCCATATAGTGGGTGATCCGCCCCAGTTACTTGGGCCAGTTGTCTCATACAGTTATCCTCCCATTCTTGTTTAAAAACGATCATCCCCCCCGTCAAAGATCAGTGTACAAGTTTGTTTTATATCAAACAGGAGCATATCGTCTCCCCCGAAAACACCATCTATGAGGGTGGAGACCACTGCAGAATGAAGCCCTTTATCCGCAACGGCTTTAACAATCGCTTGTACATCCTTAGGGCTTATTGGTGAGTGAAACCTCTGCCCCCTGTCTGTCACCCAGACCAGGAACGGTAGCGTGGCCGATGGGGCCCAGTCGGCACATGCAATCTTAATTTTCCTCCAATCCGTGAGAGGAATTTCTCCCCCTTGTGGTGCAGCTTTATCTCGGATGGGGATATTTTTGCTATCTGTCCCCATTTCCCCCTCCGAATTTTAATCGGTATCTGATCCACAGTCGGAGCTCGACTGACTGGTCACCTCTGAGTTCCGGTACCCTCCCGTCAAGTTCGGGCCCCGCCCACCACCCCTGCGGGCGGGCCACTCTCTCCCTCGTGGCTCGCCCCGCCACCTTCTCGGCAAGGTGTTTGCCCCACAAGAGCATTTTTTCAGATGGCCGTTCCGATCGGCTCTCTGCCCCTCTCTCATGCTTCTACCTCTGCCCTCACAGCCGTCCTCTTTCAACCATTTCCACGTGTTAGTAAAACCTAGCACTTCATCCCCGTTCCCGCCAGAGGCTTCTTCGTCCCACCCTTCGTCCTCTAGTTTGGCGCCGTATTGGGGTGCACATGGCAGTGGTCTCTCCCAGATTTCCTCAGGCTCTGGTTCCCCACTGGCACCCCTGGCTTCCTCAGCTGAGCCACCCCATAGCTTCCATAATTTTGATACAACCTTCACAAGGGTTTCCATCTTCCTTGTTGGTCTGGGAGCGTCCACCCCTCCGGGCTGGTTCCGCCGTTCATCCGAATCCGGCCGCCGTTCATCTGGCTCCAGCTGCCTTTCATCCGAATCCAGTTTTCCCAGGTTTCGGCACCACTTCTTGCCTTCAGGGGGCAGTGGCGACCTGTTTCAGGAACGGCACGGCGACCAACCCCAGGCTGCTCGGTCCATCGGCTCACAGACACCAATGTGGTGGATGGCAAATGGTGTTTATTGTCGAGTCACATGGTGTTATATAGCTGAGGCCCACAACGTCACTTCTGCTTGCTTATATCACAGACCACACGCTACTGCCCATCAAGGGAGGGGCTCCACCTTTCCCTACAGCATGACATCTTCTGGCCGCCAGACCCTAACTACCCACACTTGTCCCTTTCAAAAGTCAGCAGTTTTTGGAAACTCCTTTGTTCTCTTATCCCCTAGACCCGAGTCTCAAGGTTTACCCTTCAAACCCTCTATTGACATGAACTGCTAGACAATTCTTTTGCAAGATACAACAACTATATACATTAACAGTCTGTTTCACATAAAAGTGTAGTTATCCAAGGGTATGTAAGACAGAAGGTCACATTCATCATACCATGCAGCCCTAGCATTGTTCCATATCAACACAAATCAGATGAATATATTTCACATACTCGTGGCATTGGGACAATGTATTCTCCTTTCAACCATGTGAAAACACTGGATGGTGTCATAATGCTGTCCTTCACATGATATTATGGGCATCGTCCCCTACCCCACAGACTCCAGGAAGAGCCCTGAGTGAGACATGGAGGTGCTGGGGGTGCAGGATCTCCCCTCCCAGTGGCTGGGGTCAGGCCTTGGCATTCTGCTTCAGCAAAACAAACAAAGACTTTTCTCAGCACAGTGTCTTTGCCTGTCTGTAATCAGGGCCTCCCGTTATCTGCCGTAACAGTTCCCATGCGAGGCTTTCATAGTTACAGACTAGAATGGCCAACAGAGTGTAGAGTATAGAGCAGTCTAATACTACGGAATAGAGTAGCCAGCAGAGGTGAGACAGGTACTTTAATATAATGAAAGCCATCAGAAAGCTGATCCCAGTTAGATGACTGATATGGGGAGGTCAGGAGTAACCTGGCCAGGACGGATGTGAGGTTTGGGGGAGGGAAGAGAAGGGAGGAGGAGCTCAGAAGCTTACCTTTGCAGAGGTAAGAGGGTTCATGCAATCTTGAGGCTGCTGTAACACTGACTTCAAACAGTCTTGTAGGGCCTATAAACTATTTTCAACAGTAACAATAATCCTTCAATCTAAACATTACACAAACACCCTGACAGGACTCCACTATTGTAATGCAGAACTCAAAGTATCACCCGAAGAAAAACTCAGCCCATAGCCCCTTTCCCTTATATTTACACTTTTGCTCACCCGAATCAGTGCCCCTAACACTAACATTAAATTGCTCTATTTCATCCTAGACTTCTTGACAGATGTAAACAAAACCCTTAAGCATCATGTGTGCCCATACCCTAACCAGAGACCTGACACCGCAAGCAGAACACCAAACGCTCCATCTAAAACTTTGCTTAATATCTAACCCAGAAAGGTCAAATCTAGTCCCTAGGAGAGTAGAGGGAGGTCAGCTCTGCCTAAGGATCTCCTGCCCCAGCAGGAGGAATGTGACTGTGGCAGGGACTGTGAGGTCTCTTCTGCCTCTGCAGCTGGCATGTCACCCTTGACTTCTCCCTGGGATCTGCACTTTTGGGCTGATATCTGGCAGTGGCCCTGCTAGGCCAGAAGAAGGCACCTGCTTGGCATGCTGACTGTGGGATCCTGTCTGCCTCCAGACCCAGGAGGACCCAGACAGAAAGAAGGTCCCCATATGGGTTGTCCTGTCCCTTCTGCTTGAGTCCATGACTGGCCAGCAGGAGGCACAAGGCTTGGCTGTGTGTAGCCAAGAAGCTGCAAGGCCAGCAGCAGGCCCATGGCTTCGGAGATGCTGCTGAGGTGACTTGTGTCTGGTTGGCTGCCAGGCCGCAAGGAGACTGATGGGTTGGGATGCCTACTTCAGGAGTGGTTTCCACCCTGATGGAGCTTTGCTTGATAATAGGAAAAGGCAGGAGAGAATAAGCTGCCACAAAATGCAATGTGGAAAGTTGGCACTAGCCTCGATGAAGAAGAAATGCTGGGATGAGAGCAAGGTGGTGAACAGACATGGGTTTCTGCAGACTTCAAGGAAATAGGGCAAAGTGTGGGACAGCATTGGAAAGCTTGTAGAGGAGAAGGCAGAGGGTGCTGGCGAGAATGGAAAGCCCCAACAGCCCTGAAGTTTTTCTCCCCTTGTCTAGAGCTTATGAGGTGACGAGATGTAGTCATTGCAGTGGGGCCTCCTTCCTTCCTTGCAACCCTTGCAGAGGCTGGGAGGTGTCATTCCAGTGTTTTTCTCATGGTATCACATTGCCCAGAACAGATCGCCAGGAAGAGCCCTGAGCTAGACATGGGGTACAAGATCTCCCCTCCAGTAGCTGGTGGCAGGCCTTGAATCTTCTGCTTCACTAAAACCAACCAAGACTTTTCTCAGCACAGCGCTTTGCCTGTCTGTAATCATTGCCTCCAATTATCTGCCCTAACAAGGCCCTGGGGAGGCTGTGTTAGTAACAGCCCTCAGTGGGGACCATTAATACTCTAAGTCACTTCAACTTTTGTGCCTCCTGACTTGACTTGCTCAAGCGGTTACATCACTCTCCTCTCAGTACCTGAGCTTCAGCACCAAAATACACCATGGACCTCATTAAAATGAAGAAACTCCTAACATCTCTACCACAGTTTTCTTCATGTCTCCACAGCTCGTGCAGCTAATGGCAGAGCTTGCATGATGTAGTTAAGGAAGAAGATTTCAAAAAGCACGTAATAAAAATATTTTCTTGTTTCAAAGTCTGAATTTTGCTGCAGTTCAATTTTGAGCATCATTCTCCTAATGCTATTCATCCAGGGTGACTTCTTTGGAGACCTCCATCAGGAGGAAAAGCAAAATCTGGAGGTCTGACAGCTCCACTGCCAGCAGTGGTCTTTGTCCCCGTAACTGCAGCCCAGCCCAACACATGAAACCCTTTCTAAGACAAGTCAGTTGTACTTTGGGAACAAAATTAATTAAAATAAAATAAAATAAAATAAAATAAAATAAAATAAAATAAAATAAAATAAAATAAAATAAAATTAAATTAAATTAAATTAAATTAAATTAAATTAAATAATAAAATTGAAATAACCATTGGAATCTGAGAAACTCAGCTTAAATCTTAGTAGACACCTGGACATCCATGATGTCTCTTGGGTCTTCTGTGGAAAACTCAGGAAGAAATGTAAAGAAAATATATCTTCAAGTGGCTGTAGCTGTACCCATGAGCTTGGCCTCTTTTGGGAAATCATCTCCTTCGAGCCACAGAAAGCTAAATTGAGTAATGTGAAAAGACCTGATCAGTCAATAGAGTAGGGCAAATTCATGCTTCCTGTGCTATAGATGCAGAAGGCAAAAGGAATTTGTGTGCCTTACAGTGCTCAAGGACATTTAACCCAGGTCATGCATCTTTACCTTAGTAATGACAAGTCCATCACTAAACGGCGGCTAGCAAATGTGACGCCCATCTACAAGAAGGGCCGGAGGGCAGACCCGGGAAACTACAGGCCTGTAAGTTTGACCTCAGTGCCAGGAAAGCTCATGGAGCAGATCCTCCTGAGAATCATCACGCAGCACTTGCAGGGCAAGCAGGTGCTCAGGCCCAGTCAGCATGGGTTTATGAAAGGCAGATCCTGCTTGACGAACCTCATCTCCTTCTATGACAAAGTGACGCGCTGGGTGGATGAGGGAAAGGCTGTGGATGTGGTCTACCTTGATTTCAGTAAGGCTTTTGACACCGTCTCCCACAGCATTCTCCTCAAGAAACGGGCTGCTCTTGGCTTGGACTGGCGCACACTTCATTGGTTTAGAAACTGGCTGAATAGCCGGGCCCAAAGAGTCGTGGTGAATGGAGTCCAGTTGGAGGCCAGTCACTAGTGGCATTCCCCAGGGCTCGGTGCTGGGGCCGGTCCTCTTTAATATCTTCATCGATGATCTGGACGAGGGCATCGAGTGCACCCTCAGTAAGTTCGCAGATGACACCAAGTTAGGTGCGTGTGTCGATCTGCTTGAGGGTAGAAAAGCTCTGCAGGAGGATCTGGATAAGCTGCACCGATGGGCTGAGGTCAACTGCATGAAGTTCAACAAGGCCAAGTGCCGGGTCCTCCACCTGGGGCGCAATAACCCCAAGCAGAGCTACAGGCTGGGAGATGAGTGGTTGGAGAGCTGCCAGGCAGAGAAGGACCTGGGAGTGATGGTGGATAGTCAGCTGAATATGAGCCAGCAGTGTGCTCAGGTGGCCAAGAAGGCCAACAGCATCCTGGCTTGTATCAGAAACAGTGTGACCAGCAGGGCTAGGGAGGTGATCGTCCCCCTGTACTCAGCTCTGGTGAGGCCGCACCTCGAGTACCGTGTTCAGTTTTGGGCCCCTCGCTACAAGAAGGACATCAAGGTGATTGAGCGGGTGCAGAGAAGGGCGACGAAGCTGGTGAGGGGCCTGGAGAACAAGTCCTACGAGGAGCGGCTGAGGGAGCTGGGCTTGTTCAGCCTGGAGAAGAGGAGGCTCAGGGGCGACCTTATCGCTCTCTATAGGTACCTCAAGGGAGGCTGTAGAGAGGTGGGAGTTGGTCTGTTCTCCCACGTGCCTGGTGACAGGACGAGGGGGAATGGGCTAAAGTTGCACCAGGGGAGTTTTAGGTTAGATGTTAGGAAGAACTTCTTTACTGAAAAAGTTGTTAGGCATTGGAACAGGCTGCCCAGGGAAGTGGTGGAGTCACCATCCCCGGAAGTCTTCAAAAGATGTTTAGATGTAGAGCTTAGGCATATGGTTTAGTGGGGACTGCTAGCATTAGGTCAGAGGTTGGACTCGATGATCTTGAGATCTCTTCCAACCTAGAAATTCTGTGATTCTGTGATTCTGTAAACCATGCTACCAAGTTCTACAGCTACACCTTGGCTCTCCAGTCAATGAATCAGCTCATGGATGGCAATCAGGGAGTCCCGGTTAGCATGATGCTGCCTCAGGTGCGCTACCATGGTAGCCATTGGCACCTGCTGTCCTTCACCCCTCAGCAAACCCACAACAGAAGTGTTCTATGGAAGGCCAAGCAAGGTAGACAACTGTTTAAGATCCTCCATCTCAAAGGAACCTATGCCAAAGCCCCACCAATAGTGCCCTCTTGGAACTTTGAAGTTCCCTCTCCTGAAACAGTCTATGCTGAGAATGCACAGGCCATCCCAATGGGGTGCTTTTGCCATTCTTTCCCAGTTAGACTCCCTTCAGCCTCCAGACAGTTAACTGCTAGGATCCTCCTGTCACTCCAGAAATACAGGTGGGTTCTACCTCTTTAAGTCTTGATGGCATTAGGGTACACTGCACCAGTATCCAGTAAAGCCTGACACATTTGTGGGTGTGATGTGCCAGGCCATTAAATAAAGACAGTCCAGTAAACTCGATTGTTCAGAAACAGCAGGAGAAGCATCGCAAGGGGTGGTGCTGCTGGTGAGGACACATTTGTGCCAGCAGCCTGAGTGGGCAGCAGCTGTGCGCAGGTGAGGGGAAGCCAGGAAGCACATGCCAAGAGCACTCCTGCCAGCAGAGACAAGGCCAGGGCTGAGGCCAATGGGAGAGGCAGGTCCAGGGTAGGGGGCTGCAAGGGCCATGCTGAGCTCCCTGCCCCTGCAGCAGCCGCACTGGCCCTCAGCAGATGTGCTGGCCGGCACACACTGGCAGATCCTGGCGTGCATCAGAGAGCAGCAAGTAGGGTGCTGGAAAGGGCTGGGGCCAGGCGGGTGGCAGAGCCTCATGCAGGGACTGGCTGGGGGTCCCCTCTGCTGCAGACACTGAACAAAGTATGGCAGGAGGAGGGCAGACAGAGCTCGTGGACAAGGGGCAGATCCTGGCCCTAGACACTCTATGAGCGCCTTGCAGCTCCTGGCAGGCTGCAGTGAGGTGCCCCTCAGCCTTCCCTCCTGTTCTCCCAGGGCACACGGCTGCCTCCTGCCCAGCTTCTCTTCGTGGCTTTTCATGGTGTTCCTTTTGGTACATGCTCTTCTCATCCTTTTTCTCTTTCTGATGGCTGGTTTAACTTTATTCTTTTGATGTACTGTGTAACACTGGCTTATGATATGGTAAAATTCCTGGTCATTAAACAAAGACAACAACAACAAAAGGTCGAAGAAGTGAGATGGAGAAAAATATTTTTATTGGACTAGTATTGCAAAGAATGAAAAGCAATTTTGAAATACATGAACAAAGCTGTTTCTCCCTTGCCCAGGTATATGTGAGGAAGATGTGCAGGTACCTCATTGATGGGGAAATACTGTAGATTAGAATAACATCCTCAGTGCCTCCTTTAGCTCCTTGTTCCTCATGCTGTAGATGAGGGTTTCAATGCTGGAGGCAACACCGAGTATAGAACTGAAACCACCAGGCCCAGGGATAGGGAGGTGGTGGAGGGAGGCTTCAGGTAGGCAACCATGGCAGTGATGCTATGCAGGGAGACCACGGCCAGGTGAGGGAGGCATGTGCAAAAGGCTTTGTGCTGGCCCTGCTCAGAGGGCATCCTCAGCACAGCCCTGACGACCTGCACATAGGACAGAGCAATGGAAACAAAACATCCAAATGCTAAACAGACACTGAATGCAAGTACGCCAACTTCCCTGAGGTAGGGATCTGAGCTGAAGAGCTTGAGTTGAGCTTTGAAGAGAACCTGAGGAGAGCTTTGACTCAAAACAGAGCACTTTGACACAAAACAGCACATCTTTACAATTGCTGAGCACTCTTCTCAGCACTCTTCTCATCCTAATCCAAAACATAGCACCCTTCCACCTACTAGGAGGAAAATGAACTCTGTCCTAACTGAAACCAGGACAAGGGTGCACTCTATTCCATCATCCAGGTCATTGACAAATAAGTTGAACAGGACTGGACTCAGTGTAGGTCCCTGGGAGACACTGCTGGCTACAGGCCTCCAACTAGACTCTGTTCCACTAAGCACGACCCTCTGAACTCTGCCAGCCAGCCAGCTCACAACCCACCTCACCGACCACTCCTCCATCTCATACTTCCTGAGCTTGCCTATGAGGATGTTATGGGAGACAGTGCTGAAAGCCTTGCTGAAGTCAAAGTAGACAACATCTGCTGCTCTCCCCTCACCCACTCAGCTAGTCATTCCATCATAGAAGCCTATCAAGTTGGTGAAGCATGGTTGCCCTTGGTGAACCCATGCTGACTACTCCTGATCACCTTCTTCTCTTCCACATGCTGGAGATGACCTCCAGGATGAGCTGTTCCATTGCCTTTCCAGGGACAGTGGTGAGGCTGACCAGCCTGTAGTTGCCTGGGTCCTCCTTCTTGCCCTTGTTGAAGAGCGATATGACATGAGCTTTCTTCCAGTCTTCAGGCAGCTCTCCTGTTCTCCATGACCTTTCAAAAATGATTGGCCAGCAGTAACATCTGCCAGCTCCCTCAGAACTCATGGATGTACCCATTAGGGCTCATGGATTTGTGGCTGTCAAGTTTGCCTAAGAGATCTCTGACCTGATCCTCTTCAACTAATGGAGAGTCCTCGTTTCTCCAGATTTCGTCCCTTGTTCCTAATGCCAGAGATTCCGGAGGGCTGCTCTTAGCAGTGAAGACTGAAGTGAAGAAGGCATTCAGTAATTCTGCCTTCTCTGTATCCTTTGTCATGAGGGCACCCACCTCATTAAGCAGTGGGCCCACGTTTTCCTTCCTCTTCCTTCTGCTCTTGATGTATTTGAAAAAGACCTTTTCTCGGACAATGTCCCTATATTCTTCCCAAGTGGCTTGTCCCCTTTTCCACTTTATGTGTACTTCCTTCTTCCATTTCAGTCATTCCAGGATCTCCTTGATCATCCAAGCAGGTCTCCTGCTCCCTTTGTCTGACATTTTGCTCACAGGAATACATAGCTCTTGAGCTTGGAGGACTTGGAGGTCAGTGCACTATTGCTGCCGGTGCACCATTGTGGCAGACATCAGCACCTGCTCTTCGGCTCTCAGCAACCCCACAACAGAAGGGTCCTGTGCGAGACAAGGCAAGGAAGACAACTATTTGATGTTCGCTGCATTCAAGGCAGTTATGCCAACAGTCCTCTGGTACCCTTTTGTTTAGTTGTTTACCCTTGGGAAAAAACAAACAAACAAACAAACAAACAAACAAAAAAAAAAACACAGAAACACAGAAACACAGAAACACTGTTTGGAGGCATGTCATTAGGGTTACCCAATGTTTACATTCCTCAAGAGCTATCATGACTGCCCCGAAAGAAAGAAGGGGAAGGTGCCATGCCTTGTTCCCTCCACCAAGTGGATTCATGAGTGTCGTAGCAGTAGCACCTCAAATAGTATTTATTGGTGCAGATTTAGGGAAAGAATCACAAGCCCATATTTGCTTTCCTAGTCGTAACTTAATAGTTTCTTGCAATACGTAGTTGCTTTACAGGTAGGGATTTGTAGCAATTTGTAATACAGACATCCATGAAAAGAGGAAGGAGGTGTCCTTGTGAACTATGGAATCCTACCAACCTACTGCTGCGATCCATGGGCGGGCTGACCCTCATAGGTCCTGATCGTTGATACCATGATGGCCTTGGAGAGGTCTTCAGAGCTGCAGGAGCAACCATAGACCTGGGGTTTTTGTGACAGCCTTTTGCTGCAGAGAACAGACCCAATGACAAGGGCTGGGCCATTCAGATGCCTCAGTGCCATGAAAATGGCTTTTTTCTGCTCAGGTCTGCTGCCCCCTCACACACAGCCAGGCTTGTGGCTCATCTCCCTGTGGAGGATGAAGAGGCAAAGCTCTGCTGGTGCCTGAGTAAGGGAGAAATACTCCACCTGTGAAGGACAGGGCTGCAGGGGAGGTGGCACAGGACAGGCACTGGCCTCTTTCTCCTACTCCCCACCCAGGGAGACTTGAGACCACAGGTCAGTGTCTGCACTGCCCACAAGTACCTGCAGCCCTGCATTCTGAGATTCATCTTCTCTCCTTCTGTAAAGAACATTTTTACTTCGTTTCTCACAGTTTGCGTTGGTGGACCTGGTACCTGGCACTGAAAGGCTGTGTCTCCCACCATGTTTCTTTGGTGAGTTCTTCCCATTGGAGAAGCAGAGCAACAGCTAATTGATTCTAGAAGACAACTGAAACAGCTTCTTCAGTGAATGCTTGAGCTCCTGGTTCCTCATGCTGTAGATGAGGGGGTTCACTGCTGGAGGTAACATTGAGTACAGAAATGCCACCGCAAAGTCCAGGTATAGGGAGGAGATGGAAGGGGGTTTCAAGCCAGCAAACATAATAGTGCTGAGATACAGGGAGACCACGGCCAGGTGAGGGAGGCATGTGGAAAAGGCTTTGTGCCGGCCCTGCTCAGTGGGCATCCTCAGCACGGCCCTGAAGACCTGCACATAGGACACCACAATGAAAACAAAACAGCCAAGACCTAAACAAAAGCTAAATACAATAAACCCAATTTCCCTGAGGTAGGCATCTGAACAGGAGAGCTTGAGAATCTGGGGGATTTCACAGAAGAACTGGTCCACAGCATTGCCGTGGCAGAGGGGAAGGGAAAATGTGTTGGCCGTGTGCAGGACAGCATTGAGAAAGCCACTGGCCCAGGCAGCTGCTGCCATCTGGGCACAAGCTCTGCTGCCCAGGAGGTTCCCATAGTGCAGGGGCTTGCAGATGGCAACGTAGCGGTCGTAGGCCATGGCGGTGAGAAGAAAAACCTCTGCTCCGGACAAGAAAATAAACAGAAAAACCTGTGCAGCGCACCCTTGATAGGAGATGGCCCTGGTGTCCAAGAGGACATTGACCATGGCTTTGGGGACAGTGGTGGAGATGCATCCCAGGTCGAGGAGGGCGAGGTTGAGGAGGAAGAAATACATGGGGGTGTGGAGGTGCTGGTCGCAGGCTATGGCAGTGAGGATGAGGCCGTTGCCCAGGAGGGCAGCCAGGTAGATGCTCAGGAAGAGGGCGAAGTGCAGGAGCTGCAACTCCCGTGTGTCTGCGAATGCCAGCAGGAGGAACTCACTCACAGAGCTGATGTTGGGCATTTGCTGGACACATTTGTCAAATGAGAACACACTGCCAAATGAGAAAAAAATAGAGGGTGTCACGAGTAAAGTCTGTGAGCAAAATTCAGTTAATTCCCAATTAAAGCCTTACATTTCCTGTTTCTAGAGGATCTTTTTCTCTCTCCCTGACTGGAGCCCTGCTCTTCGTTTCCTGAGTGTCCTGTACACTGCAGCCTCCTCTGCCCATCAGCTCCCAGTGAGCCTGCTCTGCTCCATTTGAGGTTCCTGGGAAGTGGCTCTCTCTGTTGAGTGAGAGGTGTTTGGCTGTGTGACTCTGGGTGCGTCTTGCCTGCTCAATATCCAGGAGACAAAATCAGCAGGTGGATCATGTATATCTGGCCGGAGCATCTCCTCCTGCTTCACCCGCCATGCACAGCACTCCCCGTCAGAATTAGACACCACCAGCTGCCATGCTGCGCAAGGGAAAGAAGCAGGCATGGGCAGGTAGGGCAGACCCAACCCAGTGCAGAGGCTGCGGTGTCAGTGAGGTAGAGCCTGTCCTCACAGCCCTGTGCCATCTGGCTGGCACAGCCAGGAGAGGGACAAGAGCTCTGGAGTGGAAGATGCGTTTGGAATATGCTCCTTGTCATATGGTAGGAATTTGGAGGTAAGACTTCTGTGGAGCAGGAGCTGGACTCGATGGTCCTTGTGGGTCCCTTCCAACTCGGGATATTCTTCTATGATTCTGCGATTCTGTGACTTCTTCCATGGAGGAAGGTGGAGGGGGCCTGCAGCAAATGTGACTACTTACACAGAGATTTAGGGTTCAGAAACCCCATATTCTCAGCTCCCAGGTTATACATGCCATGACAGAAGCTCTGAGGGGAAGGGAGGAGACATGGGGCTGCTGGAAGGAAGGTGCCTGAACTGCAGGGGATGGCAGGGAGGGAGCGACTCCCTCTCACTGCCTGCCCATGTCCCTGTTGCCTGCAGCTGTCCCTGCCAGCAGCTCTTTCTGTGTCCCCATGTCTCCTCCCATCCATGATCACGGACAACATTCCATCCGCTGTGTGCCTAGCTCTGCCCTGCAGACACCTCCCAGGGATGGGGACAGCTCTGGGGACATCTCCCTGTCTGCAGGTCCTAAAGAACAGCATAGAAAAGCCCTGGTGCACTCTGTGAGCAGAGAGAAGAAAAGGGATATTTTGAGGTTTGTCACTCACATCTTTATGTCTCAGTTCAGTGAAATAGGAAGCTCTGTTACCTGTGCAAATCCAAATACTCTGTTAACATAGAACCTACCCCCCAATCAGGGCAGGAAGAGGCAGGCAGAGAGTGCAGAAAGAGCCTTCTCTTTGCAGGCAGCCCCTGCCCTGCCCTTCCTCTGCTCAAGCCCCTGGGCAGCTCCTCGGGCAGGCTGAGTGCTGTGTCTGGCTGGCAGCAGAGGCCCTGCCCCAGCACACAGCCCCTGGGGCACAGCAGGGATCCTGCTCTGCACCACAGCCCTGGGCACCCCTGCAGCTGCCCTGCAGCACCTTCTCCTCCACACCGCACAAGCCACGAGAGACATCCTGGCAGCTCCTGGCCAGGCAGAGACATCCTGCATCCGGGAGCCCCTTCCAGGAACCTCCCCTGCACTGTCCTGCAGCCAGAGACTTACCGTGGGCAGAGCTGTGAAGGTTTCTCCTGCACTGAGCTCTCCTCTGCGTGCACCCTCCAGGCTGCCTGGAATCCCTTTCTGCCTGGGTGCCTGCAGTCAGAGGCCCCAGCCCTGCTGCGCTGTGCAGAGGAGCTGCTCCTGGGCACAGCTGTCTCTCTGCACCAGGGCACTCTTGCCAGGAGCTCTCTCTGTCCCAGGAGCCCGGCCCAGCTCAGCAGCACAGGCCCAGCCCAAGGCATTGCAATCACCCCTCTGGGGGCTTTCCTGATGAGCCCACAATCTTCAGGCACTGAGAGCAAGTTGAAGGAACCTCTCCAGAAGTCCAAGTCAGAGGCAAGTTTCCTGCAGTGTCCCCCTGAGGGCCAGCACTGACACAGACTCCCTTGGAGCTCGTTAGAGCAGAACATTGGAGGCAGTGAGGACAAGGAGACAAAAGCAATGTGAAGGTGACACTGATGCATAGACAAACTGGATGTGTTTCACCAAACACAAGGGCCAGGCCTTGACCTCCAGCCCCTGGGAAGGGAGATCCTTTCCCTTCACACAGTGCTCAGGGCTCTTCCTGGGGCAGTAGGAGATGGGGATATGCATGGCCAAGTGCAGGAGAATGGTACGACCCCTGCCTAGTTGATGGGTGGAGGTAAGGAGGCAATGAGGCTCTGCTGCTTTAAGGATAAGCTGTCTCCTGATGGGCCTCAGTGGCACACACAACAGCCGTAGCCTCAGGCACAGAGACCTATGTCCTGTTGGCACTTTCAGCCTTGCCACAGCCCTTGCTCCTCTCCACACCAGGCTGTCCAAGGGACTCTCACACCTGCACCTCTTTTCCTGCTGTCTCTACACCCTTATCTGTGTAGTGTCTCAGGGGATCTGAGATGAGTCTGATAACTTAGATTGCTTGCTGGCCATGCTCCTCATAAGGCAGCTCTCTAGGAAGCTGGCCTGCTTCCTGGTGAGCAGGCACCTCTGCTCTATGGCAGCCCTCGTGGTGCCCTGGCCCTTCTCCTCCTGGGCACTGCTCACTCAGCAGGGTCCCAGTCTGCCCTGATGTGTGGGGTTGCCCTTCCTCCAGTGCAGGACTAGGCTCTGATCCTTGTAAATGCCAAGAGGTTCCTGTATGCAAAATCCTGCAGTTTCTCAATATTTTCTCCACACTGATGGTCCATTCTATCAGGTGTTAATATCTGCAGGCAGACAGGTCACCTTGATTGTGCTATCTCTCACAAGATAACAGTAGCAGGTGTTTGTAGCACAGTTTGGGTAACACAGGAGTAACTAGCTGAATGGAATTACAGCACAAAATCACTGAAGGGTAGGGGATGGAAGGCTGCCGGATTCCACTTTTTCTGTTCTTCCTTCTCATGCATGCTGTTATTTTGTCTGGAACTGCCTCCAATATACAAAACGCAGCACCTAATAATCTAACACCATCTAATAGGAAGAAAATTAAGTCTATCCCAGCCAACACATGGACAATATCCACCCCATATTCTATACCATCTGCATCATGCTCAGCTATAGTACTTTCCAATTATTCACCACCACTCTTTTGATATTCACACAGAGATATCATGCCTTTAGTCTATGGGTGTCCTGGAGTTGGCTAGGATTGAGTTAATTTTCCTCCTAGTAGCTGGTATGATGCTGTGTTTTGGATTTAGCATGAGAAGAATGCTGATTACACCCTGATGGCTTAGTTGTTGCCCAGCAGTGGAGGGCTGGGGGTGCCTGAGAAGCTGGGGGGGACAGAAGCAAGACAGCTGACCCCAAGTGGCCAAAGGGATGTTCTAGACCACACGATGTCATGCTGAAAAATCAATATGGGCTGGCTGCCCAGGGTAGGGGGTATCACTACTGTGGGACAGGCGATCACCATCATGATGATCATCATCATTGTTCGTATTATTTGTCTTCCCTTTATGTCCTATTAAACTGTCTTTATCTCAACCCATGATATCTATTTTAATATATTTTATTTTTTTCCCCTCCTCATTGTTTCCTGCATCCGCTGGGGATGTAGCCAATGACAGATCTGACCACAGCATATTAAAAGAAAGCTGTTATAAGCATTAGTTGATTTTAATATTTGCTGATCACAACGTGTTTTTGTTTGTTTGTTTGTTTGTTTGTTTTTTCCTTTTTTTTTTTTCTTTTCTTTTAATCTCAGGTCTGTTTTGCTTGATTTCAGAATTGTGTTGTATAGCACATTATTTATTGTATGTCTCCCCTGTCATGCTGTTTATCTTTTCTGATGGCTGGTTTAACTTTATTCTTTTGATGTACTGTGTAACACTGGCTTATGATATGGTAAAATTCCTGGTCATTAAACTAATCTGGTACTTGCACTCAGCATTGCCATTACCTCCATATCTTGGGAGACATCTCTCAGAAACTATTAAGAATTACACTCAGGACCTTTTCTCCTCAGGAAACCAAGCTGTGGGGGAGACAAGAGGAAGACACTTTTCCCCACTGGTTCACTCTCCCTCTCTGCTAGCTACACTAACTCTTCAAAGTTGTGAATATTCTTGGGATGGTCAAACCATCATGTTCCTATTGTTATGTCTCCTGAATGTGTTTCAGAACAACTTAAGAATACCATTCAGATATCTCTCTGGTGGCAGGAGAATTTAGAGTGACAAGGAGTGTGTGAGGATATGGGTAGGCACCTAGAGCAGTGGGCACCTCCAAAGCTTTGGAAGGTCACCCCCGAGCAAGTGCAGAATGTTTGCGTACCTGAAGCCTTCCTCCATTTCCTCCACATCCTTGGACATGGTGGTGTCATTTCTGTACTTGGTGGTGCCTCCAGCACTGAATCCCCTCATCTACAGCTTGAGGAACCAGGACCTGAAAGCCACACTGAAGAAACTGATTCTAGTGGTAATAATTATTTAGCAATAAATTAGCTATCTCACTTTTCTAGTTTTACTCAAGTTAATCTCAAGCAATTTGTGACAATTAGGTATAGAGTTCTTTAAAATTCTGTTTCCAGTTAGATGTTTGCTTTCATTCCTCTTTTCCAGATGACCAGTCCTCTGTGTGACCCAGAGGCTTTCTTGGAAATGTGTTTATTCCTAAATGACACCTGGTCTCTGTTTTGGCATCTTGTTAGTAAAAGGAACTTGCACAGTGCTCAGGGTTCTTCTTCCCAAACTGGAATGCAGAAGATGCTCAGGGAATATCAGGCTCAAGGTCTTGGTGTTGTACTGGGGTTCCACCCGGACACAGGGGCATGGGGGCACAGAGTCCTGGGTGAGGGTGTCAGGGCTTCACTGAGGCATCACTAGTGGATGCTCAGTGCCCCTGGAGACCCTGACCGGTCGAGAAGCAGCTTCCTGGGTTTGAATTGTGACAGGAGTGGTGGCATCAAGGAGGTATAGGGAGCCACCAAGTCCTTTGCTGGTCTGGGCAGAGCAGGAAGGGGGTCCAGGGCATTTGTTGCCTCCCTGCAACCTGACAGGACCTGCAAGGTGTTCGTGGAGCATCCAGGGCCAGGATCTGCACCGTGGTGAACAGGGAGAGGACAAAGCCTCTCTGAAAAAGAGGCTGAAACTGAAAAATGTCCCTCCTCTGTCCTGTGGTGTGACAGCGCCACTGTGGAACAGGTTACCTTTATTTGATAGAGTTCTTGTGTAATTTGCTTTGATGGTGGCACAAAAAGAGAGTTCCTTCACCAGTGATGTAATCCTTCTTCATGTTAGGACACAACTCAACGTCCTTCACTCTGCTTTTTCTCATGGATGAACTGGGTTAGGTCTCCTTGATTATGCTGAGGCCCAATGCAATGCTTTTGCCTTCTGCTACTTGTACTGGGTTCAGCAATAAAAGGTGGAAACAGGAAGCAGAGAGGAGGCAAGGGCTCTTGTTGGGAAAACGTCGGTCCTCTTCCTGAATACCACCTATGTGCATTGAGGACCTGCTTCAAGGACGTGGTCAAGCATTGCATGTTTGTAGGAAGCAGAGAGTAATTTCTTTCCTCTGCACTTCCACATGGGCTTTATTTGTCTTGCTTGTTTGTTTTCCTTCTTTCCCTTTCCCATCCCTTTTCCCTTTTCCCCTTTTCCCCTTTCATTGTTTTTTTTTTTTTTTTTTTTTCCCTTTAGGTAAATTGTTTAGTTCATAATAATCTTTCCATTAATTATAATTATTATTATTATTATTTCCCTTTAATTATATTATCCATATCTCAACCCATAAGTTGTTCTTTACTTTACTTCTTCCCCTCCTCATCTAAGGAGGGGGAGTGAGAGAGTGTTTCTGGTGTTTAGCTGCCTAGCACAGAAAACCACCACACTACTCCAGCACAATATGTGTGACCTTCCCTTACTCCGCGCATTGACCTCATGGGTCATTTCGCATTTTTCACTTTCAAAACCTTAGTTGGATGGGGGCCATTTCCAAAGCGGGGCAAGCTGATGGGTTCTGGCTCAGCCATTTTAAGCATGCTGTACTTGAGTTTATCAGCCTGAGTTTGCTAAAGATGACCCAGGAAGGTAAATGGATGTTCACGCGTCTAGTAGGAATAAGGGAGAGTATCTCAGGTTTCCAAGGGCCATTTCAAATCTAGGTCAGTCCCAGCAACCCACTGAAGAAGAGGTTTGTCTTGGAAGGGGTTTCCTGTGCTGCACTGGGTTGCAGTTGCAGGGACAAAGACCACTGCTGGCAGTGGAGGTGCCCTGGGAACTCCACCTGGCTCCACCTGATTTTCCCAAAGGGCTCCGGCCTCCTGCAGGTCTTTTCTGACACCTGCCAGTGCAGGGAAGTGCCTGAAATGCAACGGGGCCACTGGAGGTTTTCCCTGGTGGTTTATGGTCAGACAGGTGAATGTCCACTTTTCCACCTGCCTGTCTGGACCCATGCACTTCCCATGGTTCTCCTGGTACTTTTTAATCATTCAGACCACTCTCACCAACCCAGTTGCTGCTTTGAGTTTCAGTGAGTTCAAGCTCACCCATCTCTCAGCAGTCTTTTAATGGTTTCCTTAGTAAGACCCTCATCATTTATCGTTGAATTACTATGATATGGATTAATATTAACACAATTATTTGAAATTTCCTATTAATCACTGAAAAATACATCATGTATAGTCATCCTTTTGGGAAGGTAAACATCACTGGAGGCAACAAAATAAGGAACTTAAACTTTTTTTGTTTCTTTGTTTTTTGTTTTTTGCAAATTGCAGCATGATTTCCTGTTGTTTGTTTTGAAATAGGAAAACTGTTCTTCCCACCTAAGCAGGGCTTCAAAGGAGAAACCCTAGACCAATACTTACTGGAGAATGATGCTCTCAACTGAAACACAACAAAATTCAGCCTTTAAAATGAAGAAAGATTTTTATTAGATGCTCTTTGAAATCTTCCCCTTTAACTAGAATAATGAAAGCTCTACAATTAGCTGAACAGTCTTGAAGACTTGAAGAAAATGGTGGGAGAGATATGGCTGCTTAGGAGTTTCTGTGTTTTAATGAGTTCCATGGAGTATTTTGGTGCTGAGTCAATGAAACTTGGGTACTGAGCGGAGAATGATGCAACTGTGCGAAAAGCAAATGCAAAAGGAAAAGCTGAAGTGACTTGGAATATTAATGGGCCCCACTGAGGGCTGTTCCTAACAAAGCTTCCCCAGGGACATGTTAGGACAGATAATTGGAGGCCATAATTACAGACAGGCAAAGCACTGTGCTGAGAAAAGTCTTGGTTGGTTTTGGTGAAGCAAAAGGGCCAAGGCCTGACCCCAGCCACTGCGAGGAGAGATCCTGCATCCCCATGTCTGCCTCAGGATGTTTCTTGGGGGTCTGAGGAATGTGGTGAGCAATGTGATGCCATGAGAACAACACTGGTATGATACCGCCCTGCCTCTGCACAGGGTTGCAAGGAACCAAAGAGGCTGCACTGCAGTGACTATATGTCGTCTTCTCATAAAGAGAAGCCAAAGGGACAGGGCTGTTGGGTCCTTCCATTCTTGCCAGCACTCTCTGCCTTCTCCTCTGCATGATTTAAAATGCTGTCCCACACCTTTTCCTACTTCCTGGAAGTCTGCAGACAGCCATCTCTGTTCACCACCTTGCTCTCATCCCAGCATTTCCATCATTTCACAAATGTCTCATCAACCCTCACCAGCTGTTCCTTGAAAAAAGAAGTGAGGGTCTGATCATAGATACTCACCAGCATCTTCCAAGCCATGGGCCTGCTGCTGGCCTTGCAGCTTCTTGGCTACACACAGCCAAGCCTTCTGCCTCCTGCTGTGCAGTCATGGACTCAAGCAGAAGGGACAGGACAACCCATATGGGGGCCTTCTTTCTGTCTGGGTCCTCCTGGGTCTGGAGGCAGACGGGATCCCACAGTCAGCATGCCAAGCAGGTCCCTTCTTCTAGCCTTCCAGGGCCACTGGCAGATGTCAGCCCAAAAGTACAGATCCCAGGGAGAAGTCAAGGGTGACCTGCCAACTAGAGACACAAGTGACCTCACAGTCCCTTTCTGTGACATGTTCCTGCTGCTGCCCTATCTACTGCAGAGGCAGAAGTGACCTCACAGTCCCTGCCACAGTCACATTCCTCCTGCTGGGGCAGGAGATCCTGAGGTAGAGCTGACCTCCCTCTACTCTCCTAGGGACTAGATTTGACCTTTCTGGGTTAGAGATTAAGCAAAGTTTTAGATGGAGCATTTGGTGTTCTCCTTGTGGTGTCAGGTCTCTGGTTAGGGTATGGGCACACATGATGCTTAAGGGTTTTGTTTACATCTGTCAAGAAGTCTAGGATGAAATAGAGCAATTTAATGTTAGTGTTAGGGGCAATGATTTGGATGAGCAAGAGAGTAAATGTAAGGGAAAGGGGCTATAGGCTGAGTTTTTCTTCAGGTGATACTTTGATTTCTGCATTACAATAGTGGAGTCCTGTCAGGGTGTTTGTGTAATGTTTAGGTTGAGGGATTATTGTTACTGTTGAAAATAGTTTATAGGCCCTACAAGACTGTTTGAAGTCAGTGTTACAGCAGCCTCAACATTACATGAACCCTCTTACCTCCGCAAAGGTAAGCTTCTGAGCTCCTCCTCCCTTCTCTTCCCTCCCCCAAATCTCACATCTGTCCTGGCCAGATTATTCCTGACCTCCCCATATCAGTCATCTAACTGGGATCAGCTTTCTGATGGCTTTCATTATATCAAAGTACCTGTCTCACCTCTGCTTGCTACTCTATTCCGTAGTATTAGACTGCTCTATACTCTACACTCTGTTGGCCATTCTAGTCTGTAACTATGAAAGCCTCGCATGGGAACTGTTATGGCAGATAACGGGAGGCCCTGATTACAGACAGGCAAAGACACTGTGCTGAGAAAAGTCTTTGTTTGTTTTGCTGAAGCAGAATGCCAAGGCCTGACCCCAGCCACTAGGAGGGGAAATCCTGCACCCCCAGCACCTCCATGTCTCACTCAGGGCTCTTCTTGGAGAGTGATGTAACTGCTTGAGCAAGTCAAGTCAGGAGGCACAAAAGTTGAAGTTACTTGGAGTATTAATGGGCCCCACTGAGGGCTGTTACTAACAAAGCCTCCCCAGGGCCTTGTTAGGGCAGATAATTGGAGGCCATGATTACAGACAGGCAAAGCGCTGTGCTGAGAAAAGACTTGGATGGTTTTAGTGAAGCAGAATAGTGAAGACCTACCACCAGCTACTGGAGGGGAGATCTTGTACCCCATGTCTAGCTCAGGGCTCTTCCTGGTGATCTGTGGGATGTTCTGGGCAGTGTGATGCCATGAAAAGAACAGTGGTATGACACCTCCCAGCCTCTGCAAGGGTTGCAAGGAAGGAAGGAGGCCCCACTGCAATGACTACATCTCATCACTTCATAAGCTCTAGACAAGGGGACAAAAACTTCAGGGCTGTTGGGACCTTCCCTTCTCACCAGCACCCTCTGCCTTCTCCTCTGAAGGCATTCCTATGCTATTCCACACTTTGCCCTATTTCCTTGAAGTCTGCAGAAACCCATGTCTGTTCACCACCTTGCTCTCATCCTGGCATTTCCATCATTTCACCAATGTCTCATCAACCTTCACCAGGTATTCCTTGAAACACAAAGACAGGATTTGATTACAGACACTCTTTGGGTGACCTCTGGCACAACAGCACTACCCTTTGAGGGACATTTCTTTTTCATTGAGGCCAGTGCCAACTTTCCAGGGCACAGTTTGTGGAAGTTTTTTTCTCTCCTGCTCCTTCCTACTATCAAAGAAAGCTCCATCAGGGTGGAAACCACTCCTGAAGTAGGCATCCCAACCCAGCAGGCTCCTTGTGGCCTGGCACCCAACCAGACACAAGTAACCTCACCAGCATCTTCCAAGCCATGGGCCTGCTGCTGGCCTTGCAGCTTCTTGGCTACACACAACCAAGCCTTCTGCCTCCTGCTGCCCAGTCAAGGTATTAAGCAGAAGGGACATGACAACCCATATGGGGGCCCTCTTTCTGTCTGGGTTCTCCTGGGTCTGGAGGCAGACGGGATCCCACAGTCAGCATGCCAAGCAGGTCCCTTCTTCTAGCCTTCCAGGGCCACTGGCAGATGTCAGCCCAAAAGTGCAGATCCCAGGTCTATGTCAAGGGTGACCTGTCAGCTACAGACAGAAGTGACATCGCAGTCCCTTTCTGTGACACGTTCCTGCTGCTGCCCTATCTACTGCAGAGGCAGAAGTGACCTCACAGTCCCTGCCACAGTCAAATTCCTCCTGCTGGGGCAGGAGATCTCGAGGTAGAGCTGACCTCCCTCTACTCTCCTAGGGACTAGATTTGACCTTTCTGGGTTAGAGATTAAGCAAAGTTTTAGATGGAGCATTTGGTGTTCTCCTTGTGGTGTCAGGTCTCTGGTTAGGGTATGGGCAAGCATTATGCTTAAGGGTTTTGTTTACATCTGTCAAGAAGTCTAGGATGAAATAGAGCAATTTAATGTTAGTGTTAGGGGCAATGATTCGGGTGAGCAAGAGAGTAAATGTAGAGGAAAGGGGCTATGGGCTGAGTTTTTCTTCAGGTGATACTTGGATTTCTGCATTACAATAGTGGATTTCTGCACACACTGAGAAAAAGTCTCTCTCCAGATTTTCTGTTGGCCCACTTTAAGTACTGGATGGATGCTCTAAGGTCTCCTCAGAGCCTTCTCCAGGCTGAACAACACCAACTCCCTCAGCCTGTTTAAATAGGAGAGGTACTCCAGCCCCTTCATCACCCTTGCGGTCCTTGTCTGGAGTCACTATAATAGCTTCAAGTCATTCTTGTATTGGGAGCCCCAGAGCTGAACGCAGTACTGCAGGTGGTGTCTCATGAGAGCAGGTGGGAGTCTCATGAGGTTCCCGCAAGCAACCTCTCAAGCCTGTCCGGTTCCTTACCGCCAAGAAGGAACATGACGACCTATAGCCAGGCCTTCTTCCTGTAAGGGTCCTACTGGCTGTGTAGGCAGAGGGGATCTCACAGTTGGCATGGCAACCGAGTGTCTGCTTGTACTGGGTCTGACAGGGATGGAGTTAACTTGCCCTGCAGCAGCCCACATAGTGTTGTGCTCTGCGCGAGGGGAAGTTGCTCAAGGACTCCTCCTAGCTTGGCATCAGCCACAATTGAGCTGAAAATGTGCTCCGTGTCATCATAAAGGGAGATAACAAAGAAGGTCAATGGTGTTGACCCAAGTGCCCATGACTGAGGGATGCTGCTGGTATCTGGCTGGCAGGAGGACTTTGTACCACTAATGTCCAGCAACCCTCCCCCTCACATCATCATCCCTTTCTTTAGTCCAAATATCAGCAGTCTGGCTAAAGGAAGACTGCAGAAGACCATGGCAAAGGCCTTGATAAAGTCCAGGTTCACCACACTGCCTTCTTTCCCCTTCCTTACTGCTTCAGCAATTTTTTTTTTTTTTCTGCCACATACCTGAAGATGGCTATGGCAGGACTTTCCCCGTCATGTCACCAGGAGCAGAGGTGACAGCTACAATTCTCCTCGCCGTTTTATTTATATATTTGTTTATTTATTGTCATTCCTTAAGATACTTTTGATGCCTGCCTTTTCCAAGTCCCCAGAAATCTCTGAGCCAAACCTCTGACAGCCCAGTCCAGAAAGTCATGGTAGTGTGACATGGAGGAGAGAAGCATGTGCATTGAATCTGTGCAAGAGGAATGACAGAAATCTCACAGGGACAACAGGGGTTGTTTCTGGAGTCAAACAGGGCAGCGTCAGGGCTCTGTGAGGTGCCTATGTCTGAGCTGGCCACCCATGCTCCTCATACACATGGGGCTGTTGAGAGACACAGGTCCCTGCCTTGCACATCCACAGGCAGTGCACTGCAGTGCCTGCAGTGTCCCTGTGGCTCCTGCAGCCACTGCCAGAGGCTGGGAGGCACCTCAGCCACGTGGTGCCTCGCCCTGCTCTGCCCTCCCCTGAGATACCCCAGGACGTGAGGAATGGGCACAGGGACCTCGGTTCAAGGAAGCACATCCCAGAGCTGCCTTCAGGTGGCTTCACAGGGGATGTTACTTGGCCTTGTGACGCTATCTGTCCAGCTGGCCTTCATGAGACTTCTAGGAATAGCTGATGGCCTTTGTGCTCCTTCGTGTTCATCTCTCCACATGCATATGATGTGCCTGCTGTCACCAGCATTGGGTTTCTCTTTCCATGTCTCCCATGCACATACAGCAGGCCCTGCTCTTCTGGGAAATCCTATCCCCCGAAGAGCAAGTGAGCAATGAGCAATGGCCTGGTCAGTCATTGCTGAGCCTCCTCCCCATACACCCCACAGCTCTGAGCTTGTGATGACACTCTCCAGAGTATGAAAAACTATTAAAAAGAAAACCTTGTTCCTGCAATGCTTTATGAGTCATATGTAGAAGACAATGGGCTTTGGCTTTTTTTTTTTTTTTTTTTAAAAAAAAAAGATATCAGGTCATCAGTTTCCTCACTGCATGCTTGAGCTCCTGGTTCCTCATGCTGTAGATGACGGGGTTCACTGCTGGAGGCACCACTGAGTACAGAACTGACACCACCAGGTCAAGGGATGGGGAAGAGATTGAGTTGGGCTTCAGGTAGGCAAACAGGACAGTGCTGACAAACACAGAGACCACGGCCAGGTGAGGGAGGCACATGGAAAAGGCTTTGTGCCGGCCCTGCTCAGAGGGCATCCTCAGCACAGCCCTGAAGACCTGCACATAGGAAATAACAATGAAAACAAAACAACCAAAGCCCAAAGAAAAACTGAAAACAAGTAGCTTAAATTCTCTGAGGTACGCATCTGAGCAGGAGAGCTTGAGGATGTGAGGGACTTCACAGAAGAATTGGTCCACAGCATTGCCATGGCAAAGGGGCAGGGAAAATGTGTTGGCCATGTTCAGGACAGCATTGAGAAAGCCACTGCCCCAGACAGCTGCTGCCATGGTGGCACAAGCTCTGCTGCCCAGGAGGCTCCCGTAGTGCAGGGGCTTGCAGATGGCAACGTAGCGGTCATAGGCCATGATGGTAAGAATTGAAAACTCTGAACCAAAGAAGAATATATAAAAGAGGACTTGTGCAGCACACCTTTGACAGGAGATGGTCTTGTTGTCCCAGGTGGAGTTGGCCATGGCTTTGGGCAGAGTCGTGGTGATGCAGACCAGGTCGAGGAGGGTGAGGTTGAGGAGGAAGGAGTACATGGGGGTGTGCAGGCGGTGGTCGCAAGCTACAGTGGTGAGGATGAGGCCGTTGCCCAGGAGGGCAGCCAGGTAGATGCCCAGGAAGAGCGCGAAGTGCAGGAGCTGCAGCTCGCGTGTGTCTGCGAATGCCTGCAGGAGGAACTCAGTCACAGAGCTGCTGTTGGGCATTTGCTGCTTTTGTACTTGCTTGTCTGTTGAAGAGGAGAAGGCAGAAAAATGTTAGAAAAGTGTTCTCTGAGGAAAGGAGGCAATAAAACTGAAGGCTGGCTAACTGAAAGTCAGATAAATGTCAGCTCGGTAAGATTTGCAGTATCGTTGCAAACAACTGAGCTGATTGCAGAGGAGAGCTGCAAGTATTTTCCTCACTTTATTTTATCCTTGTTGCCCTATCCTAGTTGAGGTATTGGCTTGTGGAACTCCCTGACATTACTTCCACACTCCTGGTGAAATCCTGTGGATGTGAGGAAGCAAAGGGACTGTCCCTTGGGAAAGACTGAGCAGAGCAGCTCTGCCTATCAGTCATCTTCTCAGCTGTCCTGTGCTACCCTTTTGTGAGCTGCAGGACCATCCCACTCAGGTGTTTCCCTGAGAAGAAACTGGAGACAGCTGAAAGCAGAGAAGCCCCAGTCCAAGTGCAGCTGGACAGAATCCTCACCTTGTCTGTAGGGGACTGATCAGGATCTTAGCTTTTTCCTCCTAGCCAGGGGTGCGGAGGCCTCACTCTAGCTGCCCCCAGACAGCCATCCAGCAGCACCAACATGGCCTTAGCACGGACCTGTCTCTTCCTTCAGGCACTTGGATAACACAAGGATGCCACGACAGAGCTGCATCCTGCTGGAGAGCAGCCTGCAGCTGGGGAGGACACCCCTCAGACAGAGCTGGATATTTGCAAGCTGGGGTATCCCAATATCCAGTCTGCATCCCCTGCAGTGTCTGGAGGACGCTCAGCCACCACACTCTTGGTTGACCAGGGGTAGCTAGGTTATGACACTCTAAAGAGCTTCTGCCACATTTCCTCACCTCACAGTGCAATCCAGCAGGACTCTCAAAGCCTACTGCATTGCCCACTGCCCTCCCAGAAAGAAGACCCAGCAGGAGACCATTCCAGGACCAGCAGACAGCTCTCAGCATCCTTCCACTCCCAACTGCCTCCAAGCCCTCTCTCCTCCTCTCCGCTCCCTGTGCCACCTGTGGTCAGAGCCCCCAGCCCTGCTGCGCTGTGCAGAGGAGCTGCTCCTGGGCACAGCTGTCTCTCTGCATCATAGGAGTTTTTGAAATGTGTTTTCTCTGTCCCAGGAGCATGGACCAGCCCAGCAGCACAAGCCCAGCCCAGGGCACTGCAGTCATCCCTCTGGGGGCTTTCATGATGAGCCCACAAGCCTCAGAGACAATTGAAGACATCTCTCCAGAAGTCCAAGTCAGAGGCAAGTTTCCTGCAGTGTCCCCCTGAGGGCCAGTACTGACAAAGACTCCCTTGGAGCTTGTTAGAGCAGAACCCTGGAGGCAGTGATGACAAGGAGACAAAGGCAATGTGAAGGTGACACTGATGTGTAGGAAAACTGGATGTGTTTCACCAAGCACAAGGGCCAGGCCTTGACCTCCAGCCCCTGGCACAGGAGATCCTTTCCCTTCACACAGTGCTCGGGGCTCTTCCTGGGGCAGTAGGAGCTGGGGATTTCTTTCTCTTCATGTCCAGTCTCAACATCCTGAAGTCAACATTGTGGCATTATTTCTGTCTCTTTCCATTTTCTCCTAGACAGGAAAGCTACAGCAGCTCCAAAACCACCCTTCAGGCAGTCTCAAGCTCCTTTTGCTCTGCTTGGATGCTCTATGCCACTGGGCCAGATAAACCCAGATCTCTCAGAACGTCTGCACAAAGCAGGTGCTTTAGGCCCTGAACCCCACCTTGGCAGAACCTCTCTGGGTACTGTCCTGCACCTCTCCTAAATAAGGAGCTACTCACTGGGACACCCCTGTGCAGGTGGTGTCACACCGTATTGGAACTGAGTCTGATAACTCAGATCTTCTTGGTGGCCATGCTCCTCGTAAGGCAGCTCTGTAAGAAGCTGGCCTGCTTTCTGGTGAGCAAGCACCACGGCTCGTATGGCATCCCTCGGGGTGCCCAGGCCCTCCTCCTCCTGGAAACTTCTCACTCAGCAGCGTCCCAGTCCTGATGTGTGGGGTTCCTCTTCCTCCGGTGCAGGACTGGGCTCTTCTCCTTGTAAATGTCAAGATATTTGTATAGGGAAAATCCTGTAGTTTCTCAAGGTTCCCCTGGATAGATGCTCCATTCTGTCAGCTGTTAATGTCTGCAGGCAGATGGCTCACCCTGATTGTGATGATTTGGCGAACTACAGGCCTGTCTGTCTGACCTCTGAGCGAGGGAGGTTCATGGAGCAGGTTATCTTGAGTACCATCACACAGCAGGACAACCAGGTGATGAGGCCCAGTCAGCATGAGTTTACCAAAGCAGACCCTGCTTGACAAATCAGATCTCAGTCTATGAGAAGGTGATTTGCTCACTGGATGACAGAATGGCTGTGGATGCCATCAACCTAGACTTCAATAAGGTTTCTGAAGCCATTTCCCACAGCATTCTCCTTGGCAGAAACCAACTGCACAGCGCTGGGATGGATGCACGCTTCATTGCGTTAAAAACTGGCTGAATGGCCGGGTCCAAAGAATTGTGGTGAATGGAGCTAAATGCAGCTGGAGACCAGTCACTAGTGGTGTCCTCCAGAGCTCAGTACTGGCTCCAGTTCTCTTCAATATCTTCATCAATGATCTGGATGAGGGGATCGAGTGCACCCTCAGTGAGTTTGTAGACAAGACCAACTTAGAAGTGAGACTTGATCTACTCAAGGGTTCTGCAGAGGGATCTGGATAGGCTGAACCCATGGGCTGAGGCCAACTCTATGAAGTTCAACAAGGCTATGCGCTGGGTCCTGCACTTGGGGAACAACAATCTCACTCATGCAGGGAGAAGAGAAGTTGGACAGCTGCCTGGGGATAAGGGCCCTGGGGATAGTGGTAGATAGTTGGCCGAATATGAACCAGCAGTGTGCTCAGGTGGCCAAGAAAGCCAACAGCATCCTGGCTCGTATCAGAGATACTGTGGTCTGCAGGATAAGAGATATGATTGTCCCCTGGTAACTCAGACCTGGTGAGGTCAAACCTCAAGTCCAGCTCTGCGGCTCCTTGTGTAAGAAGGACATGGAACTATTAGAACGAGTCCAAAGGAGAGCCATGAGCATGAGTGATGGGCTGGAGCACCTCTCCTATGAAAACGGGCTGAGGGAGTTGGGATTGTTCAGCCCGGAGAAGAGAAGTCTCCGGGGAGAGCTTACAGTGGCCTTCCAGTACCTAAAGGGGACTACAGGAAAGCTGGGGAGGGACTCATCATCAAAGAGTGTAGCGATAGGACTAGGGGTAATGTTTTAAACTGAAATAGTGTAGATTGAGGTTAGGTATTAGAAAGAAGTTCTTTACTCAGAGGGTGGTGAGGAACAGGCTGCGCAAAGAAGTTGTAAGTGCCCCATCTCTGGAAGTATTCAAGGCCAGGTTGGATGGGGCTTTGAGCAAGCTCATCTAGTGGAAGGTGTCTCTGCCCATGGCAGCTGAGTTGGAATTATGTGATCCGTAAGGTCCTTTTATACCCAAACTATTTTGTGACTCTGTAAATATGAAACACAGCACTGTACCAGCTATTAGCAAGAAGAATATACTCTATTGCAGCCAAAACTAGGACAATATCCACCCCTCATTCCATAGCATGTCTGCCGTGCTCTGGCCTGACTCTTTCCAGTTAATCACCACCACCTTTCCTGTCTTTTGATATGCACACAATAATGTTATTATTAATCTATTAGTGTCTATAACATTAACATTAACATTTAGAAGAACAATAATAATGTCTTCGTTTTGTGTCCTATGAAACTGTCTTTACCTCAACCCATGAACTTTTACATTTCTTTTCATCCCAGTTCTCTTCTCCATCCCATTGGATGAATAGCTTCATAGTGCTGAGCTGCCTGCAGGGTCAAACCACAGCAAGTCTTCTTGGTGCCTAGCGTGGAGCACACAGGTTGAGATGCCAGATCTCACCACAGCTTTTTAAAAGTAATTTGTTATAAACATTAGATCAGTTTAACAGTCGCTGATCACAATGTTGATCTTTTTGATCTGGGGTCTCTTGTGCTTCTTTTCAGAATTGTGTTGCATAGTACATTACTGACTGTCTGTCTTCCATGTCATACAGTTCATTAATTCTGGGGGCTGGTTTAAGGTTACTGCCTTGCTGTATTGGATAACACTGAATTCTGATGGAATATAATTATTGCCGCCTCCATAACTCAGGAACCATCTCTTCAGCTCTTAGAAATTATTTAGAATTACACTCTTTTATACTCTTTGCCTTGTCTCCTCGAGAGTAAATCTATGCAGGGTGGGTGGTGATGGTGAGTGGAGCTGGGATGGACAGTGTGGGATGCTTTTCACCACTTCTTCCCTCTCCCTTTCTCCTGCACCTCCCCCTTCTCCTCCAGGACAGGTATATAGCCTGTCCAAAGCCACTCCAAACCCAGCAAAAGGCCCTGCAGGCACTTCAGCTCCTGAGGTGGGCCCAAAGTTAAACTGACACATGTGACAGGCCCTATAGCCACCCAAACCCACTATAGGCCCTGCAGCCACTCCAACTCATTCAAAAGTCCCTGCAGCCAGAACAACTCCTGTGATGGGCCCTGCAGCCTCTCCAGCACCTGCACTGGGTTCCATGGCTGGGCTGGAGAACCAGCCTGTGCCAGTAGTGGTTGCCTCTACATGCAAGAGAAAACAGTGGGTGTGAAAGTCAGTTTTTCTTTAGAGAGGAAAGAAACTCTTACCCAGACAAGAAAGAAGGAAGAAGAAGATGAGGCAAGTTTCTCCAAAGTTGGGCCATCTTGGAAGCAGGAGGACAAAGAGAAAGAGATTATATAAACATCAGAAACCAAGCGATCCCTTTCCCAGTGTAAGATGATGAAGTCAAGTGCACATGACCCATGGGGCAGGAGTTTGTACAGAGCACATCATCAGCATATGCCAACCCATTGGCAGTAATGACCAGGAAAGACCAAGAGGAACCCATGGTGGATGAATTGGCTAGCCAACTATGGCAGTATGAAGAAAGTCTCTCTTCTTCCCTATGAGCCTGTGTCTCGTCCAGAAAGAATCTTTCCCAAGAGGTCCAACAGCTCCAAGAGGATATAGCTTCCTCCCCACCTGCACAAACCAATAGCTCACCTATCAGATGTAAGCATGCCTCTACTCAAGAAAGGTGACATAGTGGGTACATACGAGGTTCCATCGTGTGCTTTGACTGTGTGACCATGGAGAGAGCATGAGAAAATGGGATGCAAAAATTGACCTCCATCATAGAGGCAAGGATACATGAAGCATAAGGGAAAACATTGTCAAAAAGTGGTTCTTCTGAGAAAATTGCTGCTCCAATTTCTAGTGGGCAATCCTCCAAACAGAGTAAAGAATACTAGAGAATACTAGAGGGGCCCAGCCTCCACCCTGGGGGAGGGAGAGGACAATCAGGTGTATTGGACTTTGAGGATTATTGGCCTGGCACATCAAACCCAAGACTTAACTGCATTGGAGGCTGAAGTGAGTCTAACTGGGAACAGTGGGAAATTATAGAATCATAGAATATCCCGAGTTGGAAGGACCCATAATGATAATCAAGTCCAACTCCTGGCACTGCACAGGTCTGCCCAAAAGTTTAGACCATGTGACTAAGTGCACAGTCTGATCGCTTTTTAAATTCAGACAGGCTTGGTGCAGTGACTACACCCCTGGGGAGCCTGTTCTGGTGTGCAACCATCCTCTCGGTGAAGAACCTCTTCCTGATGTCTAGGCTAAATTTCCCCTGCCTCAGCTTAATACCATTCCCACGGGTCCTATCAATGGTGTTTACAAAGAATAGGTCACCTGCCTCTCCACTTCCTCTCGCGAGGAAGTTGTAGACAGCGATGAGGTCCCCCCTCAGCCTCCTCTTCTCCAGGCTGAACAGGCCAACTGCCCTCAGCTACTCCTCACACGTCTTCCCCTCTAGGCCCTTCACCATCTTCGTCGTCTTCCTCTGGACACTCTCCAACAGTTTAATGTCCTTCTTGTACTGTGGTGCCCAGAACTGCACCCAGTACTCGAGGTGAGGCTACACCAGCGCATAGTAGAGCGGGAGGCCAGTCCCAGTGCAACCCATTGGCACTGGCCTGGAGGCTCTGTGTAACCTTGGTATAGACTAAATCAGGAGCAGGTACTTCAAAGGTCCACAAGAGTATTGGTGGGCTTATGGCATAGCTGCCTTGGAGACAGAGGACATCAAGCAGTTGTCTACCTTGCCCACTCTTTCACAGGACCCTTCTGCTGTGGAGGTGCTGATGGCCAATGAGCAGCAGGTGCCAATCGCTACCACAACAGAATCACAGAATTTCTAGGTTGGAAGAGACCTCAAGATCATCGAGTCCAACCTCTGACCTAACACTAACAGTCCCCACTAAACCATATCCCTAAGCTCTACATCTAAACGTCTTTTAAAGACTTCCAGGGATGGTGACTCAACCACTTCCCTGGGCAGCCTGTTCCAATGCCTAACAACCCTTTCGGTAAAGAAGTTCTTCCTAATATCTAACCTAAAACTCCCCTGGTGCAACTTTAGCCCATTCCCCTTCGTCCTGTCACCAGGCACGTGGGAGAACAGACCAACCCCCACCTCGCTACAACCTCCTTTAAGGTATCTGTAGAGAGCAATAAGGTCACCCCTGAGCCTCCTCTTCTCCAGGCTGAACAATCCCAGATCCCTCAGCCGCTCCTTGTAGGACTCCAGATCCCTCACCAGCTTCATGTTTTCTCTGAACTTGCTGGAGCACCTCAATGTCCTTCTTGTAGCGAGGGGCCCAAAACTTAACACAGTACTCGAGGTGTGGCCTCACCAGAGCCGAGTACAGGGGGACGATCACCTCCCTAGCCCTGCTGGTCACACTGTTTCTGATACAAGCCAGGATGCCGTTGGCCTTCTTGGCCACCTGAGCACACTGCTGGCTCATATTCAGCCGACTATCCACCATCACTCCCAGGTCCTTCTCTGCCTGGCAGCTCTCCAACCATTCCTCTCCCAGCCTGTAGCTCTGCTTGGGGTTATTGCGCCCCAAGTGCAGGACCCGGCACTTGGCCTTGTTGAACTTCATGCAGTTGACCTCAGCCCATCGGTGCAGCCTATCCAGATCCTCCTACAGAGCTTTCCTACCCTCGAGCAGATCGACACATGCGCATAGCTTGGTATCATCTGCAAATTTACTGAGGGTGCACTCAATGCCCTCATCCAGATCATCGATGAAGATATTAAAGAGGACCGGCCCCAGCACCGAGCCCTGGGGAATGCCACTAGTGACTGGCCTCCAACTGGAGTTGACTCCATTTACCACGACTCTTTGGGCCTGGCTATCCAGCCAGTTTCTAACCCAACGAAGCGTGCGCCAGTCCAAGTCAAGAGCAGCCAGTTTCTTGAGGAGAATGTGCACAACAGTGCACCTGAGGCAATATTGCACTAACAGAGACTCCCTGATTTCCATCCATGAGCTGGTTCATTGACTGGAGAGCCACGGAGTTATCAGCAACACTTGCTCACCCTTTAATAGTCCCATATTGGCAGTGCAAAATTCTCATGGTGAGTGGAAGATAACGGTGCACTTCTGTGGCTTGAATGAAGTCCCACCACCGCTGAGTGTTGCTGTGCTGGCCATGTTAGAACTTCATTCAGTACGAACTGGAGTCAAAGGCAGCCAAGTGCTATGCCACAATTAATATTGCTAATGCATTTTTCTCCATCCCTTTGGTGGCAGTACGAAGGCCACACTTTGCTTGTGTGATTGCTTGATTTCCACCTGGAATCCCGTGCCCCAGGGCTGAAAACACAGCCCTACTTTTGCCATGGGCTGATCCAAACTGCCCTGGAACACAGGGAAGCTCCTGAACACCTCCAACATACTGATGTCATCATCCCACGGGGCAACACAGCAGCAGAAGAATTTGAGAAAGGGAAGCAAATGTTCCAAATCCTTCTGAAAGCTTGTATTGTCCTCAAACAAAGAAAGGTCATGGCACCCGCACACAGGAGAAATTGCAGGCTATCCAGGTTTAGCAGGGAACATTGCTTGGGGAAACTGATTGGGCATTGGTCAGTGTGTGATGAGCAATTGCTCTGTGCATCACTTACTTTAATATATATAATATATATAATAATAATAAAATGCATTATTATTAATATCGTTACTGGTATTCTTATATCTTCATTTTTTGTCCTTTTAAACCATCTATATTTCAACAAATAAGCTTCTGAACAATGGGTGTGAGCTAACAGCTCAGAGGTGTTTCAGTGCCCAACAGGTTAAAGGACAACATGTTTGACAACCACAGTCCAAGAACACAAATCACCCTTGTAAAAGTCATCTCCCCTGTGTTCAGAGAAGGGCAGACAGTGATGAATTTAGTATGCTTCAGACACCACACCCCAGCAGAGACCCTACTGCCTTCGGGAGCCCTGAGGCTTTGGGGACACCTCGAGGGAGCCCAAGGGCACAGAGCAAGCGATGCCATGGTCAGGTGCTGTGCTGCTGAGCTGGGCTGGGCTCCTGGGCCCAAGGGGAGCTCCTGGCAAGAGGGCAGCACTGCAGAGAGACAGCTGTGCCCAGGAGCAGCTCCTCTGCACAGCGCAGCAGGGCTGGGGGCTCTGACCACAGCTGGCACAGGGAGAGGAGAGGGAGGAGAGAGAGCCTGGAGGCAGTGAGGAGCACAACAACAGAGGGCAGCGTGTGGCAGGACACATCTGCAGGCTCTTGACACCGTGAGTCTCTGGCAGCAGGGCAATGCAGGTGGGGTTGCTAGAGGGGTCTTCTACAGCTGGCACATCCGATGCCTGATAGCATCTGTCAGGATGGTTCAATCTGTTTCTCCAGGGAGAAGTTGAATATGTTGTAGGGAATGGCATTTATAAGGTGTCATTTCCAGAGGAAGATTGAGGCTTAGTTTATCTGAAGGAGAAGACTTTATTTGGTTGTGTGTTTTCCCATTCCTGCATTGCAGGGGAGGCAAGTTTGACGGTAATGTGTTGTCAGGATTGTACAGGAGACTGAGAATTCCAGAGCATTGCACAGAGAGCTCAGAATGGAAGCAATGAGATTCATACAGGATCTCCTGCAATGAGAGACGACCGTATGGGGAGTGTTCTAAGACATGGAATAGGTTTTCCTTATTGAAGTCTGTTCTAACTTTGCTCTGCATTCTCCTCTTCAGCAGACAACTGTGTTCAATGTCAGAAAATGCTGAACAGCAGCTCTGTGAGCGAGTTCCTCCTGCTGGCATTTGCAGACAAGCGGGAGCTGCAGCTCCTGCACTTTGCGCTCTTCCTGGGCATCTACCTGGCTGCCCTCCTGGGCAATGGCCTCATCCTCACCTCCATAGCCTGAGACCACCGCCTGCACACTCCCATGTACTTCTTCCTCCTCAACCTCGCCCTCCTCAGCCTAGGCTGCATCTCCACCACTCTGCCCAAAGGCATGGCCAATGCCCTCTGGGACACCAGGGCCATCTCCTATCAAGGCTGTGTTGCACAGGTCTTTCTCTTTGCCTTCCTGGCGGGTGTGGAGTTTTCTATCCTCACTGTCATGGCCTACGACCGCTACATTGCCATCTGCAAGCCCCTGCACTACGGGAGCCTCCTGGGCAGCAGAGCTTGTGCCACCATGGAAGCAGCTGCCTGGGGCAGTGGCTTTCTCAATGGTGTCCTGCACACATCCAACACATTTTCCCTGCCCCTCTGCCAAGGCAATGTTGTGGACCAGTTGTTCTGTGAAATCCCCCAGATCCTCAAGCTCTCCTGCTCAGATGCGTACCTCAGGGAACTTGGGGCACTTGTGTTTAGTGTTTCTTTAGGCTTTGGTTGTTTTATTTACATTGTGGTGTCCTACGTGCAGGTCTTCAGGGCTGTGCTGAGGATGCCCTCTGAGCAGGGCCGGCACAAAGTCTTTTCCACGTGCCTTCCTCACTTGGCCGTGGTCTCCCTGTTTGTCATCACTGCAACAGTTGCCTACCTAAAGCCTCCGTCCGTCTCTTCCCCATCCCTGGACCTCGTGGTGTCATTTCTGTACTCAGTGGTGCCTCTAGCACTGAATCCTCTCATTTACAGCATGAGAAACAAGGAGCTCAGGGGTGCAGTGAGTAAACTCTTTCTCTACGTGCCTCTTAAGTATCAAGAATGTCTTCAGTATCTTTGATTTTGATTTCATATTATTTTTGGCCTTCTTCCTGTTAATTCATTTACTTACTTACAGTATCATCTAAACTACTTATAGAACTAGGCTTCCAGTGTACAAATAGGGAATGAAGAAGCCATGAGAACTTTACTGATCTCAACTTTCCTTTCTTCCCATCACCTCTGGAGCCGGGAGAGCAGTCCCAGCTCAGGGCCAAGAACCCAGCTGCCACTGGGAGGAGCAGCCCCGGTGGCCCTCAGGCATTCCCTTCACTGCCCACTGGGCTCTGACCTATCTGCTGCCTTGATAGAATCATAGAAAAAGACCTCCAAGTTCATCCCATCCAATGACTGTCCTTCTAATCATGTCACACACAAAACCATATTGCTAAGCACCATAAGGTGGGTTTGCTTCCCAGCCTGCCCAGCACAGCCCTGGGCACCACCGACCCCTAGCTCTGCAGAGGAGCTCCTCTGGTTGTCCTGTCAGAGATTTCAGCTTTTGCCTGAAGTCATCCTTCAGGGCAGATTTCAGTTTTCTACACGGAGGTGGCCCCTGCCTCCAAGATGCCTGGCGGGGCACCTGAGGCTTGAGAAACATTACCCTGGATCTGCAGAAGCCATTCCAGAACCAATACATGTAAGCAGGAAGCTCACTTTTGTGGTGGTGAAGAGCTGTTGGGCACATTGCACAGGGTGCTCCTATGGACCTTTGTGCCCTTTGCCCTCATGACTACAACACCACTTCTGTCTCAGGAATGGAGGAGCCAACAGAGCTGAGACAGAGGTCATGAACTGTGAGATCATGAATCATCAGATAGCTGCTCCTTAGAAGACAACTGATATGGGCAGTTCATGAGAAGCCTGGTCAGGATGTGAGATGTGAGATTTGGGGAAGGAACAAGGGCTTTACAAGAAGAAATTAACAATTTTGAAGAGGTAAGAGGGTTCACATAATGTTCATTCTGCTGTAACACTGCTTTAAACAGTCATGTAAAGCCCTTCCCCTAGTTTAACTAGTAACCTTAATCCCCAAGCCTAAATGCTACTCCACACCCTGACCGGAATTCACTACTCTAGTGCCTGACCTCAGAGAATCCCTTGAAGTCAAAACTGAGCCCCTTACCTTTACACTTGCTGTCTTGCTCAACCTGATCCCTTCCCTTTACAATAGTATTAAAATGCTCTATTTAATCCTAGATAACTTCTTAACAGTGTAAAGAAAACCCTAAAGCGCAAAGTTTGCCCATAGCCTAACCACAGACCTGACACCCCAAGCAGAACACCAAACCCTTCCACTAAGCATTTGTTTAATCTCTAACCCAAAGCCCCTGTTCTTGTGCATTAACCTCCTCGTGTTAAACCCTCACCTAAACCTTAACTCTGAGATCATGAAAGCCATCAGAAAGCTGATCCCAGTGAGATGACTGATATGAGGAGGTCAGGAGAAGCATGGACAGGAGAGATGTGGGAGGGAATAGGGGCTTGACCAGCAGAAATTTGGGATTTTGTAGAGGTAAGAGGCTTCAGGTTATGCTGATGCAGCTGTAATACTGACTTAAAAGAGTCATATTAGGCCCTTCCCCTCTTTCAACCAGTAACCTTAATTCATAAATATAAATGCTACCCCACACCCTGACAGGAATCTACTACTCTTAGGCCTGACTGCAAAGTATGCACTGAAGCCAAAACTCAGCCCATAGCCTCTTGCCCTTACCTTTACTCTGTTGCTTACCTTGATCCCTGCCCTTAATACTAGCTTGTAATTGCTTTATTTAACCCTAGATATCTAGGCCGACCTAAACAAAACCCTGAAACACAAAAACTACCCATCCCCTAACCACAGACCTGACACCCCAAGCAGAACCGCAAACCTGCCCACAAAACCTCTGATTAAACTCTAACTCAGAAAGGTGAGCCCTAGTCCCTAATCCCAAAAGTAAACATAAACCAGACAAAGCCTGCATTAACCTCCTCACCTTCAGACCCTCTTCTAACCCTTAACTTTGGTCGCTTTGCCCCTTGGGGCAAGAAATTGTGACACTTCTCTGAAGTCACATGTCATTCAAAGATGGATGTGAGGGGCCATGGATCTGATCAGCTTGTGGGCGACAAGGAGGAGATGGGTGGGAATGCTCTGATGAGCTCAGCTCTGCCTCAGGATCTCCTGAGACTTTTCTCAGCACAGTGCCTTTGCCTGTCTGTAATCAGGGCCTCCCGTTATCTGCCGTAACAGTTCCCATGCGAGGCTTTCATAGTAACAGACTAGAATGGCCAACAGAGTGTAGAGTATAGAGCGGTCTAATACTACGGAATAGAGTAGCCAGCAGAGGTGAGACAGGTACTTTGATATAATGAAAGCCATCAGAAAGCTGATCCCAGTTAGATGACTGATATGGGGAGGCACGAGTAATCTGGCCAGGACAGATGTGAGATTTGGGGGAGGGAAGAGAAGGGAGGAGGAGCTCAGAAGCTTACCTTTGCAGAGGTAAGAGGGTTCATGTAATGTTGAGGCTGCTGTAACACTGACTTCAAACAGTCTTGTAGGGCCTATAAACTATTTTCAACAGTAACAATAATCCCTCAACCTAAACATTACACAAACACCCTGACAGGACTCCACTATTGTAATGCAGAAATCAAAGTATCACCCGAAGAAAAACTCAGCCCATAGCCCCTTTCCCTTACATTTACTCTCTTGCTCACCCAAATCATTGCTCCTAACACTAACATTAAATTGCTCTATTTCATCCTAGACTTCTTGACAGATGTAAACAAAACCCTTAAGCATCATGTGTGCCCATACCTTAACCAGAGACCTGACACCACAAGGAGAACACCAAACGCTCCATCTAAAACTTTGCTTGATCTCTAACCCAGAAAGGTCAAATCTAGTCCCTAGGAGACTAGAGGGAGGTCAGCTCTACCTCAGGATCTCCTGCCCCAGCAGGAGGAATGTGACTGTGGCAGGGACTGTGAGGTCACTTCTGCCTCCGCAGTGGATAGGGCAGCAGCAGGAACGTGTCACAGAAAGGGACTGCGAGGTCACTTCTGTCTGTAGTTGGCATGTCACCCTTGACTTCTCCCTGGGATCTGGACTTTTGGGCTGACATCTGCCAGTGGCCCTGAAAGGCCAGAAGAAGGCACCTGCTTGGCATGCTGACTGGGGGATCCCGTCTGCCTCCAGACCCAGGAGGACCCAGACAGAAAGAAGGCCCCCATATGGGTTGTCATGTCCCTTCTGCTTGAGTCCACGACTGCACAGCAGGAGGCACAAGGCTTGGCTGTGTCTAGCCAAGAAGCTGCAAGGCCAGCAGCAGGCCCATGGCTTGGGAGATGCTGCTGAGGTGACTTGTGTCTGGTTGGGTGCCAGGCCGCAAGGAGACTGATGGGTTGGGATGCCTACTTCAGGAGTGGTTTCCACCCTGATGGAGCTTCCTTTGATATTAGCAAAGAAGAGGAGAGAATAAGCTGCCACAAAATGCAATGTGGAAGGTTGGCCTCGATGACGAAGAAATGCTGGGATGAGAGCAAGGTGATGAACAGACATGGGTTTCTGCAGACTTCAAGAAAATAGGGCAAAGTGTGGGACAGCATAGGAAAGCTTGCACAGGAGAAGGCAGAGGGTGCTGGCGAGAATGGAAAGCCCCAACAGCCCTGAAGTTTTTCTCCCCTTGTCTAGAGCTTATGAGGTGACGAGATGTAGTCATTGCAGTGGGGCCTCCTTCCTTCCTTGCAACCCTTGCAGAGGCTGGGAGGTGTCTTTCTAGTGTTCTTCTCATGGCATCACACTGCCCAGAACATCCCACAGATCGCCAGGAAGAGCCCTGAGCTAGACATGGGGTACAAGATCTCCCCTCCAGTAGCTGGTGGCAGGCCTTGAATCTTCTGCTTCACTAAAACCAACCAAGACTTTTCTCAGCATAGCGCTTTGCCTGTCTGTAATCATGGCCTCCAATTATCTGTCCTAGCAAGGCCCTGGGGAGGCTTTGTTAGTAACAGCCCTCAGTGGGGCCCATTAATACTCCAAGTAACTTCAACTTTTGTGCCTCCTGACTTGACTTGCTCAAGCGGTTACATCACTCTCCTCTCAGTACCTGAGCTTCATAGACTCAGCACCAAAATACACCATGGACCTCATTAAAATGAAGAAACTCCTAACATCTCTACCACAGTTTTCTTAAAGACTTCAAGACTTGTTCAGCTAATTGCAGAGCTTGCATAATGTAGTTAAGGAAGAAGATTTCAAAAAGCACCTAATCAAAACCTTCTTGTTTCAAAGTATGAATTTTGCTGCATTTCAGTTTTGAGCATCATTCTCCTATTGCTGTTCATCCTGGGTGACTTCTTTGGAGACCTCCATCAGGAGGAAAAGCAGAGTTTGGAGGTCTGACAGCTCCACTGCCAGCAGTGGTCTTTGTCCCCGTAACTGCAGCCCAGCCCAGCACATTAAACCCTTTATAATAGAAGTCAGGTGTTCTTTGGGAACAAAATAAATAATAAAATAAAATAAAATAAAATAAAATAAAATAAAATAAAATAAAATAAAATAAAATAAAATAAAATAAAATTTAAAATAATATAATTGAAATAACCGTTGGAATCTGAGAAATTCAGCTTAAATCTTAGTAGATACCTTGACATCCATGGTCTCTCATGGGTCTTCTGTGGAAAACTCAGGAAGAAGAGTAAAGAAAATATATCTTCAAGTGGCCGTAGCTGTACCCATGAGCTTAGACTCTTTGGGGAAATCGTCCCCTTCTAGCCACAGAAAGCTAAATTGAGTAATGTGAAAAGACCTGATCAGTCAATAGAGTAGGGGGGCAAAGCCATGCTTCCTGTGCTATACATGCAGAAGGCAAAAAGAATTGCATTGTGCATTACACTGCTCAAGGACGTGTCACCCAAGTCATGCATCTTTACCTTAGTACTGACAAGTCCATCACTAAACCATGCTACCAAGTTCTACAGCTACACCTTGGCTCTCCAGTCAATGAACCATCTCATGGATGGCAATCAGGGAGTCCCGGTTAGTGCGATGCTGCTTCAGGTGCGCCACCATGGTAGCCATTGGCACCTGCTGTCCTTCACCCCTCAGCAAACCCACAACAGAAGGATTCTGTGGAAGACCATGTAAGGCAGACAACTGTTTACTATGCTCCATCTCAAAGGCACCTATGCCAAAGCCCCACCAGTAGTGCCTTCTTGGAGCTTTGAAGTACCCTCTCCTGAAACAGTCTATGCCGAGGATGCACATAGCCTCTGGACTGGTCCCAATGGGGTGCTTTTGCCATTCCTTCCCAGTTAGACTCCCTTCGGCCTCCAGACAGTTAACTGCTGGGATCCTCCTGTCACTCCAGAAATACAGGTGGGTTCTACCTCTTTAAGTCTTGATGGCATTAGGGTACACTGTACACCGGTATCCAGTAGAGCCTGACACATTTGTGGGTGTGATGTACCAGGCCATTAAACATACACAGTCCAGTAAATTTGAGTGTTCAGAAACAGCAGGAGAAGCATCCCAAAGGGTGGTGCTGCTGGTGAGGACATGTTTGTGCCAGCAGCCTGAGTGGGCAGCAGCAGTGCGCAGGTGAGGGGAAGCCAGGAAGCGCATGCCAAGAGCACTCCTGCCAGCAGAGCCAAGGCCGGGGCCAAGGCCAAGGGGAGAGGCATGCCCAGGGCAGGGGGCTGCAAGGGCCATGCTGAGCTCCCTGCCCCTGCAGCAACCGCACTGGCCCTCAGCAGATGTGTTTGGAGGTGCTGGTGTGCATCAGAGAGCAGCAAGGAGGGCACTGGAGAGGGCCGGGGCAAGGCAGGTTGCAGAGCCGAGCCCCATGCAGGGTCTGGCTGGGGGTCCCCTCTGCTGCAGCCAGCTCACACAGCGTAGCAGGAGGAGGGCAGGCAGGGCTCGTGGCCATGGGGCATAGCCTGGCCCTGGGCTCTTCCTGACGTTCCTTGCAGGTTCTGGCAAGCTGCGTGGAGGGGACGAATGCCCTGGGCCCTCTACCTGCTCTGCCCAGGCCAGCAAGGGCCCAGAGTGGCCTCCTGTCCCCTGCCCCTGCAGCTCTGGGCTCCCTTCACGCAGCCCTGCCTCTGCAGCACCAAGCCCTGCTGGGAGCCCTCCCATGCATGCTCCCACCACTCCCTGACACTGCTGTTGCCCTCTGCCGGGCACTGCCCAGCCCAGCCCAGCCCAGCAGCCCAGGCTGGGCTGGCCCCAGGGCAGTGCGCACCGCAGGCTGCTGCAGGGCTCTGGGCACGGCCACCACAGCCCCAGCCCCTCACAAGGCACCGCAGTTGCTGGGACAAAGGCAGCTCTGGGCCTCTCCAGCAGACCCCAGTCTGGGGCCATCCCCAGCTCAGGAGATGGAGGTCCGTGAAGCTGCAGGAGCCCTGGTGTCTTGCCTGGGAGATCCCCAGCACACAGTGCCTGTGCCCCGCAGGGCCAGTCCCGCTCCCCAGGCCAGCACAAGAGGCCTGGCCCAGCCACAGAGCAGCTCCAGAGTCCACTCCACGATGCCATTTGCCATCAGACCCAGCATCTGCACGAAATGCCCAGGCCAGTAAGCCCAGTTATTATTGTTTGCTGGGCCATGTGCTACTGAGAAGTCAGATCCCAGTCCAGCCGTTTGTCCTTCAGTGATCACTATGGGACTCTGATCCATCCTGAAGCCCAGAAAAACAAGAGGGCTGTCCAGGGAGAATCTCCTTGGGTGTATTTCTGACACCAGCTTTAGAAGAGGCGTACAGAGATGTGGCGGAGATGCCACTGTAGGTACATCAGGAAAGTCACGAAGGTGCATGAGATCTCGTGGCTAACCCACATACAAGAGCACAAGAGAACAATGTGGAAGCAAAAGAGAGCAACAGTGAAAAGGCCACGTCTTGCTGCTGGCTATGGCCATGGCTCCAGGGAAGCAGCAGCCCCGACCCAAAGGCAGCAGAGACGCAGAGCCCAGCAGGAAGTGAGGGGCAGCCCTGAGGGCCACCGGGGCTGCTCCTCCATGTGGCAGCTGGGCTCTTGGTCCTGAGCCCCTCCTGCGTGCTGGGACTGCTGAGACCAGCGAATACCTGCTCAAGTCTTTATTGCAAGTAATAAGATTTTTGGTTAAATATATACATATAAGTATAATAATTAGGGGCTAGAAAACTAAGAATATTCAGAATATTCAGATATAACTTCAGAAGACACTATAAAGGGAAAATAATACAAAAGATTATCTAGATTATCTTAATAGTTTTCTTTATTTTTTAAAGACTCTTGTTAGGATTGTGGTCCCATTCTAAATGGTAAAGAGGCCTATATCCAGGGTTTCCTCAAGGCTTCCTTGAGCTCCTGGTTCCTCATGCTGTAGATGGCGGGGTTCACTGCTGGAGGCACCACCGAGTACAGAAATGACACCACCAGGTCCAGGGATGGGGAAGAGATTGAGTTGGGCATCAGGTAGGCAAACACAGCAGTGCTGACAAACAGGGAGACCACAGCCAGGTGAGGGAGGCACATGGAAAAGGCTTTGTGCCGGCCCTGCTCAGAGGGCATCCTCAGCACAGCCCTGAAGACCTGCACATAGGACAGAACAATGAAAACAAAACAACCAAAGCCCAAAGAAAAACTAAACACGAGTGCCCCAACTTCCCTGAGGTACGCATCTGATCAGGAAAGCTTGAGGATCTGGGGGATTTCACAGAAGAATTGGTCCAGAGCATTGCCATGGCAAAGGGGCAGGGAAAATGTAGTGGCTGTGTTCAGGACAACATTGAGAAAGCCACTGCCCCAGACAGCTGCTGCCATGGTGGCACAAGCTCTGCTGCCCAGGAGGCTCCCGTAGTGCAGGGGCTTGCAGATGGCAACGTAGCAGTTGTAGGTCATGACGGTGAGAAGGGAATACTCTGCTCCAAGCAAGAAGAATAAAAAGAAGAACTGTGCAGCACACCCTTGATAGGAGATGGCCCTGGTTTCCAAGAGGGAATTGTCCATGGCTTTGGGCAGAGTGATGGAGATGGATCCCAGGTCAAGGAGGGCGAGGTTGAGGAGGAAGAGGTACATGGGGGTGTGGAGGTGGTGGTCGCAGGCTACAGCAGTGAGGATGAGGCCGTTGCCCAGGAGAGCAGCCAGGTAGATGTCCAGGAAGAGCGCGAAGTGCAGGAGCTGCAGCTCCCATGTGTCTGTGAATGCCAGCAGGAGGAACTCGGTGATGGAGCTGCTGTTACACATTTATTGCCCCTGAGCAAGCTAGTCTGTCCAAAAGAAGAAGTGACATTGTAAAATTTAAGGACTTCTCTGAAGTCCTCACAGAGTTGCTGTTGGGCATTTGCTGGTTCTGGACACAGTTGTCTGCTGAAGAGGAGAAGACAGAACAAATTTACAACAAACTTCTCTGAGGAAAACCTACTCTAAGCCTTAAAGCACCAGTCCACCTGTGCCTCTCTCTTTGCAGGAGAACGTCTCTGCAGCTCTCTCGCTTGGGCTCTGGCTGGTGCTGGATGACACTGGGAGCAGGGGCTGCTGTGGGCTGCAGATGAGTCCTTCCTGCTGTGCAGCAGGAGGGAAGCAGGAACTTGGGGGAAACTCCAGTTCAGTCCACTTCCCAGGTCAATGTGATTTGCAGTGCTGTTGCAAACAACTCATATAAATGCAGAGCAGAACTGCAGATGCCACTGCTGAATAGTCTTATTCTAAGCTGCCCTGTATCTCCCATCTTTGAGCAGCAGGACCTTCTCACTCAGGTCTTTCCCTGAGAAGAAACTGAAGAAAGCTGAGGGCACAGAATCCCAAGTCCAAGTGGATAGAAAACTCAGCTTGTCTCTGGGAGACTAAGCAGGACCTCAGCGCTTCCTGCTTTGCTTCACACTATGCTGCCCACACACAGCCATCCAGCAGCATGGACAGGGCCTTAGCACGTAGGTGTCTTGTTCTTGGCGCACCTGGATAACACAAGGATGCCGAGAGACAGCTGCATCCTGCTGGAGCAGCCTGAAGACCAGGAGGATGCCCCATGAAGAGAGCTGGATTTCCACAAACTGGGGTGACCCAGCATCCCAGCTGCACCCCTGCAGTGCCTGGAGGAGGCTTGGCCACTCTGCTCATGGCTGTCCATGGGCAGCTGGCTTAGGGCACTCCAAGGGGCTTCTGCCACACTTCCTCACCTCGCAGTGTAACACAGCAGGACTCTCAAAGCCTACTGCATTGCTCACTGCCCTCCCAGAAACAAGACCCAGCAGGAGACCCTTCCAGGAGCTGCAGCTGCATTGCCCTGCAGCCAGACACTTACCTTGTCAAGGGCTGTGCACATTTCTCCTGCAGGCAGCTCTCAGCATCCTCCCACTCCCAACTGCCTTCAAGCCCTTTCTCCTCCTCTCCTCTCCCTTTGCCAGCTGCGGTCAAAGCCCTCAGCCCTGCAGTGCTTTGCAGGGGAGCTGCTCCTGGGCAGAGCTGTCTCTCTGCACCAGGGCCCTCATGCCACGAAATCCCCTTGGGCCCAGGAGCCCGGCCCAGCTCAGCAGCACAGGCCCAGCCCAAGGCATTGCAATCACCCCTCTGGGGGCTTTGGTGATTAGACCACAAACCTCAGACACTGAGAGCAAATTGAAGACATCTCTCAAGAAGTCCAAGTCAGATGCAAGTTTCCTGCAGTGTGCCCCGGAGGGCCAGATCTGACACAGCCTCCCTTGGAGCTCGTTAGAGCAGAACACTAGAGGCATTGAAGAAAAGTAGACAAAGACAGTGTGAAGGTGACACTGATGTGTGGACAAACTGGATGCGTGTCACCAAGCACGAGGGCCAGGCCTTGACCTCCAGCCCCTGGGAATGGAGATCCTTTCCCTTCCCACCTTGCTCAGGGCTCTTCCTGGGGCAGTAGGAGATGGGGATGTGCAGGAGAATGGTACGACCCCTGCCTGGTTCATCAGGGGGGATGAGGAGGCCCGGGTACTTTACCAATGAGCTGTCTCCTTATAGGTCTCAGTGACAGAGACAACAACTGCAGGCATGGACACAAAGATCTCAGTTTGTTGGGACTTTCAACCTTGCCTATGTCCTTGCTTCTCTGATGACCAGAGTATCTTAGCGTCTTCCAGACCTGCACCTCTCTCCCTGTTGCCTGTAGACCTTTATTTGTGTGGTGTCACATCAGGTCTTAGCTGAGTAGCTCATACGAGATCCCTCGTGGTGCCCAGACCCTCCTCCTCTTGGGCACAACTCACTCAGCAGGGTCCCAGTCTGCCCTAATGTGTGGGGTTCCTCTTCCTCTGGTGTAGGACAAAGCTCTTCTCATTGTAAATGTCAAGAGGTTTCTGTTGGCAAAATCCTGCAGTTTCTCAAGATCTTACCACACTGATGCTCCATTCTGTCAGCTGGTCATGGCTGCAGGCAGATGGTTCAACTTTCGTGTGATTGTGCTATCTCTGACAAGACAGCAGCATCAGGAGTTGCAGGAAAGTTTGGATAACACAGGAGTAACCAGATGAATGGAATTGCTGCACGGAGTCACAGAAGGGTAGGGGATGGAAGGCTGCCAGGTTCCACCGCTTCCCTGCTTCCTCTTCATGCATGCTGTCAGTTTGCCTGGAGCTGTGTCCTGAATGTTCTGGGGTTGTGCAGCTCAAAATTAGAAGGACCAAAGCCCAGCTGGTGCTAAATCTGTCTATGACTGTCAAAGACAATAAAATACTGTTTATATAAACACTTTAAATAAAGGAGGATTAAGGAGAATCATCATTCTTGTTAGATGTTGGGAAAATCTGGTGTTGATCTGGAGATAAGGTAGAGGCTGAGGTACTTATGCGGGCCCATGAAGACCCATACTGGGGCCTTCTTTCTGTCGGGGTCCTCCTGGGTCTGGAGGCAGAGGAAATCCCACAGTCAGCATGCCAAGCAGGTGCCTTCTGCTGGCCTAGCAGGGCCACTGGCAGATGTCAGCCCAAAAGTCCAGATCCCAGGGAGAACTCAAGGGTGACCTGTCACCTACAGACACAAGTGACTGTAGTCCCTACAGACACAAGTGACTCACTGTCCCTTTTTGTGACACGTTCCTTCTGCTGCCCTATGAACCACAGAGACAGAAGTGACCTCACAGTCCCTGCCACAGTCACATTCCTCTTGCTGGGGCAGGAGATCCTGAGGCAGAGCTGACCTCTCTCTAGCCCCCTAGGCACCTGGTTTTCAGTGGCCCCGAGCCCTGCCTGCCCTCCTCCTGCCACGCTCCATCAGGCAGCTGCAGCAGAGGGGACCCACAGCCAGGCCCTGGCTGGGCTCTGCCACCCGCCTCTCCAGTTCCATCACTGCTGCCTTGGGGTGCTCTGTGAGGTGCTGGGTGACCTCACAGATCCTGCTGGCCAGCACATCTCCTGCGAGGCAACCAGGCCGTACAGCAGCAGGGACCTCACCACGACCCTCCCATTCCCCTATCCTCCCCTCATCCCCAGCCTTGTCTCTGCTGGCAGGAGCAGCCTTGGCAGGCACTTCCTGGCCTCCCCTCGATACCAAGATTAAAGGTAAAATGGTCTCTTCCTTGACAGAACAATGGCATCAAATTTGAAAAGCTTCATTAACAGATAGGTGAAACCTTTACTAGGTTTTGTTAGAGAGAACGAAGTTTAGAAACATTCACCCCTGATGTTACTTTAGTCACTAATTAGTCAGCTTTATCTATAAGAGCCTACGGACTTGTATCTCAGAATGAGGGCAAGGTGACCCAGGCCTAGAGCATGTGTCAGAAGATTAGGTGAGGAACTCATGTTATGCATATATCCTTAGATGTGTAACCACCTAAGGTTTGTCTGCATGCCTGAGATGAAAGAATAAGAGAAGAAAGATTTTGTTGGCTTGAGCATGGACAAGAACTGGATTCAACTAACGAACATAGTGAGGAAGACTACCGATGACCACCAGAGACCCCTGAGAGACAGGGAAAACAAATGTGCATGTGTCAGCGACACTTACTGATTTGAATGAGTTACAGGAAGTAGTATGAATATGTTTTGGGGAAATCTGATTAACATGTATGTTTTGCTTGTATATAACCCCTATAGCTCAAACACTTCTGTAAGCACTGGAGCGATCCCCTGTGTGTCCAACACCTCCGTAAAAGAACGCCTGCTTTCTAAAACTCCAAATTGAGTCTTAGAGAGTTACTTTGACTGGCTTTTACAGTATCACCCTCACCTCCTGCCAGCTGCTGCCCACTCAGGCTCCTCGAACAAATGTGGCCCCGCACCAACAGCACTGTTCGTGCTGCCTTTGCTGCCTCCCCCTGTTCTCTCCCTCGATTCCTTGTCTCTGCCGGGCCCCACGTTCCACACCCAAACGTATCCCATTGCTGTCGTCACCCTCTCCTCTGCCTAGCGGGATGGCAGAGACAGGGCAGGACATGGGAGAGTTAGGCCCTGTAGCGCCCATGCAGAGCGCTTGTGGCAAAGTGGGAGCTGAGATTGGGTTCTGTGGTGCAGAGGAGGCCCCATGCAGAAAAGATGAGGTTAAACAACAACTTGCGGGGGGGCGGGGGCAGGGTTTTCCATCGTGGTTTGGCATGGGAGGCTTCTGGCCATGAAGGGGCAAGGGATGGGTTGACACAACTTCTCTGGACAACCTGTTCCATTGACCACCACTCCCAAAGGAAAGAATGTCTCCCTTGTACCTAATTTTAAAGTACCCTCTTTTAGTTTTAAAACACTACCTAAAAGCCCCCTTTAGGTACTGGGAGGCACCTCAGCCCTGTGCTGGGTGCATTGCCTTGCTCTGTCCTCCTCTGAGATGCCCCACAACATGAGGAATGGGCACAGGGAACTTGAGGGTTTAAAGAAACACATTGAAGAGCTGCATTCAGGTCTCGCACTTTGGACTAGACGGTCTCTGAAGGTGCCTTCCCCCTGGACTGTTCTCTGCTATTCAGGCAGATGCCCCATGGTTGTTACTCTCAGGAAGAAGGGACCTGAAGACACTCTGCCCCACTGGACTTCATGACACCCCTAGGGATAGCTGATGACCTTTGTGCTCGCTCTTGTTCCTTTCTCCATGTGCGTACAATGTGCCTGCAGGTAGCAGCAGCTGCAAAAGGTTTCTGTTCCTGTGTCTGTGCTGCACCTGGACAGGCCCTGCTCTTCTCCCAGAACATCCTATGTCCCAGGGAGCCTTTGGGACTCTCGTTGAGCATGTTCTGATGTGACAGCAACTCTGAAAGATGACGTGAGCCTTCAGGCATGGCCCTTTTAGGAGGGAAATGCTGTTCTGGAGGTCAGCTGTGTCACTCATGTGCCCACTGCCTGTCCCTGCCTGCAGTCCCAGCATAGCCTCACAGCAGCACTGGCACCAAGCTACAGGAGCAGCCAGGCCTTACTCCACCAGCAGGGCTCAGCAGGAGAGGGTGGCAGTGGCAGGAGAGCAGCTCTGCATGGACCCAGTGCTGGTGCTCTCGGGTTTGAATGCTGGGCCACGACTGTTTTCCCCTCCACCTCTGCACACAAGCACTGTCTCTGCAGCCACAGAAAACGTCTCAGAGGAAGGATATAAGACAAAAAGTCACTTTAATTGGTTTAAATACTCAAGCAAAATGAAGAATTATATTCCTTTGTGGACAATATTTGATAAAATAAAATTGAGAAAACAAAACAAAACAAAACATAACAAAAGAATAACAATGCAAGAACATAATACCCACTGGCAAGTGGTTTACAGAAAAAGGCGGGCAATATATTGCTCAAGAAAAACACTCAGTCATCACTTTCCACATGGCAACCTTGATCTCCTTGTTCCTCATGCTGTAGATGAAGGGGTTCACTACTGGAGGCACCACCAAGTACAGAAATGCCAGAACAACATCCAGGGAAGAGTAGGAAATTGATGGGGGCTTCAGGTGGGCAAAAATTATTGTGCTCATAAGGAGGGAGACCACAGCCAGGTGAGGGAGGCATGTGGAAAAGGTTTTGTGCCGGCTCTGCTCAGAGGGCATCCTCAGCACAGCTCTGAAGATCTGCACATAGGACAGAGCAATGAAAACAAAACAACCCCCAAATAGAAAAGCAGTAACCATAGTAAGTTGAATTTCCCTTAGGTAGGAGTCTGAGCAGGAGAGCTTGAGGATCTGGGGGATTTCACAGAAGAACTGGTTGAGGGTATTGCCTTTGCAGAGAGGCAGTGAAAATGTATTGGCAATGTGCAGCACAGCTTGGAGAAAGCCACTGCCCCAGGCAGCTGCTGCCATGGTGGCACAGGCTCTGCTGCCCAGGAGGCTCCCGTAGTGCAGGGGCTGGCAGATGGCAATGTAGCGGTCGTAGGCCATGATGGTGAGAAGAGATAATTCTGATGAAATCAAAAAGACTAGCAAAAAGAGCTGTGCAGCACATCCTGTGTAGGAAATTACCCTGGCATCCCAGAGGGCATTGGCCATGGCTTTGGGGACTGTGGTGGAGATGCAGCCCAGGTGGAGGAGGGCGAGATTGAGGAGGAAGAAGTACATGGGGGTGTGCAGGCGGTACTCGCAGGCTACGGCGGTGAGGATGAGGCCGTTGCCCAGGAGGGCAGCCAGGTAGATGCCCAGGAACAGCACGAAGTGCAGAGGCTGCAGCTCGTGCATGTCTGTGAATGCCAGCAGGAGGAACTCGGTGATGGAGCTGCTGTTACACATTTATTGCCCCTGAGCAAGCTAGTCTGTCCAAAAGAAGAAGTGACATTGTAAAATTTAAGGACTTCTCTGACCAAAATACTTTGTATGTCTCATAGAACAGTCACACACAACACATTCTTTCCCATTCCTTTCACAGGAAGAGCTTTCAGCAGCTCCTTGTCTTTTCTCTGGTTGGTGCTCTGAGGGTGCCAAAAGAAGCAGGGGGCTGTGCTGTGGGCTCTGCAGCAGTCAGTCCTGGTCTACAGCAACAGGAAAAAGGGAACCCTGAGTGATCTGAGAAGCCCACTGGGGAAGGTCATATCCCTGTCTGCAGGATGGGAGAAGGTCAAAAAACTTTAGAAACAACAAAGGTGGTGTTGGTACTGTCTGTATGCTGAGGTGTGTGAGGTGCCTCAGAGCAGCAGCAATGCTCAAGAAGCCTTAGTCTCTACTACAGATGCTCCTACTCCATTACCATCCTTCTGCCTCAGAACATGGGCAGGAAAATGAAGCACATTCTAAAAAGTGCACTGCCTTCAGGTAGCTCTTGCCGGGCAGTTCTGCAGTGCAGTGCCCTGGGGAGGTGTGTGGCTGTGAGCAGCCTGCCCCAGGCAGCAGGCTCTGGGCAGCAGCAGGACCCTGCCCTGCCCTGCAGTACCAGGGGGGCTCCTTCCACCCGCAGCTTCTCCCCGCAGCCCCTGGGCAGCTCCCCAGGCAGGCTGATTGTGGAGACTGGCAGGTAGCAGAGGCCCTGCCTTGGCACACAGCCCCTGGGGCACAGCAGGGACCCTGCTCTGCACCACAGCCCTGGCTACCCCTGCCTGCACCCCCAGCTGCACAGCCTGCAGCCAGGCCCAAGAGGAGGGAGCCCTCGGGCCCTGCACACTGACCCTGCAGCACGCAAGCCCTGCATGCCCTTCAACTCCAACACCAAGCGTCCTCCTGACAGCTCCCATCAGCTGAGGTCTGGGCCAGCTCCAGGAGAGCCTGGCAGGGTGTGCAGCGGCATTGCTCTGCACCCAGAGACTTACCATGGGGAGGTGGCTGGCAAGATTTCTCCCTCTGCCAGCTCTCCCCTGCCTTCCCCCTGCCCAGTCTGCCCTGAACCTCTCTCCCCCTTCTCTCCTCTCCCCATGCCAGCTGCACGCAGTGCCCCCAGCAATACTGTGCCTGGCAGAAGGGCTTTATCCGGGTGGCTTAAGCAGCTTCTCAAGTAGTCCAAGTCTGATGCAAACTCCAAAGCCTCTCACAGTGTTAACGGTCCCACTGAGGGACATTACTGTCAAGGCCTCCCCGTGGACTTGTTAGAGCAGAAAAGGGCAGGCAGTGATGACAGGGAGACCAAGGCCCAGGAAAGGGGGCCCTGATGCTGAGGAAACCTTGATGTGTCCCATGAAGTCCAACAGTCAGGCCCTGACCCCAGCCTCTGGGAAGGGAGATCCTGTCCCTCCAGCAAAGTTTAGGGCTCTTCCTGGGTCAGTGCTCAGTGGGTAAGGGCAGTGCCAAGTACAAGGCTACAGGAGGACATCTCCCAGGCTCCTGGAGGGGGATGAGGAGGCATTGAGGCCCTATTGCTGTAAGAATGAGGTGTCTCCTCATAGGCATCACTGACGGAGACAAGAGCCAGAGCCCAGCACACAAAGCTGTTGGCTCTGTCGGGGCTTTCATCTTGCAAAAGATCCTTGACAATAACCACCACACGCTGTCCTATGCTGTCACGTCTGCACCTCTTTCCCTGCAGGACTTAGATACCCACCTTGCTTCCCCACCTTGCTCTCACCTTGCTCTGAGCACCTCCCTGCCTTGACTGATGAATCTCAATCTGCCCTCAGTAATCCATGAAACACAAAGCCAGGGGCTGATCCAGACATCCCTAGAGAGGGAGGGAGAAGGGTGAGTGAACCTCTACAATGATTTAGTAGAGGTAAGAGGCTTCACGTAATGTTGATGCTGATTTAACACAGAATTAAAACATTGATGTAAGGCCGTTAGCCAATTGTAAAGAGTAACCAGTTTTAAAGAAAACCTGCTTTTGAAGAGTTTTATAGAGTAATCCCTACACCTAAATGCTACTGCAATACCCTGACAAGAATCCCCTATTCTAATGCTTGAACTCAAAGCATTCCATGAAGCTAAACTCAGCCCATAGTCCTTTGCCCTTGCCTTTACTCTTGTGCTCACCCTAATCCCTGCCTTCAATACTAGCATTAACATGCTCCATTAAACCTAGACTTCTAGGCAGATGTAAAACAAAAAACTATTCCACAAATCTTACCCATAACCTAACCACAGTCCTGACACCCTAAGCAGAACAGCCCATCTGCTAAATTTCTAATCCAGAAAAGTGAGCCCTAGTCTCTAAGGGACTAGAGAGCTCAGCTCTGCCTCAGGATCTGCTGCCCCAGCAGGAGGAATGTGACTGTGGCAGAGACTGTGAGGTCACTTCTGTCTCTGCAGTGGATAGGGCAGCAGCAGGAACGTGTCACGGAAAGGGACTGTGAGGTCACTTCTGTCTGTAGCTGACAGGTCACCCTTGACATAGGCCTGGAATCTGGACTTTTGGGCTGACATCTGCCAGTGGCCCTGCTAGGCCAGCAGAAGGCACCTGGTTTGTATGCTGACTGTGGGATTTCCTCTGCCTCCATAGCCAGGAGGACCCAGACAGAAAGAAGGCCCCAGTATGGGTTGTCCTGTCCCTTGGACACGACAAGGAGGCACAAGGCTTGGCTGTGTCTAGCCAAGAAGCTGCAAGAGCAGCAGCCAGCCCATGGCTTTAAAAATGCTGGTGAGGTGACTTCTGTCTTGTTGATTGCTACATCAATGGGCTGAGGCCAACTGCATGAAGTTCAACAAGGCCAAGTGCTGGGTCCTGCACTTGGGGCACAACAACTCCATGCAATGTTGTGGGAAGGGTGGCTGGACAGCTGCCCAGGGGAAAAGGACCTGGGGATATTGCTGGATAGTCATCTGAATATGAGCCAGCAGTGTGCTAAGTTGGCCAAGAAGGCCTGCCTTGTATCAAGGATACTGTGGTCAACAGACGTAGGGAAGTGATCGTCCTTCTGTACTTGACCCTGGTGAGGCCACACCTCAAGGATTGCATTCAGCTCTGGGGCTCCTTGTGTAAGAAGGACAAGGATCTATTAGATCTGTGCCCCATTCCTTGATGCATTCAAGGCCAGGTTGGATGGGGCTTTCATCAACCTGGTCTAGTGGAAGGTTTCCCTGCCCATGGGAGGTGAGTTGGAATTATGTGATCTGTAAGGTCTTTTCATCCCCAAACTATTCTGTGATTCTGTAAATATGAAACGCAGCACCATACCAGCTATTAGGAAGAAAAATTAACTCTATCTCAGACAAAACTAAGACAATATCCAGCACTTATTCCATACAATCTGTAATGCTCAGCTCTGTCACTTTCCGATTAATCACCACCACCTTTCCTGCCTTTTGATACACACACAAGAATATTATGACCTTAGTCGATTGGTGTCAATAATAATAATAATAATAATAATAATAATAATAATAATAATAATAATAATTCCTTTTTTGTCCTATTAAACTGCCTTTATCTCAACCCATTAACTATTTTTTTTTCCTTTTCCTCCGAGTTCTCTCCTCTGTCCCACTGGATGAATAGCTTCATAGTGCTGAGCTGCCTGCAGGGTCAAACCACAGCAAGTCTTCTTGGTGCCTAGCGTGGAGCACACAGGTTGAGATGACAGGATGACAGATCTGACCACAGCGTTTTAAAAATAAATTGTTATAAGCATTAGATCAGTTTAACAGTGGCTGGTCACAATGTTGATCTTTTTGATCTGGGGTCTGTTGTGCTTCTTTTCAGAACTGTGTTGTATAGCACATTATTAACTGTCTGTCTTCCTCACAGATAAGCTCAGGTAGTGTGGGATGGACGAGTGGTCAGTGAGGTGGATTGTGAGCTGGCTAGATGGCAGAGTTCAGAGGGTTGTACTTAGTGGAGCTGAGTCTAGTTGGAGGTCTGTAGCCAGCAGTGTCCCCCAGGGATCTACACTAAGTCCTGTTCAACTTATTTGTCAGTGACCTGGATGATGGAATAGAGTGCACCCTCAGCAGGTGTAAAGATGTGTTGTGTGTCAGTCAAAGTGCTCTGTTTTGAGTCAAAGCTCTTCTCAGGCTCTCCTCAAAGCTCAACTCAGACTCTCCTGCTCAGATGCCTACCTCAGGGAAGCTGGGGCACTTGTGTGTAATGTTTCTTTAGCCTTTGGTAGTTTTGTTTTCATTGTGCTGTCCCATGTGCATGTATTTCAAAACTGTTTTTCATTCTTTGGAATAGTATTCCAATTAAAAGATTTTTCTTCATCTCACTTCTACTTTTTTTTTTTTTTTTTTTTAATGAAAAGACCTCATTAACAGGTGCTGGTAAGCTCTTTGTAATTAACCATATAAAGTAACCATATAAAGTAACCAGAAGGCAGTCGTTTTCCGTGACTCTTTTTTCTCAGAATTTCTCTTCAGGTACAGCAGAGGTGGTGGGATGAAGAGCCCAGCTGCAATGAGGAGGAAAAGCACAGACGTGGCTGAGGGACTTGATGTTTTTTCTGCAGTAGCGTGTACCAAAAAGTTCTCCTATGTCTCTGAATTCAGCAAAAGAAATCAAGGATGAGAAGAGTATGTATTGATAGGAATGCCATGAAAAGCCACCAGGACAAGGGACATTTTCTGCCTCTGCAGGGTACTAACCCTGGGCAAGGCCCAGCTTGGGAAGCAGCCCTGTTGGATGTTGTTGGTGAGCAGTGAGCTGGCAATAAGGCAGTCATGTGCCCTGGCAGCACAGGAGGGAAGGCTGAGGGACACCTCACTGCAGCCTGCCAGGAGCTGCAGGGCTGTCAGGAAGAGCCCAGGACCAGGCTCTGCTCTGTGGTGCCCAGGGAGAGGGCAAAGCCATGGGGTGTGAGTCAAAGCAGGAGCTGCTGGGCCTGCAGAGCAGGAAACACTTTGTTCCCCAGCTCAGGGCTCATCTGCAGCAAGGTGGCCATGAGCCCTGCCTGCCCTCCTCCTACCATGCTGCATGTGGTGGCTGCAGCAGAGGGGACCCCCAGCCAGCCCCTGCATGGGGCTCTGCCACCCGCCTCACCCTGGCCCTCTCCAGAGCCCTCCTTGCTGCTCTCCGATGCACGCCAGCATCTCCCTATGTGTGCCACTATTAGAAAAATGAAGAATATTAAAAAGGACTTTGCATCCCTGGGGAGGTTGTTGAGGGGATCGTCAGTGCGGGTTGTGTTCTCCTCCGTCCTCCCGCTGGGTGACTGGGATGCAGATAGAAGAAGCAGAACAGGACAGGTAAATGACTGGCTGAGGGGGTGGTGTCTGGACCAGGGATTTGGGTATTTTGATCTTGGGTCGTCCTTTGAGAGGCCGGGTATGTGGGCTACGGACAGACACCAACTGAGCAAGTGGGGCGCAAATGTGTTGGGGAGCAAGCTCTCTGGGCTGATTACCAGGGTTTTAAACTAGGTTTGATGGGGGAAGGGAGGGGAGCTAAAGGTGACACAGAAGGGCTGCGGGAAGTTGTCACTGCTGTCACTGTTGAAGACAGGGAAAATCTTCTGAGCTCTGAGGGCTCCTCAGAGAAGGTAGTGTTCCCGATCCCCTGTCCAGTATCTTCTTCTTGCATCCCCCCAGGGGTAACTGCACCTACTGCTTCCCTGAAGTGCCTGTACACCAATGCACGGAGCATGGGATATAAACAGGATGAGCTCGAGATCTGTGTTTGGTCATGGGGCCACGATCTCGTTGCAATCACTGAGACATGGTGGGACAGCTCGCACGACTGGAACGCAGTCATGGAGAGCTATGTCCTCTTTAGGAAAGACAGGCTGGGGAAGTGAGGGGGTGGGGTTGCCTTTTCTGTGAGGGAGCAATTAGAGTGTACCCAGCTCCAGCTGGGGGAGGGTGAAGGACAAGTGGAGAGCTTGTGTGTAAGAATTAAGGGGTGGGCTGGTATGGGAGAGACGGTGGTGGGGGTCTACTACAGGTCTCCAGATCAGGAGGAGGAAGTCGATGAGGCCTTCTATGAGCAGCTGCTAGTAGCCTCACGATCACGAGCGCTGGTCCTCATGGGGGACTTCAATTACCCAGACATCTGCTGGGTAAGCAACTCAGCCAGGCACGAGCAATCCAAACGGTTCCTACAATGCATTGAGGACAATTTTCTGATGCAGGTGGTGGAGGAGCCGACGAGGTGGGGGGAGCTCCTGGACCTCGTTCTTACCAACAGGGATGGCCTTGTTAGAGATGTGAAGGTTGGGGGCAGCTTGGGATGCAGTGACCATGAGATGGTGGAGTTCCACATGCAACTAGGCAAAGAAAGTAAGGCTGAAAGCAGGATTGCTACCTTGGACTTTCAAAGAGCCAACTTTGACCTCTTCCGGGACCTGCTTGGGAGTATCTCATGGGATAGGCTGCTAGAAGGCAAGGGTGCTTGTGAGAGCTGGGCTACATTTAAGCAGCACTTCTTCCATGCTCAGGATCGGTGCATCCCAAGGAATAGGAAATCGGGGAAGGGGGGCAGGAAACCTGTGTGGATGAACAAGGAGCTCATCAATAAGATCAAAAGGAAGAGGATGGTCTATGAAATGTGGAAAAAGGGCCTGTCCTCTTGGGAGGAGTATAGATGTGTTGTCAGGGCCTGCAGGGATGCGACAAGGAAGGCTAAAGCCCACCTAGAGATGAGGCTTGTGAAAGAGATAAAGGATAATAAGAAGGGTTTTTTCAAGTACGTAAATGGCAAGAGGAAGACTAGGGATAATGTGGGTCCCTTGCTGAATGTCCTGGTCATGGGAGACGTTGAGAAGGCAGAGATACTGAATGCTTTCTTTGCTTCAGTCTTTGCTTCAAGGACACTCCCCCTGGACACCTCGCCCCTGGCAATAGGACAAAGGGTCTGGGAAATGGAGGGCTCCCCCCTGGTGGACGTGGGAGTGGTTCAGGAGCATCTGAGTGGGCTCAACACACACATATCCCTGGGTCCTGATGGGATGCATCTGCGTGTGCTAAGGGAGCTGGCAGATGTGATCGGTGAACCGCTCTCTATCACCTTTGAAAGGTCCTGGAGAATGGGTGAGGTGCCTGAAGACTTGAGGATAGCCAAAGTCAGACAGAAGTGACCTCGTAGGCCCTTTCTGTGACATGTTGCTGCTGCTGCCCTATCAACTGCAGAGACAGAAGTGACCTCACAGTCCCTGCCACAGTCTTTGAATGCCGTGTGACTGCATGGAGTGGGTTTACGTGGTATGGTTTTGGTAGTGGGGGGCCATAGAGGTGGCTTTGGTGAGAAGAATCCAGAAGCTGTCCCATGTTAGATAAGGGCCCCACTGCTGGCCAGAACTGGGCCAATAAGCGACATTGTTTGCACCTCTGTGAGAGCATATTTAAACAGAAAAAAAAAAAAAAAAAAAAAAAAAGAAAAAAAAAAAAAGCTGCTGTAGAACAGCAGCTGGGAGAAAGAGGAATGAGAAATAGCCTTGCAGGTGCTAAGATCAGTGAAGAAGGAGGGGGAGAGGTGCTCCAGGCGCCGGAGCAGAAGTCCCCTGCGGCCTGTGGTGAGGACCATGGTGAAGCAGGCTGTCCCCCTTCAACCTGTAGAGGAGACCATGGTGGAGCAGGTGGACTCGCACTGATAGAGGTTGTAGTCTGTGGAGGACCCCTGCCAGAGCAGATTCCAGGCCAGACCTGTAACCCGTGGAGAGGAGCCCACGCAGGACCAGGTGACCTGGCAGGAGCTGCTGCCCGTGAGGGAGCCAGGTTGGAGCAGTTTGCTCCTGAGGGATGGACCCCATAGTCTGGAGCAGTTCTTGATATCTTGCCTCCTGACCTCCCCAAATATGTCCTTGTGTTCAGGGCAGCTTTTCAAACATTTCCATGACCTGCAAGGACCTGTCTCCCTGCATGGGGACGGTCAGTTTCTGAGACAGAAGTGACCTCTTAGTGGGATGGAAGGACACAGCGTGCTGTAGGCAGGCCCTGCACAGCACGCTTAGCAGCCCTGCACAGCCTCTGAGGGGCCCAGCCCCAGTTCGTGCCCCCCAGCTTGTGCTCCAGAAGGGCTCCCCTAGGGCCTGTGTCACTTTTCCCACCTGGGTCCCTCGGCTACCCAAGGAAATCTTGGAGGCAGTGTCCACCTCTGATTGGAAAACTGAAACCAGCCATTAAAATAGATTGAGGAAACACTTCAAAGCTGTGCAAAAAAAGGATTCTAAGTAATAGCTGAAAGAATCTCCCTTGCCAGCACTACCAGCTTTTTTTTTTTTCTATGAACGTTCATTGTTTATTTTCACAGTATTCCATTGACAACACCATGGAGAAGTGCAATAAATCAAATTATGCTTTCCTGAACAATAGTTTTATGCAAACATTTAGGAAAATACATTTTACATAAACACATGTTTACCAAAACACATTTCCCAACAATGCTAATGCTTCTTTCTTTTTTTCCTTTTTTATTTTTTTTTCTCCTCCATTTTTTCTGTCCTTGAAGAGCACTCTGAGGGAGAGTCATTGAATTAAAGAATAATGCATGTTTAAAAGACTGAGATTGAGAAATACGCTCCATGCCATCGTGAAGGGAGATAACAAAGAGGGTCAACAGTGTTGGCCCAAGTGCCCATCACTGAGGGATGCTGCTGGTAACTGGCTGAAAGGAGGACTTTGTACCACTGATGTCCAGACACCTTGCCCCCGAAAACATCATCCCCTTCTTCAGTCCAAATATCACCAGTGTGGCTAAAGGGAACCCCAGGAAACCATGGCAAAGGCCTCATTAAAGTGCAGGTTCACCTCGTTCCCTTCTTTCCCCTCCCCTTCTGTTTCAGCAGTTCCTTTGATTCCTCCAAGCGTCTGAGGATGGCTGTGGCAGGACTTTCCCTATCACATTCCCAGGGTGAGAGGTGACAATTGCACTTCTGACAATCCTTTTTCTTGCCCTTCCTGAAGACACGTTTGATGCCCACATTTTTCAAGTCCCCAGAAATCTTGATGATCCAAATCCTTGACAGCCTGGCCCAAAAAGGCAGGGTAGTGTGACATAACAGAGAGGGGCATCTGCAATGAACCTATGCGAGAGGGTTTACAGGAATCTCACAGGGACACTGGGGGTTGCTCCTGGAATCACACAGGGCAATGGCAGGGCTGTGTGAGGTGTCCACATCTGAGCAGGCCTCATACACACAGGCCTTTAGAGAGAGCTCGTGCAGCCACTGCCAGAGGCTGGGAGGCACCTCAGCCCTGTGGTGCCTCGCTCTGCTCTGCCCTCCTCTGAGATACCCCAGGACATGAGGAATGGGCACAGAGACCTCGGTTCAAGGAGGCACATCCCAGAACTGCCTTCAGGTGGTTTCGCAGGGGATGTTACTTGGCCTTGTGACGCTATCTGCCCATCTGCCCAGCTGGCCTTCATGAGATTTCTAGGAATAGCTGATGGTCTTTGTGCTCCTTCATGTTCATCTCTCCACGCGCATATGATGTGCCTGCTGTCACCAGCATTGGGTTTCTCTTTCCATGTCTCCCATGCACATACAGCAGGCCCTGCTCTTCTGGGAAATCCTATCCCCCAAGGAGCAATGAGCAATGGCCTGCTCAGTCACTGCTGAACCTCCTGCCCATACACCCCACAGCTCTGAGCTTGTGATGGCGGTCTCCAGAGTATGAGAAATTATTAAAAAGGAAACCTTGTTCCTGCAATGCATTATGAGTCATATGAAGAAGACAAAGGGCTTTTTTTTTTTTTAAAGATTATCAGGTCTTATCAGGTCATCAGTTTCCTCACTGCAACTTTGAGCTCCTGGTTCCTCATGCTGTAGATGATGAGGTTCACTGCTGGAGGCACCACTGAGTACAGAAATGACACCACCATGTCCAGAGATGGGGAAGAGATGGAGGGGGGCTTCAAGTGGGCAAATATGGCAGTGCTAACAAACAGGGAGACCACAGCCAGGTGAGGGAGGCACGTGGAAAAGGCTTTGTGCCGGCCCTACTCAGAGGGTATCCTCAGCACAGCCCTGAAGACCTGCACATAGGACAGAGCAATGAAAACAAAACAACCAAAGCCCAAAGAAAAACTGAAAACAAGTAGCTTAAATTCCCTGAGGTAGGCATCATAGCAGGAGAGCTTGAGGATCTGGGGGACTTCACAGAAGAATTGGTCCACAGCATTGCCATGGCAAAGGGGCAGGGAAAATGTTTTGGCTGTGTGCAGGACAGTGTTGAGAAATCCACTGGCCCAGGCAGCTGCTGCCATGGTGGCACAAGCTCTGCTGCACAGGAGGCTCCCGTAGTGCAGGGGCTTGCAGATGGCAATGTAGCGGTCGTAGGCCATGACTGTGAGAATTGAAAACTCTGAACCAAAGAAGAAGACAAAGAAGAGGATTTGTGCAGCACAGCCTTGATAGGAGATGGCCCTGGTGTCCCAGAGGGAATTGGCCATGACTTTGGGGAGAGTGGTGGAGTTGCAGACCAGGTCAAGGAGGGCGAGGTTGAGGAGGAAGAAGTACATGGGGGTGTGGAGGCGGTGGTCACAGGCTACAGCGCTGAGGATGAGTCCGTTGCCCAGGAGGGCAGCCAGGTAGATGCCCAGGAAGAGCGCGAAGTGCAGGAGCTGCAGCTCCCATGTGTCTGTGAATGCCAGCAGGAGGAATTCACTCACAGAGCTGCTGTTGGGCATTTTCTGACATTGAACACAGTTGTCTGTTGAAAAAGAGAAGGCAGAATAAAGTTAGAAGAGACTTCTCTGAGGAAAACATATTGAAAGTCTTAGAGCACTCTCATCCCAAGCCTGTCTCTTTGCAGGAGAATCTTTCTGCATCTCTACCGCTTGAGTCCTGGCTGAAGGTTTCCTACAGTGTTCCCCCGAGGGCCAACACTGACACAGCCTCCCTTGGAGCTCATTAGAGCAGAACACTGGAGGCAGTGAGGACAAGGAGACAAAGGCAATGTGAAGGTGACACTGATGTGTAGGAAAACTGGATGTGTTTCATTAAGTACAAGGGTCAGGCCTTGACCCCTGGCCCCTGGGAAGGGAGATCCTTTCCCTTCCCACCTTGCTCAGGGCTCTTCCTGGGGCAGTAGGAGCTGGGGATTTCTTTCTCTTCATGTCCAGTCTCAACATCCTGAAATCAACTTTGTGGCATTATTTCTGTCTCATGCCATTTTTCCCTACAAAGGAAAGCTAAAACATCTCCAAAATCATCTTTCAGACAGTCTCAGGCTCCTTTTGCTCTGCTTGGATGCTCTATGCCACTGGGCCAAAGAAACCCATGTCTCTCAGTCTCTCTACACAGGGCAGGTGCTTTAGACCCTCAACCCCACCTTGGCACAATCTCTCTGGGCACTACCCCATGCCCTCAAAAGCGAGGAACTATGCACTGGGTCAGCCCTGTGCAGGTGGTGTCACACCATATTGGAGTTGAATCTGATAACTCAGATCTTCTTGGTGGCCATGCTCCTCGTAAGGCAGCTCTGTAGGATGCTGGCCTGGTTCCTGGTGAGCAGGCACTACTGCTCATATGTATCCCATGTGGTGCTCAGGCCCTCCTCCTCCTGGGCACTGCTCACTCAGCACGGTCCCGGTTTGCCCTGATGTGTGGGGTTCCTCTTCCTCTTCTGTAGGACTAGGCTCTTCTCCTTGTAAATGTCAAGAGGTTTTTGTATGTAAGATCCTGCAGTTTCTCAAGGTTCCCCTGGAAAAATGCCCCATTCTGTGAACTGTTAATGTCTGCAGGGAGATGTCTCATCCTAACTGTGCTGTCTCTCACAAGATAAAAGCATCGGCAGCTGCAGGGATTTTGGGCAGTAGAGGAGTAACCAGTTGAATGGAGCTCCAGCACAGTGTCATAGAAGGGTAGAGGATGGAAGGCTGCCAGATTCCACCTTTCTGTTCTTCTCCTGTATGCTGTCATTTTCTCGGAAGCTGAGTCCTAAATGTTGTTAGGCTGTGCAAAGATAAAATATAGAAGGGCCAAAGCCCAACTGGAGCTCAATACGTCTATTACTGTTAAAGACAATAAAAATGTTTTTTGTTTGTTTTTTAAATATAAATACATAAGGGAAAAAAGGAGAGAGAGAGAGAGAGAATTAAGGGGAATCTTCATCCTATGTTGGATGTGAGAAAACAGAATTAGAAGAGATGAGGAAAAGACTGACGTACTTAGTGCAATCTTTACCTCAATATTTAGCAGCAAGACCAGTTGTTCCCCTTGTACTCAACCCCCTGAGCTAGTAGATAAAGATATTGAGTAGAATGAAGCCCTCATAATCCATGAGGAAATGGATAGAGAACTGCTATTCTGCTTCGATGTACTCAAGTTTAGGGGGCTATTTGGGCTCCACACATTGGTACTGATGGATGGATGGAGGGAGCTGGATGCAGTGCTCACCAAGCCCCTTTCCATCATTTGCCAGAAGTCCTGGCTATCAGGGGAGGTCCCAGTTGACTGGCGACTAGTAAATGTGACAGCCATGTACAAGAAGACCATAAGAAAGATCCAGGGAACAACAGGCCTGCCTGTCTGACCTCTGAGTTGAAGAAGCTCATGGAGCAGATTGTCTTGAGTACCGTCACACAACACTTTCAGGATAATCAGGTGATGAGGCCCAGTCAGCACGGGTTTATCAAAGCCAGGTCCTGCTTGATAAATCTGATCTCAGTCTATGACAAGGTGATGTGCTCAGTGGATGAGGGAATGGCTGTAGATGTGGCCTACCTCGACTTCAGTAAGGATTTTGAAACCATTTCCTACAGCATTCTCCTTGAGAAACCAACTGCACAAGGCCTGGATGGACGTACGCTTCATTGGGTAGAAATCTGGCTGGGTGGCCAGGTCCAAAGAGTTGTGGTGAATGGAGCTAAATGCAGCTGGAGGCCACTCACTCGTGGTGTCCCCCAGAGCTCAGTACTGGCTCCAGTTCTCTTCAATATCTGCAATGATGATCTGAATGAGGGGATCGAGTGCACCCTCAGTGAGTTTGTAGACAAGACCAACTTAGGAGTGAGACTTGATCTACTCAAGGGTAGGAAGGCTCTGCAGAGGGATCTGGATAGGCTGAACCCATGGGCTGAGGCCAACTCTATGAAGTTCAACAAGGCTATGCGCTGGGTCCTGCACTTAGGGAACAACAATCCCACTCGTGCAGGGAGAAGAGAAGCTGGACAGCTGCCTGGGCATAAGGGCCCTGGGGATAGTGGTAGATAGTCGGCCAAATATGAACCAGCAGTGTGCTCAGGTGGCCAAGAAGGCCAACAGCATCCTGCCTTGTACCAGGAATACTGTGTTCTGCAGGATAAGAGATATGATTGTCCCCTGGTAACTCAGACCTGGTGAGGCCAAACCTCAAGTTCAGCTCTGGGGCCCCTTGTGTAAGAAGGACATGGAGCTATTGGAACAAGTCCAAAGGAGGGCCATGAGCATGAGTGATGGGCTGGAGCACCTCTCCTATGAAGACGGGCTGAGGGAGTTGGGATTGTTCAGCCTGGAGAAGAGAAGTCTCCGGGGAGAGCTTACAGTGGCCTTCCAGTACCTAAAGGGGACTACAGGAAAGCTGGGGAGGGACTCATCATCAAAGAGTGTAGCGATAGGACTAGGGGTAATGGTTTAAACTGAAAGAGGGTAGACTGAGGTTAGGGATACGAAAGAAGTTCTTTACTCAGAGGGTGGTGAGGAACAGGCTGCCCAGAGAAGTTGTAAGTGCCCCATCTCTGGAAGTATTCAAGGCCAGGTTGGATGGGGCTTTGAACAAGCTGGTCTAGTGGAAGGTGTCTCTGCCCATGGCAGGTTTGTTGAAGGATTTTTGAAACAGCAAAAATCCCATGGCTTGCTGTAGCTGAGCAAGCCAAGCTACCAGGGCAACTATGAGAAGTTCCCATGACAGTGTTCCCACATCGCCCAATTGAGGAATTCAGAAAAATATTGTTACCAGTAGCTGGCTTCAAGGACGAGGTCTATGTGACTGTTAATCACAAGGGGGTTGTTTTCTTGCAGGTGGGGTTGTTTTCTTGTAGTTGTTTGTCTGAGTACTTTTGACCAATAATCTTGTGTGAAACACTGTCTGTTAAGTTCTCTATAAAAGTTAGGCTATTCGGGCAATAAAATGGAGCATGATCTGACTCTACTGGTGTCTGTCGTGCTTTTGGCCGTGCTTTCCGAAACATATGGCGCCTGAACAGGCTGAGGCCGGGACATCGGAGCGGCGCTGGGACATCGGAGCGGCGCCGGGAGACCCGAGGCCCACGGAAAGCCTACCACCGCACGGAGAGAGCACTGACTGACGCTGCAGGGCTACGGCCAACTACAAGAGACAAGGACAGACCTGGCGGACGCCGGAACACCTGAGAGACATTGAAACACTCTACACACCTACCTGAACGCAGGAAAAGGAATCGCAGAGGGACGCGGGTAAAGGAATCGCGGCAGGACATGGGAAAAGGAATCGCAGAGGGACGCGGAAAAAGGAATCGCGGAGGGACGCAGAAAAAGGAATCGTGGAGAGACGCGGGAAACGGAGCCAAGGAAAAAGCGGGAAATAGAAGTAATTGCGTGAAATTGAAGTAATCGCGATGCGATGCGGGACATCCAAGATCGAGTTGCTACGGGAGACCAGAGGCATCAGTGGACAACGGCAGCCAACCCTCACCATGTGGCGAGTCGGCACATAGCAGAGGGGCGGAGATCAGTATCCTGCAGCCTGTCTGACGTAACCATGGAAGCAACGGCGGCTGTGCTGCTTCTCTCTGGCATTATTTTTATAAGAGGTTTATCTTGCAATGCAAAAAAGACTATTCGTCCCCAGATCGGTGTTATAACTATGTTTCTGGATAACATTCTGTGGCGTTGCCACATTCTACAGATTACTAATGACGACTTAGCTCTATTGCTGGGCAGGAGTGAAGAGACACAGATTACACTGCCAAATGACCACTAGCAGGCTCTTTCACAAACCTAAGGTTGCAGCTGGCACTGCCTGCAGCCGTATAGCAGACGGTACATTCTCTTTCCTAACCAGTAATCATGTGTCTCATCCATTTGTGGTGAATGGTCAGTGGCAAAAAGAAAAGGAGGATGCCACTGACACTAACAGCATGGGTAATAGGAGTAGTATAAGTGACACAGGTGACAGTGCGGGGCACTCTGCCTGCTGCTCGCCTTCACCGGCCTGTGCACTGCTGCCGATGGTGCTAGAGTAAAATGTGAAGACTGCTCAGATGGCAGTGATGAGAGTGCTTGTGTGAAGAAGATGTGTGAAGAAGATGTGTGCTGAATCTGACTTTGTGTGCAACAGTGGTCAGTGTGTGCCAAACAGATGACAGTGTGATGGGGACCCGGATTGTGAAGATGGGTCTGACGAAAGTGCTGAGCTGTGTCATAGGAGAACAGTGTCATGGAAATGTGATGGTGAAAAAGACTGTGACAGTGGAGAAGATGAAGAGAATTGTGGCGATGTGACAGAGATCCTTATTGTAAGGATGGAAGTGATGAAATTAACTGCCCTTCCTGGACCTGCAGGCCAGACCAGTTCAGATATGAAGATGGGAACTGTGTCCATAGGAGAAAGCAGTGCAGTGGTGTGAGAGACTGTCTGGATGGCACTGATGAAGCAAACTGTAACAACGTTATTCAGTGCCTGGGACCTGGCAAATTCAAGTGCAGAAGTGGAGAATGCATAGATATCAATAAAGTATGTAACCAGCAGAGAGACTGCAAGGACTGGGGTGATGAGCCCCTGAAGGAATGCAAGATAAATGAATGTAACTGTCCAGCTGGGAAACTGTGGAGGTATCGATGAATGCCAAAACCCTGGTATCTGTAGTCAAATCTGTATCAACCTGAAAGGTGGCTACAAATGTGAATGTAGCCATGGCTATCAGATGAATCCTGCTACGGCAAAGCAAATTACATAACTGTTGCTTAACTTGTTAGAAGATAAAAAAGAGTTTCAACAAGCAGCCATGGGAGGGAAGAATCACTGAACCCCCGATGTGAGGGACTGTACCTTGTTTTACTGACTACTGAAACAGCTGTGAGAACTGCAGAAAGGAACCCACGCATCCAGAATAAAAGGACCGGTAACTACTGAAACTTGGAGGGTTGAGTCCGCTCCTGGGAAACTGAAACTCAAGCTAAGGAAGAACTAGTATTCTGGCAACGAGGCTCTGCATGAATTAAGGATGCCAAATAAAGGAGACAAGCCTAAAGGGAGAAAAGGGAGAAGGCAAGACCAGGGCAGGACCCTCCACTGCGGTGTGTATGGTCTACCGAGGGAGGCAACCCCTATGGGTATTGACTGCCGAGTGAGAGGGCCTCGAACGGACTTCTCCCACACTAAGGTCAGGTTGTCCCGAGAAAATAACATAAAAAACCTCTTTTTTAAACCTATATAAAATTGTGATTCGTTTTACAGGAGCTGGATCGCCCTGACAGACCAAATGGTAACACAAGCCTAAATCGACCCTGACAGCAGGCCCAACCCCTTGACTGAAGACGTTTGCCTATTATGATCCAGCTATGTGGGCAGAAGACAGATCCTGGGGCTATAGGACCTCAGTATATATACTTAATAGAATAATTAGGTTATTAGCTGTAATAGAAATAGTTATAAATGATGAGAACTGCTTTGTATCAAAATTGTCCAGCTTTGGATTATTTACTAGCACAAGAAGGAGAAGTCTGTGGAAAATTTAGCTTTAGTAATTGCTGTTTAAAGATTGATAAAAAGGGTGTTTCTTCCTAGTAGCTGATAGAATGTTATATTCTGGTTTAGGATGAGAAGAATGTTAATAATATGCTGATGTTTTAATTGTTTTTAATTGTTACAGAGCAGTGCTTACACCAAGCCAAGGACCAAGCCAAATTCAGCTTCTCACTGTCCTGCCAGCAGGCAGGCTAGGAGGAGGTCCAGACTGCTCGGGGTTAGGTTGGGCATCGGACAACAGGTGGTGAGCAATTGCATTGTGCATCACTTGTTTTGTGCGCGTTATTACTAGTAGTACTATTATCATCATTATTGTTATTATTATTATTGTTATTATCTTGTTTTTATCTCAAATCATAGGCTTCACTTTCCCATTTCTCTCTCCCATCCCAGAGAAGGAGGGGGGGAGGTGAACGAGCAAACAGAAACCTGGAAGGATATGGAATGGGATTTATTTTCATGGCTGCCTGGTGGACCATGGGTTAAAAGAGTGTAATTTTTATTGTTATGTGGTGTAATTACGTTATTATTTGTACCTTGTATGATACCTTGTCTTACATTATTAATACACCGGGTGATAAATAGTACATTTGTAATAACTTCATTAAAAAAAGAAGGGAATATGTCAATTATCATGCTTAAGAATTGGACCCTCCAAGAAAAAACTGATGAAATCCAATTATTAATAACAGAAGAGACACGAATTGGGGATGTTAAAAAGAAGATAAGGGATTGTGAGGAATGTTTTAACAATTCGTGTCCATAAAGAACAATTCTGTTTGAATCCTGTCTGCCTCTGGGCCCTGCACTGGCAATTTAATTCTTGAACCACAGATGCAGTGTGTCCCAGTCTCCCCCTCATTCTAGGCAATTTATCACGTCTTCAGAAAACACTCCTTAAATTTATGAACATGTTTGCTTTTGTTATTCCGGACTTCTATTTCTAAAAGTTACAGCCTTTTTTCCTGTCTTCTTCGAGATTAACTTAACACTGCTATAGATGTGTCTGTGAATGGCTGGGGAAGAATGTTTTAATTACTCGTGAAGCGTCAAATAAGAAAGCTGTTTGTGTTTGATGTCTGGGAGTTTCAGAACAACTGATAACAACTAGTGACTGTTATGGGATACTATGTGGATCTTTAGTATCTGGTTAGGGGGGCCGAGAGATTAAGAGGAAGGAAAAAGAAGCTGAAGGACGGCTGGGAGACAAGACCTGCAGAGAATGTTCTATAAACTTGGCATGGTGCCAAGTAAGTACAAAGGGGGAGAGGAAGACTACGAGCCTTCAGCATGAAAGACCCCTAGAGACCCCCAGAAGAGACCCCCAGAGGAGACTGCGCATGCTCTAGTAGGAGGGACTGGACCCCGGAAGCTAATTATAATAATCTATTTTTTTTAGAAGTAGTAATGAATATGTATTAGTCTAGGAGCATAAAAATCAGCTGCTTGATGTAACTGGTGTGCGTCCGGGTGGAGCGGAGACTCCCGGTGCACCCAGTGCTGTTTGCTTACCTCTATTCCTTTATATTCTTTTAATAAATCCTATTTTTTTATTTAATCCTAATTTGAATCCTGAGCCATTTATAACATACCCCCTGTGATGGATGAGAAGGGTGAACTGGTGATGACAGACATGGAGAAGGATTAGGGACTCAACAACATCTTTGCCTCAGTCTTCCCTGCCAGTCAGGCTTCACAAGTCTTTCACTTCCCTGAAGCCATAGTTGGAGGCTGGGGGTGCAAAGTCCCACCCACTCTAAGTGAAGAGCAGGTTTGAGACCGCCTGATAGAACTCCACAAGTACAAGTCTATGGGACGTGATGACATGCATCCCAGGGTCCTGAGGGAACTGACTGATGTAGTTGCCAAGCCTCTCTCCATCATATCTGAAAAGTCCTGGCAGTTGGGTGAATTCCCTGGTGACTGGAAAAAGGAAAACATCACTCCTGTTTTTAAAAAGGGTAGAAAGGAGGACCCAGGGAACCACCAAAGGGTGAGCCTCACCTCTGTGCCTGAAAAGACCATGGAAAAGATCCTCCTGGAATTGATGTCGAGGCACATGCAAGACAAAGAGGTGATCTCAGACAGCCAGCATGGCTTCCCCAAAGGATAAATCTTGCCTGACCAACCTTGTGGCTTTCTACAATGGAGTGACCACATCAGACAACAACAGAAGACCGACCGATGACATCTACTTGGACTTCAGTAAGACCATTGACACGGTCCCATATGACATCCTGATCTCCGAATTGGAGAGATACGCATTTGATGGGTGCACCATTCAGTGGATAAGGAGTTGGCTTGAAGGTCACATCTAGAGAGTGGTGCTCAATGGCTCTATGTCCAAGTGGAGGCTGGTGATGAGTCTTGTACCTCAGGGATCTGTCCTCGGATACATATTGTTTAATATTTTTATTAATGAAATAGACAGTGGGGTTGAGTGCACCCTAAGCAAATGTGCAGATGACACCAAGCTGAGAGGTGTAGTTGATGCTACAGAGGAAGAGTTTCCTGTCCAAAGGGCCCTGGGCAACCTGATCTCCTGGGGGGCATCCCTGCTTATGGCCAGGGGGTTGGCATTAGGTGATCTTTAAAGTCCCTTCTAACAGGAGCCATTCTGTGGTTCTATGGTCTCACTAGCCATACTTCAAGCATGACTCCCATGCCATCAGTCTTCCTGTGGTCTATCACCTGACCAGAATAGAAGGTGCCTCGCCAACATCTTCAATGCCATGTGCATGCTTCTGGCCTTTATGGTCCCTACCTGTGCCACATTTCTCCTGCAGGTCTATCAGCTCCACAGACAGAAGTGACCTCCCAGCCTCCGTCACAGCCATGTGCTTCCTGCAGGCCCACCGGATCCTGAGGCACACCTGACCTCATCCCAGCTTTCCCAGCCAACTCCTCCTTGTGGCTTCTGATCTGATCACATACCTGTCACCTCACATGCTTCTTCCAATGCCATGGGACTGCTGAAGGACCTCACTGTCCCTGCCCTGCCCAAAGGGGACAAACACCTGAAGTTAGGGATAGGAGTGAGGTTGAAGATGAGATATGCTGTGTGCATGCTGGAGGACTTTGGGGGTTAGATGATCAGGTTAATGTTTAGGGATTAGAGGTCACCTTCTAGGGTCAAGTGAATGGTAAGTGTATCGAGGGAGAGATTGGTGTTCTTCTCAAGGTGCCTGCTCAAGATGTGTGATAAGGACAAGTTTTGAGGCTTTTAGTTTAGGTTTGGTTAGAGAGCTAGGTTTAAGGATGGCATTTTCATCAATCCTTAGTTAGTCTTAATCATCCTTCTCTTTACTCTTCTTGTAGAAGATGCCTTTTACCTCTGCCTTTTCAAAAGCCTGAGCAACATCTCTCCATTATCTGGCCCTTCCAAGGTCTTTGAGAGAGGTCTTATAACAAAACCTGCAGCTCCACCAGCACCTCTCTCACCCTTCCCACACCACCTCTAGGCAACCTGAGGAGTGACCGGGAGGATGATGTTTTCTTGGGAAAGGGTTTCATTAAAATCTCTGAGGAGGGCTGTTATGGGCTTCACACAGACAGTGATGGCAGTATCACAGAAAACAGTGACACTCATGTGGACAGAAGAGCAGGTGGATAAGGCCTTGGGCTTGCCAACACGGGACGTAAACACATGAGAATTGCATGAGAGGGAAGAGGAAGATTGGATCCAAAATGTAGATTATGAAAGGAAATACCATGAGTATCACCGTGGCACTGCAGGACAGCTCCAGCAATGGGGGAAAACCACACAAGAGGTGTCTATGACACTGGGGCCACAGAACTGGAGCTGGGAGGAGGAGAAAGAATTCCTGTACATGAGAGAAATTCCCCTGGTTCAGGTACAGCTGGCTTCTGGAGCCAGACCTTCCACTTCTTGAGCCTTGCAGAGAACAAGGGTGGCATACAGCCCAGGGCTGACCGTAGGACATGGCCCCCAGCAGGAAGCACTGCGGTCATGCAGGAGGTGCAGCTGAGAGTGCTGCCACCTCTGTGAGCAAAGGGGGTGCTGTCCCCAGCCAGGAAGATGGCCAGCATCTGGCGCAGGGTGCTGGAGCTGTGCAAGGAGGACAACTCTCCCCCAGAAAGAAGGCCATGGGCATCTGCAGGTGTTTGTTGGCAGGCACCAGCACAGTGATGAGGGTGTTCCACATCCCAGTCACTGTGCTGGTCAAGCAAGAGAGGAAGAAGAGATTTGTGTATGGGTAGAGGATCTCCCAGATAGAAAATTGATGAGCTGGTTCATCGACTGGAGAACCAAGGTGTAAATGTAGAGCTTGGGAGCGTGGTATAGTGATGAATTTGTCAGCACTAAGGTAACGTTGCCTGACCTGGGTTACACGTCCCAGAGTAGTGTCAGGCACAACGCAATTCTTTTTGCCTTCTGCATCTATAGCACAGGAAGTAGGACTTTGCCCTACTCCATTGACTGGGCAGGTCTTTTCACTTTACTCAAATTAGGTTTCCGTGGCTGGAAGGGGACATATTCCCCAAAGAGGCCAAGCTCATGGGTACAGCTACAGAAACTTGAAGATATATTTTCTTTAGTTTTCATCCTGAGTTTTGCACAGAAGACCCAAGAGATACCATGGATATCTAGGTGTCTACTGAGATTCAAGCTGAATTTCTCAGATTCCAAATGTCATTTTAATTTTATTTTATTTTATTTTATTTTATTTTATTTTATTTTATTTTATTTTATTTTATTTTTTTATTTTTTTTTCTCAAGGAACCCGGATTTTCTTAGAAAGTGTTTCATGTGCTGGGCTGGGCTACAGTTACAGGGACAAAGACCACTGCTGGCAGGGGAGGTGTCAGACCTCCAGACTCCGATTTTTCTTCTGGTGAAGGTCTCCAAAGAAGTCACCCTGGATCAATAGCAATAGAAGAATGATTCTCAAAACTGAAATGCAGAAAAATCCACCCTTTAAAAACAGAAGATATTTTTATTAGGTGCTTTTTGAAATCTTTTACCTTAAGTACACCATGCAAGCTCTGCAATTAGCTGTAAAAGGCATGAAGAGAACTATGAAGGAGATGTTAGGAGTTTCTTCATTTTAATGAGGTCCATGGTGTATTTTGGTGCTGAGTCTATGAAGCTCAGGTACTGAGAGGAGAGTGATGTAACCGCTTGAGCAACTAAAGTCAGGAGGAAAAGCCGAAGTGACTTGGAGTATTAATGGGCCCCTCTGAGGGTCTAAGACAGCCTCCCATAAGACTTGTTAGGGCAGATAATTGGAGGCCTTGATTACAGACAGGCAAAGGCACTGTGCTGAGAAAAGTCTTGGTTGGTTTTAGTGAAGCAGAAGTGCCAAGGCCTGACCCCTGGAACTGGGAGAGGAGATCCTGCACCCCGAATTCTGGCTCAGGGCTTTTCCTGGGGATCTCTTGGATGGGGTGGGCAGTGTGATGCCATGAACTACACTGGTGTGACACCTCCAAGCTGCACAGGGTTGTAAGGAATCAATGAGGCCCCATCACAATGAATATGACATCTCTCCTCCTAAGCTCTAGCCAAGGGGACAAAACATTCACGGCTGTTGGGGCCCTCCCTTTTTACCAGCACACTCTGCCTTCTCCTCTGCAGGCTTTCCAATGCTTTCCCTCACATTGCCCTATTTTCTTGAAGGCTGCAGACACCCATCTCTGTTCACCACCTTGCTCTCATTCCTTGCTTTCACCAATATCTCATCAACACTTACCAGCTGTTCCTTGAAACACAAAGCCAGGTTCTGGTCAGAGGGTGACCTCTGGCACCACAGCACAACCCTTTGAGGGACATATCTTCCTCCTCGTGGTTAAAGTGTAACATCCAAGGTACACTCTGTGGAAGTTTTTTCTTTCCTGCTTTTTCCTACTACCAAAGGAACCTCCATCAGGGTGGAAACCACTCCTGAAGTAGGCATCCCAACCCAGCAGGCTCCTTGCATCCTCTCAGCCAACCAAGCAGACACAAGTCACCTCAGCAGCAGCTTCCAAGCCAGGGGCCTGCTGCTGGCCTTGCAGTTTCTTGGCTAGACACAGCCAAGCCTTGTGCCTGCTGCTGTGCAGTCATGGACTCAAGCAGAAGGGACAGGACAACCCATCTGGGGGCCTTCTTTCTGCCTGGGTCCTCCTGGGTCTGGAGGCAGAGGGGATCCCCCAGTCAGCATGCCAAGCAAGTGCCTTGACTTCTCAAAAGTAAAGGGTGACCTGCCACCTCCAGACACAAGTGACCTCACAGTCCCTTTCTGTGACACGTTTCTGCTGCTGCCCTGTCAAGTGCAGAGACAGAAGTGACCTCACAGTCCCTGCCACAGACACATTCCTTCTGCTGGGCCATCAGATCCTAAGGTAGAACTGACCTCTCTCGTCCTCTAGGTACCTGTTTTTCTCTTTCTGGGGTAGAGACTAAGCAAAGTTTTAGTGTGAGTGTGTGTTGTTCTGCTAGTGGTGTCAGGTCTGTGGTTAAGGCATAGACAATATCTACGGTTTAGGGTTTTTTAGGTCTGCCAAGGAGTCTAGGGTTAAATAGAGCATTTTCATGTTAGTGTTAAGGGAAGGCATTATGGTTAGCAAGAGGAAAAAAAAATGATTCCTTTCAGAGTACTGTAGTAGCATTCAGGTTTAGTGATTAAAATGACTGTTTCAAGTAAGGAAAGGGCCATATGTGACTCTTTTAAGTCAGTTGTACCGCAGCATCTACATTACATAAACTGTCTTACTTCTATGAAATCATAAGTTTCTGCTGGCCAAGTTCTTCTTCCCACAGAATCACAGAATTGTCTAGGTTGGAAGAGACCTCAAGAGCATTGAGTCCAACCTCTGACCTGACACTAACAAGTCCTCCACTAAACCATATCACTAAGTTCAACATCTAAACATCTTTTAAAGACCTCCAGGGATGGTGACTCCACCACCTCCCTGGGCAGCCCATTCCAATGCCTCACAACCCTCTTGGTAAAGAAGTTCTTCCTAAGATCCAATGTAAAACACCCCTCGTGCAACTTTAGCCCATTCCCCCTTATCCTGTCACTGGGCACGTGGGAGAACAGACCAACCTCCACCTCTCTACAGCCTCCATTGGGGTAGCTGTAGAGAGCAAAAAGGTTGTCCCTGAGCCTCCTCTTCTCCAGGCTGAACAATCCCAGATCCCTCAGCCGCTCCTCGTAGGACTCCAGATCCCTCACCAGCTTCATGTTTTCTCTGAACTTGCTGGAGCACCTCAATGTCCTTCTTGTAGTGAGGGGCCCAAAACTTAACACAGTACTCGAGGTGTGGCCTCACCAGAGCCCAGTACAGGGGGACAATCACTTCCCTAGCCCTGCTGGCCACATTGCTTCTTACACAAGCCAGGATGCTGTTGGCCTTCTTGGCCACCTGAGCACACTGCTGGCTCATATTCAGCCAACTATCCACCAATACTCCCAGGTCCTTCTCTGCCTGGCAGCTCTCCAACCACTCATCTCCCAGCCTGTAGCTCTGCTTGGGGTTATTGTGCTCCAGGTGCAGGACACGGCACTTGGCCTTGTTGAACTTCATACAGTTGACCTCAGCCCATCGGTGCAGCCTACCCAGATCCTCCTGCAGAGCTTTCCTACCCTTGAGCAGATCAACACACGCGCCTAACTTGGTGTCATCTGCGAACTTACTGAGGGTGCACTTGATCCTCTCATCCAGATCATTGATAAAGATATTAAAGAGGACTGGCCCTAGTACTGAGTACTCATGCTAAATCCAAAACACAGCTTCATACCAGCTACTAGGAGGAAAATTATCTCGATCCTAGCCAACTCCAGTACACTCACAGACTAAGTGCATGATATATCTGTGTGTATATAATCTGAGAAAAGGTGGTGGTGATTAACTGGAAAGTTCTGGAGCTGAGAAAGGTGCAGATGGTATGGAATATGGGGTGGATATTGTCCATGTGTTGGCTGGGATATACTTAATTTCCTTCCTATTAGATGATACAGTACTGTGTTTTGGATATAGGACGCAGTTCCAGACAAAGTAACAATATGCATGAGAAGGAAGAACAGAAAAAGTGGAATCTGGTAGACTTCTATCCCCCACCCCTCACTGACTCTGTGCTGTAACTCCATTCAACTAGTTACTGCTGTATTATACAAACTGTCCTGCAAACTCCTGCTACTGTTATCTTGTGAGAAACAGCATAATCACGGTGAGCCGTCTGCCTGCAGACATTAACAGCTGACAGAATGGAGCATCTGTCCAGGGGAACCTCGAGAAACTGCAAGAATTTGCCTACAGAAACCTCTCGACTTTTACAAGGAGAAGAGCCCAATCCTTCACCAGAAGAAGAGGAACCCCACACATCAGGGCAGACTGGGACCCTGCTGAGTGAGCAGTACCCAGGAGGAGGAGGGCCTGGACACCACGAGGGATGCCATACGAGCAGTGGTGCCTGCTCAGCAGGAACCAGACCAGCTTCCTAGAGAGCTGCCTTATGAGGAGCAGGAACACCAAGAAGATTTGAGTTATCAGACTCAGCTCAGATCGAATGTGACACTACCCACAGAAGGGTTTGCATCTGGCAGTGGAAGATTTGGAAGTCTGGGAGTCCCTCAAACAGCCAGGTGTGGACAGGAGTAGAGGAGTGTGGCAAGGCTGTAAGTCCCATCAGGACTCAGGTCTTTCTGTCCATGGCTATGGCTGTTGTCTCTGCCACTGAGGCCTATGAGGAGACAGATTATTGTTAAAGCACCAGGGCTTCATTGCCTCCTAGCTCTCACCCATGAAGCAGGCAGGGGTCGTACCATTCTCCTGCACTTGTCCATGCACATCCCCGTCTCCTACTGCCCCACAAAGAGCCCTGAGCAAGGTGTGACTGCCAAGGATCTCCCTTCCCAGGGGACATGGGTCAAGGCCTGGCCCTTGTGCTTGCTGACACACATCCAGTTTTCCTACACCTCAGTGTCACCTTCACATTGCCTTTGTCTCCTTGTCCTCACTGCCTCCAGGGTTCTGCTCTAACGAGCTCCAAGGGAGGCTGTGTCAGTGCTGGCCCTCAGGGGGACACTGAAGGAAACTTGCCTCTGACTTGGATTTCTGGAGAGATGTCTTCAATTGTCTCTGAGTGCCTGAGGTTTGTGGGCTCATCAGCAAAGCCCCCAGAGGGGTGATTGCAGTGCCTTGGTCTGGTGCTGTGCTGCTGAGCTGGGCCGGGCTCGTGGGACAGAGACAGCTCGTGGCAAGAGGTCCGTGGTGCAGAGAGACAGCTGTGCCCAGGAGCAGCTCCTCTGCACAGCGCAGCAGGGCTGGGGGCTCTGACCGCAGCTGACACACAGAGAGGAGAGAAGGAGAGAGGGCTTGGAGGCCCTTGAGAGTGGGAGGATGCTGAGAGCTGCCTGCAGGAGTAACCTGCACAGCCCTTGACAAGGTAAGTGTCTGGCTGCAGGGCCATGCAGCTGCAGCTCCTGGAAGGGTCTCGTGCTGGGTCTTGTTTCTGGGAGGGCAGTGGGCAATGCAGTAGGCTTTGAGAGTCCTGCTGGGTTGCCCTGCGAGGTGAGGAAGTCTGGCAGCAGTCCCTTGGAGTGTCATAACCTAGCTACCACTGGTCAGATAAGACAAGGGTGGACAAGCCTCCTCCAGACCCTGCAGGGGGTGCAGCTGGGATATGGGACACTCCAGCTTTCAGATCTCTGTCTGTGGGGCATCCTCCTGGGCTGCAGGCTTCTCTCCAGCAGGATGCAGCTCTCTCGTGACATCTTTGTGTTATCCAGGTGCCCAAGGAAAAGACACCTCCATACTAAAATCATGTCCATGCTGCTGGATGGCTGTCTGTGAGCAGCAGGAATGAGGCCTCTGTAGCCCTGTCTAGGAGGGAAAAGCTGAGATCCTGATCAGTCCCCTGGAGAAAAGGTGAAGATTCTGTTCAGCTGCACTTGGAGTGGGGCTGTTTTTTCTCTGGGCAGCACCTGAGAGGGATGGCCCTGTAGCTCATAGAGGGGTAGCCCAGGGCAGCAGAGAGCAGGAATGATGGGCAGAGCTGCTCCGCTCAGTCTTCTTCATAGGACAAGTCTTTTGCCTCTTGGCACCCACAGGATATCACCTGGAGTGTGGAAGTAATGTCAGGGGGTTCCACCATCGAATACCTCTCCTATGTGTTATATGGACAACTAGGATAAAATAAAGTGAGGAAAATAGTTGCAGCTTTGCTCCACAATCAGCTCAGTTGTTTGCAACAATACTGCAAAGCTCATTGGTCTGACATTTTTCTGACTTTCATTTATCCACCCTTCTGTTTTATTTCCTATTTTCCTCAGAGAAGTCTGTTCTAACATTACTCTGCCTTCTCCTCTGCAACAGAGAAGCAAGTACAAAGTCAGAGAACGCCCAACATCAGCTCTGTGAGCGAGTTCCTCCTGCTGGCATTCGCAGACACACGTAAGCTGCAGCTCCTGCACTTTGCGCTTGTGGTGTAATTGCCTTAAGTAACTAGGGAAATAAAACTAACATTCGCATTTTTAAGGAAAAGGTACAGCATTGAAGAGGCTTTCAGGGTAGGGCATAACTGCATTATCTGAGCGTTCCCTAGGCTCCCAACCTTAGATGCTATCGCACTGGGGAAACTTGGTGTGCTAGCCCTAAGGAACAGCACGGAGCGTAGAGTGGAGTGGAGACACCACGGCTAGGCTCTGTAATCAGGTGGGGCCTCGATTTTTCTTGTGCACAAAGCTGCACTTTTTGCCACCCTGAGCCAAAGACCTGTCATGTTTTGACAAATGCTGTACCCTAGTGTACTTTTTGCTCATTATAATATCATTATAATACCAAAACACACCTCCATCCCAAAAGCTACCTGCCTCCAAGGTGCGACCACCCCTCACTGAGCATGCGCTCTGAATTTCTCAGAGCCTATTACTTTAAACGGAGACGGGAAAACTTTACACCAATCATAACTAAGATATGCTTGACTAGAGCCACTCAAGCTCCACCTAAGAGATAGAAAATAATATAAATTGGCCCAAGAGAAAGGGGATGTTAGGGAAGATACCACCGTCAGGGGAGATACCATCCCGAGGAAATACAACATCCTTAGGACCTCCTGACTCCTGGGATCAGTTGATGGGCTGAGCCCCTCTCCCCCCCCATATTGGGACGCCTTTGGGTGAGGTCTGAATACTTGCTTATAAATCTCTATAGAGTCTTTGATCCTTTTAATGCGTTTATTTCTAGGCTGCACACCTGTGACACCTGTGACACCTGTAAACACCTGTAACACCTCTAACATCTATAACATCTATAACACCTGTAACATCTGTAAAATCTACAACACCTATAACACCTGTAACATCTGTAACACCTATAACACCTATAACACCTGTGTATTTCATGCATACTAGCTTGCTTTTGCAGACAGTCCCTATCACCGGCAATCCAAAAGAACCTGATTATCTGTTGCTGTAATAAACCATACTTGATTGCATTGTGATAGCTCTCATTAAGTGCAACTAGGGTGAGGGTGGTTATCCGTGATAGTTCAGTGTTCTGAATCTAACCAGACCCCCAGACGGTTAATGCATTGATGGTGAATGTCTGACGGGACCCCCAGACGGTTAATGTGTTTTTGGTGAATGTCTGAATGGACCCCCAGACAGTTAATGCGTTGATGGTGAATGTCTGACGGGCCCCCCAGATGGTTAACGTGTTTTTGGTGAATGTCCGACTGGTTCAGTACTCTGAATCCAACCGGGCCCGTAATGGTTAATCAGCTACACCCCTTAACACGACAGCAGGGGCTGGGCTGGGCTGGGCAGTGCCCGGCAGAGGGCAACAGCAGCGTCAGGGAGTGGTGGCAGCATGCAGGGGAGGGCTCCCAGCAGGGCTTGGTGCTGCAGAGCCAGGGCTGCGCGAAGGGAGCCCAGAGCTGCATTATTAGGGGAGAGGAGGCTGCTCTGGGCAGTCCCCTCACCACAGTCTGACAGGAGCTGCAGGGATGTCAGTGTTAGAAATGGCTCAGTCTTCAAAATAGGATTAAATAAAAAAATAGGATTTATTAAAAGAATAGAGGTAAGCAAACAGCACTGGGTGCACCAGGAGTCTCCGCTCCACCAGGACGCACACCAGTTACATCAAGTAGCTGATTTTTATGCTCCTAGACTAATACATATTCATTACTACTTCTAAAAAAATAGGTTATTATAATTAGCTTCCGGGGTCCAGTCCCTCCTACTGAAGCATGCGCATCAGTCTCTGGTGGTCCCTCTGGGGGTCTCTAGGGGTCTTTCATGCTGAAGGCTCGTAGTCTTCCTCTCCAAGTTTTTTTCTTGTCCTTTCCTTTTGTACTCCTTGGCACCGTGTCAAGTTTATACAGCATCCCCTGCAGGTCTTGTCTCCTAGCCGTCCTTCAGCTTCTTTTTTTTCTTTTTCTTAATCTCTTGGCCACCTGGCCAGATATCAGAGGCTTGCATAGTATCCCATAACAGTCACTAGTTGTCATCAGTTGTTCTGAAACCCCCAGACATCAAAGACTTCATACAAACACAAATAGCTTTCTTATTGACACTTCACCAGTAGTTAAAACATTCCTCACCAGCCATTCACAGGGACAGTCACACCTATAGCAGTGTTAAGTTAATCTCGAAGAAGACAAAAAAAAGGCTGTAACTGTTAGAAATAGGAGTTCAGAATAACAAAAGCAAACAGGTTCATAAATTTGAGGAGTATTTTCTGAAGACTTGATAAATTGACTAGAATGAGGGGGAGACTGGGACACACTGCATCTGTGATTCAAGAATTAAATTGCCAGTGCAGGGCCCAAAGGCAGACAGGACTATTCTTTATGGACATGAATTGTTAAAACATTCCTAACACTATGGTAGGACAAGGGGAATGGTTTTAAACTTCAAGAGGGTAGATTTAGATTCGATAGATGAAATTCTTGACTTAAAGGTGAGGCACTGGAACTGGTGCTGTGGGTCCAGAGATCACCCAGGGGGAGTTTGGGTCAGCCCATGCCCTTGTGTTTGAAGGAACAGCTGGTGGGAGTGGAGAGGCAGTAGTGAAATCATGGGAATATCAGAGTGAGAGCAAGGTGGGGAAGAGAAGTGGCTGTCTGCAGCCTTCAGAGAAGTGTGGGACAGCACAGGAAAGCGTGCAGAGGAGAAGGCAGAGGGCTCTGACAAGAATGGAAGGCTGCAGCAGCACTGACACCTTTGTCCCCTTGGCCATGGCTTATGAGAAGACGTGTTATACTCATGGCATTTGGACCATGAATTCTGCTTTCAACCCTGTGCAAACACCAGGAGGTGTCATATCACTGCCCTTCACATGATATTGTGGGCATCTCCCCCTACCCCACAGACTCCAGGAAGAGTGAGACATGGGGGATGCTGGGGGTGAAGGATCTCCCCTCCCAGTGGCTGGGGTCAGGCCTTGGCCCTTCTGATTCACCAAAATAAACAGTGATTTTCTCAGCACAGTGCCTTTGCCTCTCTGTAATCATGGCTTCCAGTTATCTGCCCTAACAGTTCCCATGGGAGGCTTTGTGAGTAACCAAATAAAATAGCCAACAGAGTATTGAGTATTCTAATACTACAGAATAGTGTAGCCAACAGAGGTGAGACAGGTACTCTGATATAATGACAACCATCAGAAAGCTGATCCCAGTTAGATGACTGATATGGGGAGGTCAGGAGTAGCCTGGCCAGGAGAAATGTGAGATTTGGGGGAGGGAAGAGGAAAGGAAGAGGAGCTCAGACGCTTACCTTTGTAGAGATAAGAGGGTTCATTCAATGTTGATGCTGCTGTAACACTGACTTCAGTCTTGTAAGGCCTGTAAACAATAACAATAATCCCTCAACCTAAACATTAGTCCAACATCCTGACAGGAATCCACTATTGTAAAGCAGAACTCAAAATATCACCTCAAGAAAAACTCAGCGCAGAGCCCCTGTCCCTTACATTTCCTCTCTTGCTCACCCTGATCCCTGCCCTTAACACTAACATTAAAATGCCCTATTTATCCCTAGACTTCTTGCCAGACCTGAACAAAACCCTAAACCATAATGCTTGCCCATAACCTGACCACAGACTTGACACCACAAACAGAACAGCAAACCTTCCAACTAAAACTTTGTTTACTCTCTAAACCAGAAAGGTAAGCCCCAGTCCATAGAGGACAAGAGAGAGGTGAGCTCTACCTCAGGATCTTCTGCCCCAGCAGGAGGAATGTGACTGTGGCAGGGACTGTGAGGTCACTTCTGTCTCTGCACTTGATAGGGCAGCAGCAGGAACGTGTCACACAAAGGGACTGTGAGGTCACTTGTGTCTGGAGGTGGCAGGTCACCCCTGACTTCTCCCTGGGATCTGGACTTTTGGGCTGACAGCTGGCAGTGGCCCTGCTAGGCCAGCAGAAGGCACCTGCTTGGCATGCTGACTGGGGGATCCCCTCTGCCTCCAGACCCAGGAGGACCCAGGCAGAGAGAAGGCCCCCAGATGGGTTGTCCTGTCCCTTCTGCTTGAGTCCATGACTGCACAGCAGCAGGCACAAGGCTTGGCTGTGTCTAGCCAGGAAGCTGCAAGGCCAGCAGCAGGCCCCTGGCTTGGAAGCTGCTTCTGAGGTGACTTGTGTCTGCTTGGTTGAGAGGATGCAAAGAGCCTGCTGGGTTGGGATGCCTACTTCAGGAGTGGTTTCCACCCCGATGGAGCTTTCTGTGGTAACAGGAAAGAGTAGGAGAGAAAAAACTGCCACAAAGTGTTCCATGGAAGGTTGGCACTGGCCATGAGGAGGAAGAAATGTGTAGCGGAACAACTGGTCTTGCTGCTACAGACTGCGGCAAAGAAGGCCTTAAATGCCTCAGCCTTTATCTCATCTCTTGTCAGTAAGCTTCTGCCCCTCTCTCTCATACATCCAATAAAGGATGATGATGGTCCTTAATCCTCCCTTATTTAAAGTATTTATATATACATATATTATTGTCTTTGACAGTAATAGATGGATTGAGCTCCAGCTGGGCTTTGGCCCTTCTAATTTTGACCTTCACAGCACCATAACATTCAGGACACAGCTCCAGACAAACTGAGAGCATGCATGAGAAGGAAGCACAGAAGAGATGGAACCAGGCAGCCTTCCATCCCCTACACTTCTGTGACTCTGTGCTGCAATTCTATTCAGCTGGTTACTCCTGCATTATCCAAACTTTTCTGCAGCTCCCAATGCTGCGATCTTGTCAGAGACAGGACAATCACATGAAGGTGAAACTGTTTGCCTGCAGACAATAGCTGTTAACAGAATGGAGCATCAGTGTGGGTGAACAATGAGAAAATACAGAATTTTGCCTACAGAAACCTCTTGGCATTTACAAGGAGAAAAGCTTAGTCCTGCACTGGAGAAAGAGTAACCCCACACATCAGGGCAGGCTGGGACACTGCTGAGTGAGCAGTGCCCAGGAGGAGGAGTGCCTGGGCACCACAAGGGATGCCATACGAGCAGTAGTGCCTGCTCACCAGGAACCAGACCAGCTTCCTACAGAGCTGCCTTACGAGGAGCATGGCCACCAAGAAGATCTGAGTTCCCAGACTCAGCTGAGATCTATAAGAGACCACCAACAGAAGGGAATGCAGCCAGCAGGGAAAGAGGTGCAGCTATGAGAGTCCTTAGGAAAGGCTGCTGTGGAAAGGATTAAGGGCTGTGACAAGATTGAGAGTCCCAGCAGAACCCCGATCTTTGTGCCCATGGCTATGGCTGTTGTCTCTGCCACTGAGGCCTAGGAGGAGACAGCTGATCGTTAAAGCACCAGGGCCTCATTGCCTCCTCGCCCCCACCCATGAAGCAGGCAGGGGTCGTACCATTCTCCTGCACTTCGTAATGCACATCCCCATCTCCTACTGCCCCACGAAGAACCCTGAGCAACCTGTAAAGGAAAGGATCTCCCTTCCGAAGCACTTGGAGTCGAGGCCTGGCCCTTGTGCTTGGTGACACACATCCAGTTTTACACATCAATGTCATCTTCACATTGCCTTTGTCTCCTTGTCATCACTGCCTCCAGGGTTCTGCTCTAATGAGATCTGTGTGAGTGCTGGCCCTCAGGGGGATACTGCAGGAAACTTGCCTCTGACTTGGACTTCTGGAGAGATGTCTTCAATTGTCTCTGAGTGCCTGAGGTTCGTGGGCTCATCAGCAAAGCCCCCAGAGGGGTGACTGCAGTGCCTTGGGCTGGTGCTGTGCTGCTGAGCTGGGCCGGGCTCATGGGACAGAGAGAGCTCGTGGCAAGAGGGCCCTGGTGCAGAGAGACAGCTGTGCTCAGGAGCAGCTCCTTTGCACAGCGCAGCAGGGCTGGAGGCTTTGACCACAGCTGACACACAGAGAGGAGAGAAGGAGAGAGGGCTTGGAGGCACTGAGGAGCGCAACAACAGAGGGCAGCATGTGGCAGGACACAGCTGCAGGCTCCTGACACCGTGAGGCTCTGGCAGCAGGGCCATGCAGGTGGGGTTGCCAGAGGGGTCTTCTACATCTATCTACATCTTCTACATCTGATGACTGATAGCTTCTGTCAGAATGGGTCTTATTCTACCTGTAATGTGGAATAAAAGATGTTTTAGGGAATTGTATTTTTGAGGGGGCATTTTAACAGGAAGACCGAGGCTTTGTTTATCTGAAACGGAAGACTTTCTTGGAATTTCGTGCTTTTAGATTCTTGGTGTGGAGGGGAGGCAGATTCCATGACAATGAATTGTCTGGATTTTAAAGCAGACTGAGACTCCAAGAGTATTGCAGGGAGAGATCAATATGGCAGCAATTAACCTGATCAAATCCCTTCAGGCTCCTCAGCCTAAACACTGAAACAACAACGTTTGTTGTCTCCTCAGGGCTTATCAGGTCTTCAGGAGCTGCAACCCCTGTGATGTCCTGTACTCAAGAAGCACACAGCTTGTGGGATGGGGTCTGTGAGCAAGGACATGGAAGATACGTGGGGACAGAGATCCTGTTTCCAGCAGGGACATAAGAAGGCAGTAGAGATATGGGCAGGGCAGGCGGTGAGAGGGAGCTGCTGCCAGAAATGCTGTGCGAGGGAGGGCTCAGGCACCTCCCTGCCATCCCCTGCAGGGCAGGCGCCTTCCCTGGGACACCCCCTGCTCTCCTCTCCCACCAGCACAGCCTCTGCCCTCAAGCCCCCGGTGTCCCCAGCAGGAGCTGCCTCGTCTGCAGGCAGAGCTGCAGCACAGGAGGGTCTGCTGAGTGTCCGTCTGTCCCTCCCTGGCCTTGCCTCCCCTGGCAGCAGCACGCTGGCATTCCTCCTGGCTTCTCCAGCTGGCCGTGCTGCTGCTGGTCTTGTTCCCAGGCTGGCTGGGGATGGGGGTTTCACATGCCCATGGAGTGAGTCCTCGATGTGCTTGGGGGAAGGGGAGTACGGGGACAGGGTGAGGGGTGTGGAGATGGGCACTTTGGGCCTGGATTCCTCTGCTCTCAGCAGTGTCTTTGTTCTTTTCAATCAAACATGTGAGTAGAACTTTCCTACAGCTTTCATGGGGCAGCTGAGACTATACTTGATGGACAGACTGTCTGTCGTCCCCGAAAAACCATGTGCACTAAAGTGACAGTCCCTTTTTCTCTGATAATGATCTACAAGGATTCCCTTTGAGTCCATCAGAAATAACCAGGATCTGTGGCTCAGAAACACTCCTCAGGAGCGTTGGGATAGCGGAAACAAAAAAATCAAAAAACAAAAATTTAAAATAAAATTAAAAAAAAAGCCTCCACAACTCTGCTTTGCAGTTTGGTGAACTGGGAGCAACACTGGGGAAAACCTCTTTAAGATCAGGAGGGAAGTGAAACTGACATTTCCCCATGTTCCTCTTCACCTCTTTCTGTAGGACAGGACTGATTCCTGCACTGCTCACAGCAGAGCCCCCTGTTCCAACAGACACCGTCAGGCAGAATGAATCAGGATGCATGAAAGGGATCTGCCAAATGTCTGCCAGAAAGTGCACAGTATAGGCAATGATTTTAAATGGGAAATTGACTTCATTTTCCTCTGATACATTTCTTGTACTTTATTACTCTCATCCTCTTCTTTGTTCAGGATCACATCCCCAGAAAAGCAGACGTCCAACAGAAGCACCATCACTGAGTTCCTCCTGCTGGCAGTCGCAGACACCCGCCAGCTGCAGCTCCTGCACTTCGTGCTCTTCCTGGGCATCTACCTGGCTGCTCTCCTGCGCAACGGCCTCATCCTCAGTGCCGTAGCCTGCAACCACCGCCTCCACACCCCCATGTACTTCTTCCTCCTCAACCTCGCCCTCCTCGACCTGGGCTGCATCTCCACCACTCTGCCCAAAGCCATGGCCAATGCCCTCTGGGACACCAGGGCCATCTCCTATCAAGGATGTGCTGCACAGGTTTTTCTCTTTGTCTTGTTGATGTCATCGGAGTATATCCTTCTCACCATCATGGCCTATGACCACTACGTTGCCATCTGCAAGCCCCTGCACTACGGGAGCCTCGTGGGCAGCAGAGCTTGTGCCCAGATGGCAGCAGCTGCCTGGGCCAGTGGCTTTCTCAATGCTGTCCTGCACACGGCCACTACATTTTCCCTGCCCCTCTGCCATGGTAATGCTGTGGACCAGTCCTTCTGAGACATCCCACAGATCCTCAAGCTCTCCTACTCAGATTCCTATCTCAGAGAAGTTTGGGCAGTTCTGTTTAGTATTTTTTTAGCATTTGGTTGTTTTGTTTTCATTGTGTTGTCCTATGTGGAGATCTTCAGGGCAGTGCTGCGGATGCCCTCTGAGCAGGGCCGGCACAAAGCCTTTTCCACGTGCCTCCCTCACCTGGCTGTGGTCTCCCTCTTCATTAGCACTGGCATATTTTCCTACCTGAAGCCCCCCTCCATTTCCTCTCCATCCCTGGACCTGGTCGTTGCACTTCTGTACTCGGTGGTGCCTCCAGCAGTGAACCCCCTCATCTACAGCATGAGGAACCAGGAGCTCAAGGGTGCAGTGAGGAAAATGTTTCCATACATTGTTCTTAAGCATCCATGATGTGTTTAGAAAATGTATTTTTAATAATACGCAAATATTTTGATTTACATTATATCATATCATTTTTATCGTTACTAGTGTTATCATAACACTGTCATTAATAAGAATCCCAAGAGAAATCAAAGTGTATTTGGGAAAATGACACAATTTTTTACATTATTTTTCTCTGTTAGAATTTGAACAATATTTCATTTTGTTTTTAATAATCTCATTTAACCTTCCAGAATGTTACATCTTTTGTAAGGTTTGACCACATCATCTATTGTATATACAGAACTGGGCTTCCTTGATAGATAAAGACAATAAAGAACTCAGCAGAAATTCATTGGTCTCAGTTTCCTTCTCTTCCCATCTTCTGTCGAGCTGGGGGAGCAGACCCAGCATCCAGGAGGGGCTCAGGGCCTAGAGCCCAGCTGCCACGGGTAGGAGCAGTGTATTTGGATTAGAACTAGTGTATCTAGGTGACAGTCCTGTTGTCTCTTGTGTTGGGTCTGTCTGAGCTGGAGTCACCTTTTCCCTGCAGCAGCCCACACAGTACTGTACTCTGCACTCGTAGCTGGAACAGCACTGATATCACTCCAGTGTTGTGTCTATTGCTGCGTAGTGCTGGCACAGCATCAGGACTCCTTCCAAGCCCCTAAGAGCCAGCAGGCTGGGGGTGGGCAAGTGATGGGGAGGGGACATTGCTGGGGCAGCTGACCTAAACCAACCAAAGGGATATTCCATAACACCTGATGTCACACTCAGCAATAAAAGCAGGGCTCTCGTTGGGGAGGGGGCTGTTCCTCCTGAACAACCACTACGCGTTTGAGGCCCTGCTTCCCAGGACGTGGCCGAACACCGCTCGCTGATGGGAAGTAGAGAATAATTTTTTCTCTCTCTGTGCTTCTGCGCGGACTGATTGCTTCTTTTGTCTCTGTTTTTTCCTCCCCATTCGCTTTCCCTTTAATTAAACCTTTCTTATCTCAAACCTCGAGTTCTCTGTGTTGTATTTTCTCCCCCTTCCTCTTTGAGGAGAGGGCGAGTGAGAGAACGGTTGTGGTGGAGCTCGGCTGCCCACCTGAGTAAAACCACCACATCTCTATAGCAGGGCTGGCACAAAGCCTTTTCCACGTGCCTCCCTCACCTGGCTATGGTGTCCGTCTCCCTCATGACTGTCATGGTTGCCTGCCTGAAGCCCTCCTCCACCTCCTCCCCATCCCTGGACCTGGTGGTGGCAATTCTGTACTCAGTGGTCCCTCCAGCAGAGCACGTCCTCATCTGTAGCATGAGGAACCAGGAGCTCAAGCATGCCTTGTGGAAATAGATGACTAGATGTGTCTTGGATGCAAGAAATTTTTGATCTGTTTCTGCACATGTCTTGTAATGCAAATAATTGGCAGAATAGTCAGTATACCTGTTTTGTTTTGTTTTGTTTTGTGGTTGTGTTTGTGCATATTCTTATTACATTAATTCAGCTAAAGAACACCCATTAAGATGATATGGACGTACCTGTTGAATATAGCTCATAAACTCTGTGCATGTGAAGCCATTCTCTCTGTGAATTTAACCTTAAGGAAGTTAAGATTTAACTGCCTTTTTTGTCTGACATCCTTCCTCTGAGCCCAGGCCTGGCTCTGCAGGGGCAGTGCCCATTTGCAGGGGTGCAGAGGAAAAGAGTCCCATCCCAGCAGCATGGCCAGGGAGCACCAGCGCTTGGGGCATGCAGAGCTGCTGTCTTGCCACTGCCGCCCTGTCCTGCTGAGCCCTGCTGGTGGGGTCAGGCCCGGCTGCTCCTGGAGCTTGGTGCCAGTGCTGCTGTGGGGCTGTGCTGGGACTGCAGGCAGGGACAGGCAGTGGGCACGGCAGTGGCACAGCTGGTTTCCACTGCAGCACTTCCCTCCTAAGGGGGGATCACCTCCAAGGTGGACTGACCACAGCTCAAGTGCTCAATCTGCTGTGAGCAGGCAGAGGAGAGCTGTGCAGCCCCACGGCACACAAAAGCCCCAGCAAAGGAGCCTGGTGAGTGATTCCTTGCAGCCCCGGGGCAATGGCAGTGACCCAATGAGCTGGGTCTGCCTTCCAGCCTGCCCAGCACGGCCCTACAGAGTGCCCCCATGTCTCAGACACCACAGCCCCCTCGTTCTGCAGAGCAGCACCTCCAGATGGGGCTGGGGCTGGGGCTGGGGCTTGGAGGGTGCTTCCCCTGAGTGTCTGCTAAGCCAGCTTCAGGCTTCTGGATGTGAGCGTGATCTTCGCTGTGCACAAGGAGCTGAGAGACTGCCAACAGGCATGGGGCTGGAACATTGCCTGCAAGGTCCCTCCTGCCCTAGCACCACCCAGGACTGGCACTGAACTGGCTCCTGAGTGTCAGAGAGGCTGGGAGCCCAGCAGGTGTGCCATGAGCTTGGAGGATCACAACCAGATCATTTCTACCTGGGCAGGTTCGGGACCAAAAAGGGGGTGTTTGTAGGTGTGGTATTACAAGCTCAGTGGTGCACCAGAAACACTAAGTCCAGCAGGAAGCGAATGGCTGTTAAATGGCCTGTGAGTTGAGCCCTTTCTGATGTAGCTGACAGGTCACCCTTGACTCCTGGCTGGGATCTGTGCCTTTAGGCTCACATCTGCCAGTGTCCATGGTAGGGCAGCAGAAGGCACTTGCTGTGCATGTAGTTTCTGAGATCGGCTCTTTCTAAGTACCTGGTAGGCCCCATAGACGAAGAGGTCTTGGATAGGGGTTGTCATGTCAGAGGTGTCAGCTTTTGCCTGAAGTCATCCTTTAGGACTGCTTTCAGTTTTCTACACAGAGGGGGCTACTGCCTCCAAGACGCTTGGGGCAAACTGAACCATGCGTGAAGGTTTGGAAAAAGGTACCCTGCGTGCACAGAAGCCATTCCGTATCTAAAAGTTGGAGGCAGGAAACAAAATTTTGGGGTGGTACAAGAACTGCTGGGCACATTATGCAGGGTTCACCTACGGTCTTTGTGTTCTTCACCATCCTGACTTAGGTGCCATGTCAGTCTCAAGAAAGGAGTAGCCAACAGATATGAGACAGGTACTCTGAGATCATGAAAGCCATCAGAAAGCTGCCCCTATGAAGATGACTGATATGGCGAAGTCAGGAGAAACCTGGCCAGGAGAGATGTGAGATTTGGGGGAGGGAAAAAGAGTTTGGCCAGCAGAAATTAATGATTTCTGTGAGTTTAGAACAATCAGGCAATGTTGATTCTGTTGTAACGCTGGCTTAAAACAGTCATGTAAAGCCCTTCCCCTATTTTAACCAGTGACATTAATCCCCAAATCAGTGACATTAATCCCCAAACCTAAATGCTACTCCACACCCTGACAGGAATCCCCTGTTCTTATGCCTGACCTCAAAGTATCCCTTCAAGCCAAAACTCAGCCCATAGCCCCTTTTCCTTACCTTTACTCTCTTGCTCGCCATGATCTGATCAGCCTGTGGGCCACAAGGAGGAGATGGGTGGGGATGCTCTGAGGAGCTCAGCTCTGCCTCAGGATCTCCTGCCCCAGCAGGAGGAATGTGACTGTGGCAGGGACTGTGAGGTCACTTCTGCCTCTGCATTTGATAGGGCAGCAGCAGGAACGTGTCACAGAAAGGGACTGTGAGGTCACTTCTGTCTGGAGGTGGCAGGTCACCCTTGGCTTCTCCCTGGGATGTGGACTTTTGGGGTGATATCTGGCAGTGGCCCTGCTAGGCCAGCAGAAGGCACCTGCTTGGCATGCTGACTGGGGGATCCCGTCTGCCTCCAGACCCAGGAGGACCCAGGCAGAAAGAAGGCCCCAGGATGGGCTGTCCTGTCCCTTCTGCTTGAGTCCATGACTGCACAGCAGCAGGCACAAGGCTTGGCTGTGTCTAGCCAAGAAGCTGCAAGGCCAGCAGCAGGCCCCTGGCTTGGAAGCTGCTGCTGAGCTGACTTGTGTCTGGTTGGCTGAGAGGTCGCGAGGAGCCTGGTGGGTTGGGATGCCTACTTAAGGAGGGGTTTCCACCCTGATGGAGATTTCTGTGGTAATAGGAAAGAGCAGGAAAGGAAAAACTGCTATAAAGTGTTCCATGGAAGGCTGGCACTGGTCATGAAGAGGAAGATATGTCCCTCAAAGTGTCATGCTGTGGTGCCAGAGGTCACCCTCTGATCAGACTGTGGCTTTGTCTTTCAAGGAACAGGTGGTGAGGGCTGACAAGACATCAATGAAAGCAAGGCATGAGAGCAAGATGGTGAACAGAGATGGGTGCCTGCAGCCTTCAAGAAAATAGGGCAATGTGAGGGAAAGCATTGGAAAGCCTGCAGAGGAGAAGGCAGAGCGTGCTGGTAAAAAGGGAGGGCCCCAACAGCCGTGAATGTTTTGTCCCCTTGGCTAGAGCTTAGGAGGAGAGATGTTATATTCATTGTGATGGGGCCTCATGGATTCCTTACAACCCTGTGCAGCAGCTCAGAGGTGTCACAACAGTGTTCTTCTCACGGCATCACACTGCCCAGAACATCCCACAGACCCCAGGAAGAGCCTTGAGCTGGACTTGGGGGTGCAGGATCTCTCCTCCAGGTAGCTGGGGTCAGGCCTTTTCATCTTCACCAAAGCCAACCAAGATTTTTCTCAGCACAGTGCTTTGCCTGTCTGTAACCATGGCCTCCAATTACCTGCCCTAACAAGGCCCTGGTGAGGCTTTGTTAGTAACAGCCCTCAGTGGGGCCCATTAATACTCCAAGTCAATTCAGCTTTTCCTTCTGACTTTACTTTCTCTAGAGGTTGCATCATTCTCCTCTCAGTACCTGAGATTCATAGACTCAGTACCAAAATCCAAATGGAACTCATTAAAATGCAGAAACTCCTAACATCTCTTCCATAGTATTCTTCAAGCCTTCACGCCTTGTGCAGCTAACTGCAGAGCTTGCGTGATGTAATTAAGGAAGAAGATTTCAAAGAGTTACCAATAAAAAGATTTTCTTGTTTCAAAGGCTGAATTTTGCTGCATTTCAGTTTTGAACATCATTCTCGTATTGCTATTCATCCAGGGTGACTTCTTTGGAGACCTTCATCGGGAGGAAGAGCAGAGTTTGCTGGTCTGACACCTCCACTGTCTTTGTCCCTGTAACTGCAGTCCATCCCAGAACATGAAACCCTTATAAAATAAGTCAGGGGTGTGTTTAGAAAATAATAAAATAAAATAAAATAAAATAAAATAAAATAAAATAAAATAAAATAAAATAAAATAAAATAAAATAAAATAAAATAAAATAAAATAAAATAAAATAAAATAAAATAAAATAAAATTGAAATGACCACTGGATCCTGAGAAATTCAACCTGAATCTCAGTACACACCTGGACATCCAGGGTCTCTCTTGAGTCTTCTGTGGAAATCTCAGGGTGAAAAATAAAGAAAATATATCTTTATTGGTTGTAGCTGTACCCATGAGCTTGGCCTCTTTGGGGAAATTGTCCCCTTCCAGACACAGGAATCTACATTGGGTAGAGTGAAAAGACCAGCCCAGTCAACAGAGTAGGGCAAAGTCCTACTTCCTGTGCTATAGATGCAGAAGGCAAAAAGAATTGCATTGTGCCTGACACTACTCTGGGACGTGTCACCCAGGTCAGGCAACTTTACCTTAGTGCTGACAAGTCCATCACTATACCACGCTCCCAAGCTCTACATCTACACCTTGGCTCTCCAATCGATGACTCAGCTTATGGATGGCAATCAGGGAATCTTGGTTAGCGCGACGCTGCCTCAGGTGCGCCACCATGGTAGCCATTGGCACCTGCTGTTCTTCAACCCTCAGCAAACCCACAACAGAAGGATTCTGTGGAAGGCCAAGCAAGGAAGACAACTGGTTCATATCCTTTATCTTAAAGGCTGCTCTGCCAAAGCCCCACCGGTGGTGCCCTCTTGGAACTCTGAATTCCCTCTCCTGAAGCAGTCTATGCCGAGGATGCACATAGCCTCTGGGCCAGTCCCAATGGGGTGCTTGTGCCATTCCTTCCCTGTTAGACTCACTTCAGCCTCCAGTAGAGTTAACTTTTGGGATCCCCCTGTCACTCCAGATATACAGGTGGGTTCTACCTCTTTGTAGTTTGATGGCATTAGGGTACTCTGTGCACCGTTGTCCAGTAGAGCCTGATACATTTGTGGGTCTGTTGTGCCAGGCCATTAAATATACCCAGTCCAGTAAACCCTTTCCTCCCTGCCTCCCCCTGGCTTGAAGCAGGACCCCTCTAGTCCTGCTCATAGTATTCATTACTGTGTCTGGTAGACGGCCCAATGGAAACATGTGCTGCCCTAGCACAGTAATTCCATGGGGCAGGGGAGTGGAGTCGACTGTCAAGGGACACATTTGGGTGGGGAAGGAGGGGTCGGGCCCAGCAGAGACAAGGAGTCAAGGCATTGGGGTGGGGGAGGCCAGCAGAAGCAGCCCAAGGGGTGGTGCTGCTTGTGAGGACACGTTTGTGGCAGCAGCCTGAGTGGGCAGCAGCTGTGCGCAGGCGAGGGGAGGCCAGGAAGCGCATGCCAAGAGCGCTCCTGCCAGCAGAGCCAAGGCCGGGGCCGAGCCCAAGGACAGAGGCAGGCCCAGGCCAGGGGGCTGCAAGGGCCATGCTGAGCTACCTGCAGCAGCTGCCCTGGCCCTCAGCAGATGTGCTGGCAGGCTGCGGGGAGGGGACAAATGCCCTGGGCCCCCTTCCTGCTCTGCCCAGGCCAGCAAGGGCCCAGAGCGGCCTCCTGTCCCCTGCTCCTGCAGCTCTGGGCTCCCTTCATGCAGCCCTGCCTCTGCAGCACCAAGCCCTGCTGGGAGCCCTCCCCTGCATGCTGCCACCACTCCCTGACGCTGCTGTTGCCCTCTGCCGGGCACTGCCCAGCCCAGCCCAGCCCCTGCCCACCTCTCCCCACCTCCCTGCCCTCTCCCCAGCCCAGCCCAGCAACCCAGGCTGGGTTGGCCCCAGGGCAGTGCCCACCGCAGGCTGCTGCAGGGCTCTGGGCACGGCCACCACAGCCCCAGCCCCTCGCAAGCTGCTGGGACAAAGGCGGCTCTGGGCCTCCCCAGCAGCCCCCGTGATGGGGCCAGCCCCGGCTCAGGAGATGGAGGTCCGTGAAGCTGCAGGAGCCCTGCTCTCTTGCCTGGGAGATCCCCAGCACACAGTGCCTGTGCCCCGCAGGGCCAGACCCGCTCCCCAAGCCAGCACAAGAGGCCTGGCCCAGCCACAGAGCAGCCTGCCCCGAGCAGGGGCCTGCACAAAGAGCTTTCCCTTTGCCCTTTCCCCATCAGTGCAGGCCCAGCAATGCAGTTCTGCTCTTCCCCAGGGCCATCCCTGCTCCCAGAGAGGGCCCAGGTCAATGTGTCCATGCTGGCCTAGACGGCCGTTGCTGCTTCCCTCCCTGTGCTCCCTGCAGGGCCCCAAGCTGGCGGTGTTGTGTGAGAGCCAGGGTCTGTGGTGACCCAGGACCCCGCGGGTCTTTGCACTGCCTGTGCTGCTCAGGGTGGGCAGCAGACCTACGTCCATTAGGATTTCTGCTGCTGAGCCCCTTTCCATCTGCCGTGATGGCTCAGCAGCACAGGGCAGTGCTGGGCAGGGCCATGGGGTGTCTCTGAGGGCACAAAGGGCAGGCGAGTGCTGCACCAGACCTGGCCCAGGATTCTATAAGGAGGGTCTCCACTGTTACTTTGCAGTCTTATGGGCCTTCACCTGCTGGCTCTTCATTGCCTCCCCTGTCATTGCAGAGACTTTCTTAGAAAAAAGACACCTCAGATTCACTTTTCCCTCTAAAAAATACACCTAAAAATTCTTCTTTGCATAGTCACTCATTTTACGAGGTCCTAATCACTAAGCACTGAGCACATTGTTCCTGCAGATCCCCTGACATCTCCTGGTATCTCCAGATTCCTCTGCAGGCCTGCATCGGCCATCAGCCCCACTGCAGGAGGTGCAGTGCCATCGAGATGAATCCAGTTGTCTACTTCAGGAAGTGCCACCATAAAGAGAGCTCTTGGTGCAGCCATTGATCCCTCAAAGACCACCCTGTGACAGCTGTGACCCATGGCTGCAGTGCCTGCTGCTGCCTCCTGCAGCCACAGGGATGCCACTGTAGAGACAACAGGACTGTCATCGAGGTACATGAGATCTGACAGCTTATCCAAATAAAAGAGAAATGGAGAAAAATGTGGAGACCAAAAGAGAGCAGCAGTGAAAAGGCCACGTCCTGCTGCTGGCCATGGCCATGGATCCAGGGAAGCAGCAGCCCTGACCCAAAGGAAGAGATGGCAGCTGATAACAATGTAGTTCTGAAGTATTTTTTTTTTTTTTATTGTGTTTATCTACATGATAAGCCTGCTTCTTTAAGTAATGAGAAGATTGAGTCATTTTAAATGAAAGAAAAGAATAATAGAAGGTTAAGGACATTATTTAAATTAAAACAAATAATTTTAAGAAAATAATTATAGAGAAATATAATAACAAAACTTTTCCTCGCAGTTCCTGAAATAATCAGTGAACTCACAGTCATTATTGATTCCAAAAAAGCAGGATCCCAAAGAGTTTCCTTACTGCATCCTTGAGCGCCTGGTTCCTCATGCTGTAGATGAGGGGGTTCAGTACTGGAGGTACCACTGAGTACAGAACTGCCACAACAGGATCCATGGATGGGAAGGAGATGGAAGGGGGCTTCAGGTAGGAAAACATGGCAGCCCAGGTCAAGGAGGGCGAGGTTGAGGAGGAAGAAGTACATGGGGGTGTGGAGGCAGTGGTGGCAGGCTACGGCACTGAGGATGAGGCCATTGCCCAGGAGGGCAGCCAGGTAGATGCCCAGGAAGAGCACGAAGTGCAGGAGCTGCAGCTTGTGCGTGTCTGCGAATGGCAGCAGGAGGAACTCGGTGATGGAGCTGCTGTTAGACATTTTTTGCCCCTGGGCAAGGTAGTCTGTCCAAAAGAAGAAATGACATTGTAAAATTTAAGGACTTCTCTGACCAAAATACATTGCATGTCTCATAGAACAGTCACACACAACACATTCTTTCATGTTCCTTTCACGTGAAGAGCTTTCTGTATCTGCCTGGCTTACCTCTGGTTGGTGCCATAAGAAGCAGAGGGCTGTGCTGTGGGCTCTGCAGCAGTCAGTCCTGGGCTACAGCAACAAGTAAAAGGGAACCTGGAGCGATCTGAGAAGTCCACAGGTCACGGACATGAGGAGAAGTTCAAATAATTCCCTAAGAAATACAAAGGTGATGCCAGTGTTCTGTAAGGTGCCTCAGAGCAACAGCACTGCTCAAGGAGCCTTAGTCTCTGCTACAGATGTTCCAACTCCACAACCATCCTTCTGCCTCAGCACATGGGCAGGAAAATGAAGCAGATTCTGAAAAGTGCACTGCCTTCAGGTAGCTCTCGTCGGACAGTTCTGCAATGCAGTGCCCTGGGGAGGTGTGGGGCTGTGAGCAGCCTGCCCCAGGCAGCAGGCTCTGGGCAGCAGTAAGACCCTGCCCTGCCCTGCTGGGGGGCTCCTTCCACCCGCAGCTTCTCCCCGCAGCCCCTGGGCAGCTCCCTGGGCAGGCTGAGTGCTGAGCCTGACAGGCGGCAGAGGCCCTGTCCCGGCACACAGACCCTGGGGCACAGCAGGGACCCTGGTCTGCACCACAGCCCTGGGCACCCCTGCAGCTGCCCTGCAGCACTTTCTCCCCCACAACGCACAAGCCACAAGAGGCATCCTGGCAGCTCCTGGCCAGGCAGAGACATCCTGCATCCAGGAGCCGATTCCAGGAACATGCCCTGCACAGTCTTGCAGCCAGAGATTTACTGTGGACAGAGCTGTGAAGGTTTCTCCTGCACTGAGCTCTCCTCTGCCCACACCCACCAGGCTGCCTGGAATCCCTTTCTGCCTGGGTTGCTGCAGTCAGAGCCCCTAGCCCTGCTGCGCTGTGCAGAGGAGCTGCTCCTGGGCACAGCTGTCTCTCTGCTTCATGGGACTTTCTGAAATGTGTTTTCTCTGTCCCAGGAGCCCGGCCCAGCTCAGCAGCACAGCACCAGACCAAGGCACTGCAGTCACCCCTCTGGGGGCTTTGCTGATGAGCCCACGAACCTCAGGCACTCAGAGACAATTGAAGACATCTCTCCAGAAGTCCAAGTCAGAGGCAAGTTTCCTTCAGTGTCCCCCTGAGGGCCAGCACTGACTCAGCCTCCCTTGGAGCTCGTTAGAGCAGAACCCTGGAGGCAGTGAGGACAAGGAGACAAAGGCAATGTGAAGGTGACACAGATGTGTAGGAAAACTGGATGTGTGTCACCAAGCACAAGGGCCAGGCCTTGACCCATGTTCCCTAGGAAGGAGATCCTTTCTCTTCCCACATTGCTCAGGGTTCTTTTTGGGGCAGTAGGAGATGGGGATGTGCATGGCCAAGTGCAGGAGAATGGTATGACCCCTGCCTGCTTCATGGGTGCATGCACAGAGATAATGAGGACCTTGTGCTCATTATCAAGATGTCTCTTCACAGGCCTCAGTGGCAGTGAGTTTCAGTCAGTCCTCAGTGTTGGGACTTTCAGCCTTGGTAGAACCCTTGCTCCTCTCCACACCAGGCGGTCCTAGGGACTCCCAGACTTTCATGTCTTTACCAGCTAGTTGTAGGCACTTGTCCGTGCAGTGTCACACCATGTCTGAGCTGAGTATGATAACTCAGATCTTCTTGGTGGCCATGCTGCTCATAAGGCAGCTCTGTAGGAAGCTGGCCTGGTTCCTGCTGAGCAGGCACCACTGCTTGAATGCACTGCACTGATGTTTCATTCTGTCAGGTGTTAATATCTGTACATAGATGGTTCAACCTTTCTGTGATTGTGCTGTCTCTGACAAGACAACAGCAGGAGGAGTTGAAGGAAAGTTTGGATAACACAGGAGTAACCAGCTGAATGGAATTGCAGCACAGAGTCACAGAAGGGTAGGGGATGGAAGGCTGCCAGGTTCCACCTCTTCTGTGCTTCCTTCTCATGCATGCTCTCAGTTTGTCTGGAGCTGTGTCCTGAATGTTATGGGGCTGTGTAGGTGAAAATTAGAAGGCCCAAAGCCCAGCTGGAGCTCCATCTGTATATTTATGTCAAAGAAACAAAAACTATTTATATATAAACTCCAAATAAAGGAGGATTAAGGAGAATCATCATCCTTTATTGGATGTGGGGGGAAAGCTGGTGACAAGAAAGGACGTAAAGGCTGAGGTACTTAATTCCTTCTTTGCCTCAGTCTCCATCAGCAAGACCAGCTTTTTCCATGGATATTTCTTCCTCCTCATGGCCAGTGCCGAAGTTCCAGGGCACACTTCATGGCAGTTTTTTCTGCTGCTCTTTCCTACTGCCAAAGAAAGCTCCGTCAGGGTGGAAACCACTCCTGAAGTAGGCATCCCAACCCATCAGCCTTCTTGCATCCAGTCAGCCAAGCAGACACAAGTCACCTCAGCAGCATCTTTCAAGCCAGGGGCCTGCTGCTGGCCTTGCAGTTTCTTGGCTAGACACAGCCAAGCCTTGTGCTTGCTGCTGCCCACTCATGCACTCAAGCAGAAGGGACAGGACAACCCATCTGGGGGCCTTCTTTCTGCCTGGGTCCTCCTGGGTCTGGAGGCAGACGGGATCCCCCAGTCAGCATGCCAAGCAGGTGCCTTCTGCTGGCCTAGCAGGGTCATTGACAGATGTCAGTCCTCACTTGGCTTTGAATGCCATGAGACCTCACGGCAACCTCATGGTTCCTGCCCTGCCTCAAGGGGCCAAGCACCTAAAGTTAGAGGGCTTGAAGGTGGGGAGGTTAATGCACAGGAACAGGGGCTTTGGGTGTTAGATGTTCATGTATGGGATTAGGGACTAGGGCTCACCTTTCTGAGTTAGCGATTAAGGAAAATTTAGTGGAAGTGTTTGGTCTTCTGTTTGAGGTGTGCTGTCTTTGCTTAGGGTATGGGGAAGCTTTGTGGTTTAGGGTTTTGTTTAGGTCTGTTAAGAAGGTGTCTAGGGTTACACAGAGCATTTCAGTGCTAGGATTAAGGGCAGGGATCAAGGGAAACAAAAGAGTAAGCATAAGGGAAAGAGGCTATGGGCTGAGTTTTGGCTTCAAGGGGTACTGTGAGGTCTGGCATTAGAGTAGTGGATTCCTGTCAGGGTGTGGAGTAGCATTTAGGGTTAGGGATTAAGTTTACAGGTTGAGACCTTGGAAGGGCCTCACATGAATTTTTGAATTCAGTGTTAGAACAGCATGAACATTACCTGAACATTTTTTCATTTCCAAATCATGGATTTCTGCTGCCCTAGCTCCTCTTCCCTCCCCTAAATCCTAAATCACTCCTAGCCAGGGTTCAGCTGACCTCCCCATAGCAGTAATCTTGTTGGGATCAGCTTTCTGATGGCTTTCATGATCTCAGAGTATCTGTCTCACCTCTGTTGGCTACTCCATTCCTAAGACAGAAGTGGCACATAAGGCAAAATGGAAGAAGACACAAACATGTCTAGGAACACCCTGCACCATGTGCCCAGCAGCTCTGCACAACCACAGAAGTTGTGATAAATTAGTAGGGGTTTGTTCATTGTCCTTGAGAACTTAAAGAATCTACTGAGGAGATAAGGTTTCACAACTCACGGCATTGTAACAAGGGGACAAAGCAAGACATCCTGTTTTGCCCCCACCTGAACACAAGCACAACGCATGATCACTGGAGGAAGAATAACGACCCCCAACAACAGACTGCGCAGTCTCAGGACAGGTCTCGACAAGTCGACAAGTCGACAGGTCTTGACAGGTCTTGACAAGTCTCGACAAGCCGGAACTTCAATGCTATAAAACAGCGACACTGGAAAGGGGAAGTTGCGTGCTGTGGTGGAGCGGAGACTCCCCAGCCGCCCAGCGCTGTTTTGCTTGTGTCTGCTTACTTGATTAATAAAATAATTTCAATAGACCAGTAAATTGTGTGGTCTAATCTATAACAATTTGGTGCCGTGACTCGGATGAAGGCAAATCTGATTGAAAGACCTTCGGAGGGGGCGCCCCGCTGATTTCAGCGGCCTTCGCTAGGACTACTTTCATTCAAACCCTTCACCGACGAACCCAAAATTAGACACAAGCAAATAAAACCGGTAAACCCCAGGCAACCTTTGTGCATGAAGCCCGAACGAAGACCCACGGGGTGGGTAAGTATAGGCCGGTGTTCCGTTCGGTTGGGGTTGGGTTTCCCAGAGTGTGACAACTGAGACGTCCAATTGCGGACGAAGCGAGAGCGGACCCCTCGGTAGTGCGGTTCCCATATCCCGCGAGGGACTGGGCCACGAAAAGGGGGAGCGTGTGTGTGTGTGTGTGAGGGCACTCTGGAAGATGGGACAGAAGAAGAGTAAGCCTTCTGGTCCCATGGATGGGGTAACGTCTAATGTTAGGTTACCCCGGGATTAATGATTAAAAATTGGCAGGATTCCCCTTTTAGGCGGGGAAGGAATAAAGTAAAAATGATACATTATTGTGTTGAAGTTTGGGGTGGTAAACAGATTCGAGGAGACCACCTTTACTGGCCTGTATTTGGGTCTTTTGAAGATTGGGTTTGTCAGGCCTAAATATTTATGTAAACTCAAAGGAACCCTTTAGTCTAGAAGAAAGTGAGTATGTGCACCTCTGGATAAATTCAGATACGAGGATGCATCTATATCCTCTAAAAGAAAAAGGAGGGCGGGATAAAAAGAGAAAGGACTTAGAAGTCCCGACACCACCCCCGCCCTATATTCCACCACCCGCACCAACGGCTCCCGTCCTTAATGGACTCCCGGAATTAGCTAATCCAGGAGAATCGGAATCGGATCATGAAACACAGGGGCCGGTAACCAGAAGCAGGGCAAGAAATCAGAAATCTGCTTTAAGGGAGGGATTATATCCTCTACGAGAAATAGCGATGGGGGGACCCCAGCCAGGAATGGAATATGTGGCCATCCCCATTAACTCTGGGGATGTCCGAGATTTTAAGAAAAGGACAGGAGGACGGTAAGCAAGCTTTAATGGCAACTGGCATAGTGTTTGCAGCTGCTGAGGAATAATTCTAACTGGAATAATAACTGTACATTGTATATTGTACATATAAAAGCCCGGGCATTTTTGTTAAAGTTTTCTTTTATTCATATGTTAATATGTAAATATGTAAATATAAGAACTGCCATTGAGGTGTATGTCTAAGGGAACAAAATTTGCCCAGGCATATTATCGGCTCATCAGGTTTAAATGTCCTCAGTGTAATTGTCAACAGGCAGTTAATTTACAGTGATTTGATTTTATTTGTGTATCTATATATTGTGAATTTTGGAGGGATTGGGATTGACTAGTAAAGAGCTTCTAGGAAAACAGTGGAATATTAACCACTGTAGATTACAATAGGAAATGTTCAAAGCAAAGAAACCCCAAGGAAAAGCCCCCTAGGGTGTATACTAACACATTGGAGGGATATAGTGGGGTGAGAGGGTATAGAAAGTAAAAGAACTCTTATCAAATATTGTAATCAATGGTGGCCACTTTATAAACTAGAGGATGGAGCGGAGTGGCCCCTAAATGGAACTATTAATTATAACACCATATTACAGTTAATGTTGTTTTTGTGGAAAGAAGGAAAATGGGATGAAATATGGTATACTGATTGATATGTTGTTTCAGTATCTTGGAGGGAAAAGGTATGGAATTAAGTTGGACTCTGACTGACCCTTTGGTGTTGGTATTAGAAAAGTACGGGCTGGAGAAAGATAAAGGAAGTGTTAAAAGGGTTGCTGAAGGTGTTAAAGGTGTGGCATGTAGTATTTAACAGAGCTGTTTGAAATTGAATGAGCAGGGAAAGGTGATGTAGGCATTATCTAAGTAACAGTCTAGAAGTTTTGGTATATTTGCATATTTGCTGTGATGTTTGTTCAGTTTCCCAAGCATCGGGGAGGGGGGGAACAGCCTGCTCCACCAGGGGCCTCTCCAGCAGCCGCAGGGGGGCTTCAGCTCCAGCGCCTGGAGCGCCTCCTCCCCCTCCTTCGGAGCGCCTCCTCCCCCTCCTTCTGCACTGACTTTGGTGTCTGCGGGGGGGTTTCTCGCTCTCCCAACTGCTGTTGAGCAGCAGGGTTTGTTCGTTTCTTTGTCTGTTTGTTTTCGTGGATGTGCTCTCACAGAGGCACGAACTGTGTTGCTCATGGCTTGGCTCTGGGCAGCAGTGGGCCTCTTTGGGGCCAGATGAAATTGTCCCTTATCTACCACGGGGAGGTTTCTGGGTTTTTCTCACGGGGGCTGCCACTGCAGTTTCCCACTCTCACACCCCTCACACCCCCCCCGAACCTTGCCAGCAAACCCAATACACTGGGGCAGCTAAGTCATTACTGACTTGTAAAGCTTCAGGGATTAAATTAACTAATGAAACCCTAAATGTGATGGGGGTAGAAGGTACTGGGATAACAGTGCCACTTTTGGGGAATACTAAGCTGAGACCAGGGGATAAAATGATCACTGGGCAATTATTGTATGTATCCAAGGCGGAAACTAACTTGTTGGGAAGGGATTTGATGATTAAATTGGGCATTCAACTAGTAAATTGTTAGACTGGAATAACAGTGTTATTAATGGAGTGCTCTCAGGCCCTGAGAGCAAACGTATATTCACCTCTGACTGGAAAGACTCTGAAATGGGGGTGGAAGCAACAATATAGGTGGACAATTTTACCTCAGGGGTTTACAGGGGCCACCTACCTATTTGGGTAAATTCTAAAAAGGTTTTGGAGCAATTACAACCTCCCAAGGAGGTATTAATGTTACAAATATGTGGATCATTTTAAGGAAAATGGATACTCCCCAATGGGAGAGAAATGCTGAATAAAGTGATAATGAGGCAAATATTAACTGTTTTACATCAGAAGAGTCATTGGGAGGTGCAAGCAATGTGTGATGTTGTTCTAAGAAAGCATGTCTGTGTAGAAATATATACTTTAGGGAAGCACACATGCAGAGGATGTACTATATGTCAAAAGGTAAATAAAAAAGGTCTTCTGTAACCTATCTAGAGGGGGACGGGAGCCAGGGCTTTGACCTTTCCAAAGTATACAGGTAGACTTTACTGAGTTACTTGTTTGTCCTAATTGACCATGTGACTGAATGAGTGTAAAGCTTTACTGCAAGGATTAAAGCAGGCCTTAGAGATTGAGTGGGATATTCACAGCCCCTGGCACCCCTCCTCTTCTGGAAAGGTAGAGCAAATGAATGGTGAAATTAAGAAACAACTAACAAAACTTATGCTGGAAATTAAGGCTTCTTGGGTAAAATGCTTACCCCTTGCACTGTTAAACATATGGATGCAGCCCAGAACTGATGTAGGAATTTCTCCTTTTGAAATGCTATATGGTATGCCCTATGACTTGGAATTGCCACTTGATCACCCTCAATTCTAATGAAGACTTTGAAAGAGACTCTTTTTAACACCACGATGGGGAAGGCCCCTATGTTGTTTTGCTTACTACAGAAACAGCCGTTTGGACTGCGGAGAAAGGATGGACACATGCCAGCCGTGTTAAAGGACCCACCTGTGACAAGATGTGGGAGATCGCTCCAGGAAACAAAGACCTGAAGCTCACATTGCGACGAACTCGATAGGTACCGTGGGTTAAGGTAGAGGCTCTCCCCTGAAGAACACTACTGCTGCCGAGAAGAACTAAAACCTCGTAGTTGGCTGCAACCCAACTGACGAGTGAGGCAGAGGAGTGAATAAGTGGGGAAAGACATGGGCCTCAGCCATTCCTATCGGTATTTGGGGGTTCTCGCAGTGATTTCATCCTGCATAGCGACTCAACACCACCCCCACCAACCTTTTAAATGGACTTTAAGTCGATTCGAAGATCAACAGGTTATTGCAACCCAGATAACATCGGGGGGGGCCAAGCTTTACTTCTACACTATGTCAGCTGGGCTCGAGGCCCCGATGCTGGGAATATGTGGGATTTTATTTCTGCCCAAGTTCTAACCTGGGAAGGGGGTACTGTAAATGCCTGAACGTGTATTATTTTGCATACCGGGGGTGTGAAACCATTGCTACAGAGTGGACACTCGGGGCTGGTCGGGATAAATTCTTACAAGTGGGATATGGGCTGCAAAGTTGTAACCGGCAATTGGATCCCCGTTACAGGTGGTGAGGGCATGGTATAGGGTATACAGGAACCTTCCACGGAAATAAAGAAATTTGCAAGGTTCTATATATAAATATAACAAACTCGGACGATACTAGCTGGGTACTAGGAAAAATGTCAGATTTTACGAACACGGAACAGATAGGGGAGGACGCATCCTAATAAAGAAGGGAAAACCCGAGACTTCCAAGGTAGTCGGGCCTAATAAAGAGTTACTAGGGGAAGGTTTGGTTGTCCAGACTGTAAATATACCCGGGACTGCCCAACCTACTACAGTGTTTTATCGGCACAGTTCCAAGAGATAAAAATGATCTGTGCCATGCCACTGAAAAAAAAAAAATACCAAACACACAAATGGTTACTAGTAAGTTGACAGAGTTATCCTTTCCCACACTGCTTAAAAAAGAAAGGGGTTGTACCCGAGGAGATAACTGAAGGGTACTGGCTATGTGTAAGTGTTAAGCCCCCATATTCACAGGAAATCGGGATAACTTTGACCCAAGTTACGGGAAAAGGTAGATGTATTCCTGCAAATAACATTAGGTGGGTATGTTCGTTGTTGGGAGACACTCCTTGCCTATCTTTAAAATTGTTTAACACATCTCATGATTTTTGTGTACAGGTGGTCATTATACCAAGGATTCTATACCACACTGAAGAGTATATGTATACCCATCACACAGTGGCTGAATACCATCTGGTAAAGATCATACTGGGGTGGTAAGGGATACAATGACTAAATTGCGGGAAGGATTAGAAAAATGCAAAAGGGAAAATGAGGCTCGTCAGAATTGGTATGAATCCTGGTTTAATTACTCACCTTGGCTTACTACCCTGCTATCAGCCATAGCAGGGCCCCCTTGTTGTTACTTATATTAACACTGACTTTTGGACCATGTATATTCAATCAAGTAATCGCAATTGTGAAAAGTCGATTAGAAGCTGCTCATCTTATGCTTGTGCGTGCTAAGTATGAATCTCTTGAGCAGGAGGAAGACAATGCAGAAACTTTGATGCTCAGCAAGCAGATATTGCAAAAATTCAATGAACAAAATATGTTAGAAAAAGAAAAAGGAGGGATTGTGATAAATTAGTAGGGGTTTGTTCATTGTCCTTGAGAATTTAAAGAATCTACTGAGGAGATAAGGTTTCACAACTCACGGCATTGTAACAAGGGGACAAAGCAAGACATCCTGTTTTGCCCCCACCTGAACACAAGCACAACGCATGATCACTGGAGGAAGAATAATGACCCCCAACAACAGACTGCGCAGTCTCAGGACAGGTCTCGACAAGTCGACAAGTCGACAGGTCTTGACAGGTCTTGACAAGTCTCGACAAGCCGGAACTTCAATGCTATAAAACAGCGACACTGGAAAGGGGAAGTTGCGTGCTGTGGTGGAGCGGAGACTCCCCAGCCGCCCAGCGCTGTTTTGCTTGTGTCTGCTTACTTGATTAATAAAATAATTTCAATAGACCAGTAAATTGTGTGGTCTAATTTATAACAGAAGTGAGCTTCCTGATGTTAAGTTTTGGTTCCAGAATGGATTCAGGCTAATTCTTTCCAGGCCCTCATGCATGCTTCATTTTCCCCCAGGGATCTTGGAGGCACTGGCTGCCTCTGTGTAGATAACTGAAAGCAGCCGTGGAGGATGACTTTAGGCAAAAGCTGAGATCTCTGACATGTTAGCCAGAGGTGCTGCTCTGCAGAGCGAGGGGGCTGTGGTGCCCGGGGCGTGGGGGCACTCTACAGGGCCATGCTGGGCAGGCTGGGAGGCAGACCCAGCTCATGGGGTCACTGCCATTGCCCCAGGGCTGCAAGGAATCACTCGCCAGGCTCCTTTGCTGGGGCTGCTGCGTGCCCTGGGGCTGCAGAGCTCTCCTCTGCCTGCTCACACCAGACTGAGCACTTCAGCTCTGCTCAGTCCACCTCAGACATAACATGGTGCTCGGCAGTAAATATTGGGGTCATCTTTCCAAGACAAGGTAGCAGTTTCTCAGAGACTGGCAGCACAGCAATCTGCTTGTGGGAACTGATGAGTTACTAAATATTCCTCATGGTTGCGGTTACAATTCCTTTTTCTTTATGTTTTCTTTTCCTTTCCCTTCATCATGTTTCTATCTCTCTGTGAATTTTTATGTCCTTTCACTTCTCTCTCTAGATGTGTTTCCTCCTCTCCCTCTAGAGGGGGAGGAAGCAGGCAGCTCACGCATGTGTAGTTTCTGGTTGAGGAGAGAAACGAGGAGGCTGGCTATGGTGCAGCTGCAGGAGCCCTGCTCTCTTGCCTGGGAGATCCCCAGCACACAGTGCCTGTGCCCCGCAGGGCCAGCCCCACTCCCCAGGCCAGAACAAGAGGCCTGGCCCAGCCACAGAGCAGCTCCACATTCCTCTCCAGGATGCCATTTGCCATCAGACCCAGTAACTGCAGGACATGCCAAGGCCATGCCACTTATTACTGTTTGCTGGGCCATGTGCTACTGAGAAGTCTGATCCCAGTCCAGCCCTTTGTCCTTCAGCTATTACTATGGGACTGATCCATCCTGAAGCCCAGAAAAACAAGAGGGCTGTCCAGGGAGGATCTCCTTGGGTGTATTTCTGACACCAGGTTTAGAAGAGTTGTACAGAGATGTGGAGGAGATGCCACTGTAGGGACGTCAGGAAAATCACCAAGGTGCATGAGATCTGATGGCTAACCCACGTACAAGAGCGCAAGAGAACAATGTGGAAGCAAAAGAGAGCAACAGTGAAAAGGCCACGTCTTGCTGCTGGCCATGCTCATGGCTCCAGGGAAGCAGCAGCCCCGACCCGAAGGCAGCAGAGAGGCAGAGCCCAGCGGGCAGTGAGGGGCAGCCCCGAGGGCCACTGGGGCTGCTCCTCCATGTAGCAGCTGGGCTTTTGGCCGTGAACCCCTCCTGTGTGTTGGGGCTGCTCCCCCAGCTCCAGAGTAGATGGGAAGAGATGGCAGCTGAGACCAGTGAATTTATGCTTTATTGTCTATACCTACAGAGGATGCCTAGTTCAATAGGTTGATTAGAAGATGTACTCAAAGTAAAAAATTACTGAATAAATTAAACCAATATCAGAAGTCATGAAAATAATAAAAAGAAAAGAAAAATGATATGAAAATCTGTCATGTTTGTTTCTCAAATACAATAGTAGTCCTGACAGGATTATTATTAATGTTTAAAATATGATAATAATACTAAGAATAAAAATAATATGATAAAAATCACAATAATATTAACAATATTGATGTTTAATAAGCACATACAAAAACAGTTTCCTCACTGCATCCTTCAGCTCCTGGTTCCTCATGCTGTAGATGAGTGGGTTCACTGCTGGAGGTACCACTGAGTACAGAAGTGACACCAGTAGATCCAGGGATGGGGAAGAGATTGAGTTGGGCTTCAGATAGGCAAAAATGCCAGTGCTGACCATCAGGGAGACCATGGCCAGGTGAGGGAGGCACATGGAAAAGGCTTTGTGCCAGCCCTGCTCAGAGGGCATCCTCAGCACTGCCCTGAAGATATGCACATAGGACAGCACAATGAAAGCAAAACAACCAAATGCTAAAAATGCGCTAACGACAAGAAGACCAGCTTCCCTGAGGTAGGCATGTGAGCAGGACAGCTTGAGGATGTGGGGGATTTCACAGAAGAACTAGTCCACAGCATTGCCTTGGCAGAGGGGCAGGGAAAATGTAGTGACCGTGTGCAGGACAGCATTGAGAAAGCCACTGGCCCAGGCAGCTGCTGCCATCTGGGCACAAGCTCTGCTGCCCACAAGGCTCCCGTAGTGCAGGGGCTTGCAGATGGCAACGTAGCAGTCGTAGGCCATGACGGTGAGAAGAAAAAACTCTGCTCCAACTAAGGAGGGAAACAGGAAAACCTGTGCAGCACATCCTTGATAGGAGATGGCCCTGGTGTCCCAGAGGGCATTGGCCATGGCTTTGGGGACAGTGGTGGAGATGCAGCCCAGGTCGAGGAGGGCGAGGTTGAGGAGGAAGAAGTACATGGGGGTGTGGAGGCGGTGGTCGCAGGCTACGGCGCTGAGGATGAGGCCGTTGCCCAGGAGGGCAGCCAGGTAGATGCCCAGGAAGAGCGCGAAGTGCAGGAGCTGAAGCTCTCGCGTGTCTGCGAATGCCAGCAGGAAGAACTCGATCACAGAGCTGCTGTTGGGCATTTGCTGACATTGGACACAGTTGTCTGTTGAAGAAAGGAGACAGAACAAAGTTAGAAGAGGCTTCTCTGAGGAAAATCTATTGCAAGTTTTGGAGCACCCCCCTGCCTGAGCCTCTCTTTGCAGGATAACCTTTCCACAGCTCTCTTGCTTGAACTTGCAGAGGAGTCCATGCTGCTGTTCAGCAGGGGGAAGCAGGAATATGGGGGAAACTCGTTCAGTCCACTGATCAGGTCACTGGAATTTACAGTGCTGTTTCAAACAATGCATCCCAATGCAGAACAGGGATTCAGATGTCACTGCTGAACAGTCCCTTTCTCAGATGCCCTGTGTCAGCTCTCTGTGAGCTGCAGGACCACAACACTTAGGTGTTTCCCTGAGATGGAACTGGAGAAAGCTGAGAGCAAAGAAGCCGCAGTCCAAGTGCAGCTGGACAGGAACCTCAGCTTGTCTGTCCATTGTGAGCAAGTTCTCAGCTCTTCCCTCCTAGCAAGGGGTGTAGAGGTCATTGCACTTATTGCACCTCATTGCAGCTGCCCACAGACAGCCATCCAGAGGCATGGACATGGTCTTAGCAAGGAGGTGTCTTCTCCTTGGGGCATCTGGATAACACAAGGATGCCACAAGAGAGCTGCATCCTGCTGGAGAGCAGCCTGCAGCCCAGGAGGATGCCCCACAGACAGAGATGGATATCTGAAAGCTGGAGTGTCCCATATCCCAGCTGCAGCATTGCGGAGTCTGGAGGAGGCTTGGCCACTCTGCTCGTTGCTGCCCAGGGGCACCTGCTTTAGGGCACTCCAAGGAGCTTCTGCCAGACTTCCTCACCTCGCAGGGCAACCCAGCAGGACTCTAAAAGCCTACTGCATTGCCTACTGCCCTCCCAGAAACAAGACCCAGCACGAGACCCTTCCAGGACCTGCAGCTGCATGGCCCTGCAGCCAGACACTTACCTTGTCAAGGGCTGTGCAGGTTTCTCCTGCAGGCAGCTCTCAGAATCCTCCTACTGCCAAGTGCCTTCAGCCCCTCTCTCCTTCTCTCCTCTCTGTGTCTGCCTCTGTGTCTCTTTCCTGCTGCGCTGTGCAGAAGAGCTGCTCCTGGGCAGAGGTGTCTCTCTGCACCAGGGCCCTCTTGCCACGAGCTCTCTCCGTCCCACGAGCCTGGCCCAGCTCAGCAGCACAGCACCAGCCCAAGGCACTGCAGTCACCCCTCTGGGGGCTTTGCTGATGAGCCCACGAACCTCAGGCACTCAGAGACAATTGAAGACATCTCTCCAGAAGTCCAAGTCAGAGGCAAGTTTCCTGCAGTGTCCCCCTGAGGGCCAGCACTGACACAGCCTCCCTTGGAGCTCGTTAGAGCAGAACCCTGGAGGCAGTGAGGACAAGGAGACAAAGGCAATGTGAAGGTGACACTGAAATGTACATAAGGTGGATTTGTTTCACTAAGTACCAGGGTACAGACAATAATGAATGATTTAAAATTTGAAAATACAGAAAAGGAAGATAAAATAGTAATTAATATTAACAATAACAATAGCAATAATAATAACAATAATAATACGTACAAGGCAAGTGATGCACCATGCAATTGCTGAGAAGCCCCTCACCGATGCTCAACCTGTCCCTGAGCTTTGGTCCCACTGACCCTTGCGAGCCGGCATCGGGATCTCTTGTGCATGTCCCTTGACCTTAATTCCTTTTCGTGCAAAATCAGCTTTCAGAGGAAGTTGGAGTATTTTCTTCCCTTTCTCAAATACTCCCTCTGCTGTGTCACCCCACCCAGTGATGCCATCGATGTAGTGCAGGTGCTCAGGAGCTTCCTCTTCTTCCAGGGCAGTCTGAATCATGCTGCTGGCATGGCAGCACTCAGCATTGCGTGACTTCATCCAGGCCACTATAGGCCTCTGTTAGTGCACTTGGTTGCTGCTATACTGACTCAGGTGCATGGCTGTGGTAGGGATTGGCACCAGCTGTCCTTCAGCCCTCATCAACCCCACAACAGAAGGGTCCTGTGAGAGACCAAGGCAAGGCAGACAACAGTATAATGTCCTCTGTCTCCAAGGCAGCTATGCCTAAAGCCCACCGATACCCTTTTGGGTCCCTGAAATATCTATCCTCTCCTGAAGCAGTCTCTTCCAAGGATGCACAGAGTCTCTAGGCTAGTGCCAATGGGGTGCTTTTGCCACTCCTTCCCACTTAGACACACTTCAGCCTCCAGTACAGTTCAGTGTTGGGATCCCCCTGTCACTCCAGACATACAAATGGGTTCGACCCTCTGTTGCTTGATGGCATTAGGGTACACTGTGCATGTGGTGCCCACTACTCCTGATACTTCTGTGGGTCTGATTTGCAAGGCCATGGAATCCACACAGTCTAATAAACCCGACTGTCCCCTTCCTCCCCCTGGCTGGAGGCACAGCCCCTCTAGTCCTGCTCATAGTATTCAGTACTGTTTCTGCAGGACAGCCCGCTGGAAATCGGAGCAGCAGTTCTCTAAGAACCCCTTTTAGTGATTGTTTTTCCTTGCCATTCACATACCCATGCCTCTAGATTTTCCATCCCACTTTCTCATGTGCTCTCCATGGTCACACCGGTAAAACCACAGGGTGGCACATAGTGTGTGCCCACCATATCTCTTTTCCTGCCCTCTAATTCCAGGGAGGGGCCCTGTTTCTCCCAGCACCACAGCAGCAGAGGGATAGGGATCGCGTGATTACCGATGCTCTTATGACTTCTTTCTCTTCGTCCTCCTACTCACATGATGGCCCAGCTTTTCTGAAACCTGCCTCGTCTTCTGACTAACTGACTTTCACATCCATTGTTTTTTCTTGCATATAGGAGCAAGTGATACAGACACAGGTTAGTTTTCTGGCTCAGACACAGGGCCCAGAAAAAGAGCTGGAGTTGCTGCAGGGCATTTTGCAGATGCTGTAGTAGCTGCAGGGTCTGTCAGAGGGGTTGGAGTGACTGCAGGGCTTTTCACAAAGGTTGGAGTGGCTTTGATTGTGGCTCTGTAAGCACAGGCCAAGACCCAGCACACTGCAGTGGCATGTGTCTCTTTGGAAATGCCAGGGTGATAACACCTCCTTTTCAAGCATTTAACCATTTTTTTTTAGGATTCTGCATTTGCTCAGGGTGAAGTTCCAAAGTTCTGGAGGTTCCCACTGCTGTAGGTGCCTGCCCAGATCCTTCCACACTCCCTGCCACTCCAAAATCTCCTGCCACCAGACAGATATCTGAATGGTTTTCTTTCTCAAAATTTGTGCTCCATGTTGGGCACCAAAAGGGTGTGGTTTGACCCAGCAGGCAGCACAGCACCACACAGCCATTCCCTCACACACACACCCTGCTACACCCCGAGCAGATGCAGGAGAGAATGAGGAGGGGAAAAAAAGTTAAGATAAATAAATAAATAAATAAATAAGTCTTGGATTGAGATAAAGACAGTTTACTAGGACAGAAAGGGAAGACAAATAATACGAGCAATGATGATGACGATCATGATGGTGATTGCCTGTCCTGCAGCAATGGTACTCCCTACCCTGGACAGCCACCCTATATTGATTGTTCAGCACGACGTCGTGTGGTCTGGAACATCCCTTTGGCTTCTTGGGGTCAGCTGTCCTGCTTCTGTCCCCACCAGCTTTGCAGGCACCCCCAGCCCTCCACTACTTGGCAACAACTAAGCCATCAGTGTGTAATCAGCATTCTTCTCATGCTAAATCCAAAACACAGCATCATACCAGCTACTAGGAGAAAAATTACCTCGATCCTAGGCAGCCCCAGGACACCCACAGACTAAGGGCAAGATATCCCTCTGCGTATATCAACAGAGAAAAGGTGCTGGTGATTAATTAGAAAGTACTGGAGCTGAGCATGATGCAGATGGTATGGAATATGGGCCGGATATTGTCCATGTGTTGGCTGGGATAGACTTAATTTCCTTCCTATTAAAATGTACAGTGCAGTGTTTTGTAAGTAACAGCATGCATGAGAAGGAAGAACAGAAAAAGAGGAATCTGGCAGCCTTCTATCCCACACCCTTCAGTGGTTCTGTGCTGTAATTCCATTCAACGAGTTACTCGTGTATTATCCAAACTGTCCTGCAAACTCCTGCTGCCATTGCTTTGTGAGAGACAGCACAATCACAGTGAGCCGTCTGCCTGGAGACATTAACAGCTAACAGAATGGAGCATCTGTCCAGGGGAACCTCGAGAAACTGCAGGAATTTGCCTACAGAAACCTCCTGACATTTACGAGGAGAAGAGCCCAGTACTGCACCAGAAGAAGAGGAACCCCACACATCAGGGCAGACTGGGACCCTGTTGAGTGAGCAGTGCCCAGAAGGAGGAGGGCCTGGGCACCACGAGGGATGCCACACAAGCAGTGGTGTCTGCTCACCAGAAGCAAGGCCAGCTTCCTAGAGAGCTGCCTTATGAAAAGCATGGCCACCAAGAAGATCTGAGTTGTCAGACTCAGTTCATATTCAGTGAGACAACCCCCCCAAAATTGTATACAGGTACAGGGAAAGAGGTACAGATCTGGGATTCCCTAGTGCAGCCAGGTGTGGAGAGGATCAAGTGCTGTGGCAAGGCTCAAAGTCCAAAAAGAACCCAAAACAGGTCTTTGTGTCCATGGCTATGGCTGTTGTCTCTGTCACTGAGGCCTTTGAGGAGACAGCTGATCGTTAAAGCACCAAGACCTCATTGCCTCCTCGCCCCCACCCATGTACCAGGCAGGGGTCGTACCATTCTCCTGCACTTGGCCATGCACATCCCCATCTCCTACTGCCCCACCAAGAGCACTGAGCAAGGTGTGACTGCCAAGGATCTCCCTTCCCAGGGGACATGGATCAAGGCCTGGCCCTTGTGCTTGCTGACACACATCCAGTTTGTCCACACATCAGTGTCACCTTCACATTGCCTTTGTCTCCTTGTCCTCACTGCCTCCAGGGTTCTGCTCTAACGAGCTCCAAGGGAGGCTGTGTCAGTGCTGGCCCTCAGGGGGACACTGTAGGAAACTTGCCTCTGACTTGGACTTCTGGAGAGATGTCTTCAATTGTCTCTGAGTGCCTGAGGTTCGTGGGCTCATCAGCAAAGCCCCCGGAGGGGTGACTGCAGTGCCTTGGGCTGGTGCTGTGCTGCTGAGCTGGGCCGGGCTCATGGGACAGAGAAAACACTTTTTAAAAAGTCCCATGAAGCAGAGAGACAGCTGTGTCTAGGAGCAGTTCCTCTGCACAGCGCAGCAGAGCTGGGGGCTCTGACTGCAGCTGGCACACAGAGAGGAGAGAAGGAGAGAGGGCTTGGAGGCAGTTGGCAGTGGGAGGATGCTGAGAGCTGCCTGCAGGAGAAACCTTCACAGCCCTTGACAAGGTAAGTGTCTGGCTGCAGGGCCATGCAGCTGCAGGTCCTGGAAGGGTCTCGTGCTGGGTCTTGTTTCTGGGAGGGCAGTAGGCAATGCAGTAGGCTTTTAGAGTCCTGCTGGGTTGCCCTGCGAGGTGAGGAAGTCTGGCAGAAGCCCCTTGCAGTGCCCTATGCCAAGTGCCCCTGGACAGCTATAGGTAGAGTGGCCAAGCCTCCTTCAGACACTGCAGGTGTGCAGCTGTGATGTTGCAACATCCCTTCTTGTGGATATCCATTACTTATGAGGTGTCTTCCTGGGCTGCAGGCTGCTCTCCAGCAGGATGCAGCTCTCTTGAGGCATCCTTGTGTTATCCAGGTGACCCAAGGAGAAGACACCTCCACACTAAGGCCCTGTCCATACAGCTGGATGGCTGTCTGTTGGCAGCTGGAGTAAGGCAAAGAGGGAAGAGCTGAGGTTCTTCTCAGTCCTCCAGAGACAAGGTGAGGTTTCCATCCAGCTGCACTTGAAGTGGGTTTCTCTGCTCTCAGCTGACTCCAGATTCTTCTCATGGAAAGACCTGATTGGGATGATCCTCAGAGAGGGGAGATAAAGAGACAGTTTAAAACAAGGCTAGTGGGCAGTGACCTGTTGAACTCAGCACTCAGACGAGTTGTTTCCAACAACACAAGAAAGCTCATGGATTTGAAAAATGGTCTGAAGTTGAGTTTTCATTGCGTTCCTGCTTCCCTCCTGCTGCACAGCAGGAAGGACTCCTCTGGAGCCACAGCAGCCCCTTCTACCAGTGCCACTCCCTGCCAGCACCAGCCACAGTTCAAGCAAGACAGCGGCAGAAAGGTTCTCCTGCAAAGAGAGAGAGGCTCAGGCTAGGTGTTCTTTAAGGCTTGCAGTAGGTTTTTCTTAGGTAAGTGTCATCTAAAATTTGTCTGCCTTCTCCTCTTCAACAGTCCAGAGACAGCAAATGCCCAACAGCAGCTCTGTGAGCGAGTTACAAACCAGAGGTAAGCCAGGCAGATACAGAAAGCTCTTCACATGAAAGGAACATGAAAGAATGTGTTGTGTGTGACTGTTCTATGAGACATGCAATGTATTTTGGTCAGAGAAGTCCTTAAATTTTACAATGTCATTTCTTCTTGTGGACAGACTACCTTGCCCAGGGGCAAAAAATGTCTAACAGCAGCTCCATCACCGAGTTCCTCCTACTGCCATTCACAGACATGTGCGAGCTGCAGATCCTGCACTTCGCGCTCTTCCTGGGCGTCTACCTGGCTGCCCTCCTGGGCAATGGCCTCATCCTCAGCGCCGTAGCCTGCGACCACTGCCTCCACACCCCCATGTACTTCTTCCTCCTCAACCTCACCCTCCTCGACCTGGGCTGCATCTCCACCACCTTGCCCAAAGCCATGGCCAATGCCCTCTGGGACACCAGGGCCATCTCCTATCAAGGATGTGCTGCACAGGTTTTCCTGTTTCCCTCCTTAGTTGGAGCAGAGTTTTTTCTTCTCACCGTCATGGCCTACGACTGCTACGTTGCCATCTGCAAGCCCCTGCACTACGGGAGCCTCGTGGGCAGCAGAGCTTGTGCCCAGATGGCAGCAGCTGCCTGGGGCAGTGACTTTCTCAATGCTGTCCTGCACACGGCCACTACATTTTCCCTGCCCCTCTGCCAAGGCAATGCTGTGGACCAGTTCTTCTGTGAAATCCCCCACATCCTCAAGCTGTCCTGCTCAGATGCCTACCTCAGGGAAGTTGGGCCACTTGTGTTTAGTGTTTTTTTAGGCTTTGATTGTTTTGTTTTCATTGTGGTGTCCTATGTGCATATCTTTAGGACAGTGGTGAGGATGCCCTCTGAGCAGGGCCAGCACAAAGCCTTTTCCACGTGCCTCCCTCACATGGCCGTGGTCTTCCTGTTTCTCAGCACTGCCTTGTTTGCCTACCTGAAGCCCCCCTCCATCTCCTCCCCATCCCTGGACCTGGTGGTCACAGTTGTGCACACTGTGGTTCCTCCAGCAGCGAACACCCTCATCTACAGCACGAGGAACCTGGAACTAAGGTATTCCATCAGGACTCTATTTGAATACACACATCTTCAGCAAATTCACCTATAATACTATGCCTAATATTAGAAATCCAGGCTTTTCTAAGAAAGAAAATAACGTGATATCTTCAATTATTAAATGTCTGTATTTTTATTTTCTCTCATTATTTCACTTTTGTTCAAATAATATTTTTCCTAGCGCCCTATAAGTCAATTATTTTCCTATAGAAGATGGCTTCCTGTGTAGATAAACCCAAAAAGAAATCCATCAGAAATTCATTGGTGTCAGTCTCTTCCCATCTCCTCTGGAGCTGGGGGAGCAACCTCAGCACGCAGGAGGGGCTCAGGATCAAGAACCCAGCTGACACATGCAGGAGCATCTCCAGTGGTCCTCGGGACTGCCCCTCACTGCCCGCTGGGCTCTGCCTCTCTGCTGCCTTCAGGTCGGGGCTGCTGCTTCCCTGGAGCCATGGCCATGGCCAGCAGCAGGACATGGCCTTGTCACTGCTGCTCTCTTTAGGTCTCCACATTTTTATCCTGTGCTCTTTTATATGGATAAGCCATCAGATCTTGTGTACCTTGGTGACAGTCCTGTTGTCTCTGCAGTGGCTTCCCTGTGGCTGCAGGCAGCAGCAGGCACTGTGCAGCCCTGGGTCACATCTGCCTCCCTGCTAGCACCACAGTAACAGGAGGGTCTTGCTCAGGGCAAACCCAGAAGCCGGGACACCTCTTTCAAATGCGCTATCAGGAATGGAGCCAAGGGGTTGCTCCCTGCTCTTCTGTTTTCTGGGGAACTTCAGGGAGTGAAGGACACAGGATGAAAGTCCCAGGGTGGTTTGTGGGGAAACAAGGGCAGGACTAAGAGTTCCCTTTATGGGGGCACTTGCCCAAGCAGATGACAACTGGTGTTGGACTCATCAGCATGAGACTGCACCCCCTGCAGTTGGGCTGATGGCTGATGCCAGCCTTTGAGAGGAATCTGGAGCTTCCAGGAGATGTCAGGGGATCTCCAGGAACAGGGTGCTCAGTGGGTAGTGATTAGAACCTCATAAAATGACTGTGCAAGGCCATTTCAGGTAACAAACAAGGTGAATCTGAGGAGTGCTTGGGCTGCTCAGACTGGTCAGGCTGGGTCAGCTGTCACTGCAGGTTCTCCTCCCAGCCTCTTGCCCACCTGCAGCCAACTGACTCCTGGGGCAGAGTGAGAAGCACAGAAGGCCTTGACGCTGTGCCAGCACTGCTCAGGAACAGCGATCAGACCAATGGGTGACCAACACTGCTCTGGTCACATATCAGAAACACAGCACCACAGGGGGTGGTCTGCAGACAGTAATTTTGCCCAAGCCAGAACCAGTGCAGTGCCCCTGATGGACAAGAAGGCTCCCTCTAAGCTCGGGAAGGAGCCAGGAAGGTGCTAATAAGCACCAGGACAATTGAGGAAGCCCAAAGGCCCTTCTGAAGGGTCACTGAGTGCCACTTGAGAGGCAGTGCTGGGCAGTGGGGAGGGCCAGGAGAAAGACTTGTGAGAAGGATGTGAGAAACAAGGAAATGTCACTGCCATTGCCCCAGGGCTGCAACAGATCTCTCGCAAGACTCCTTTGATGGGGATTTGTGAGCCCAGGGGACAGCAGTGAATGGAGCCTGCAGAGCGTGAGCCTGTCTGAAGTGGACTGAGCAGAGCTGAAGTGCTCAGTCTGGTGTGAGCAGGCAGAGGAGAACTCGGCAGCCCCAGGGCACGCAGCAGCCCCAGCAAAGGAGCCTGGTGAGTGATTCCTTGCAGCCCCGGGGCAATGGCAGTGACCCCATGAGCTGGGTCTGCCTCCCAGCCTGCCCAGCACAGCCCTGCAGTGTGCCCCCGTGCCCCGGGCACCACAGCCCCCTCTCTCTGCAGAGCAGCACCACCAGCTGGGGCTGGGGCTTGGGCTGGGGCTGGGGCTGGGGCTGAGGCTGGGGCTGCGAGGACGCTTCCCCTGAGTGTCATCTAGGCCAGCTTCAGACTTCTGGATATGAGCGTGATCTTCACTGTGCACAAGGAGCTGAGAGATCGCCAACAGGCATGGAACATTGCCTGCAAGGTCCCTCCTGCCCTAGCACCTCACAGGACTGGCACAGGACTGGCTCCTGTGTGTCAGAGAGGCTGGGAGGCCAGCAGGCTTGAAGGATGAAAAACAGCTCATTTCTACCTGGACAGGTCCTGGGCCAAAAAGGGGATGTTTTGTAGGTCTGGTATTATGAGGGCAGAGACGCCTCAGAAGCTGTCAGCCTAGTAGGAAGCGAATGGCTGTTAAGTGGCTGTGAGTTGACTTCTTTCTGAAGTAGCCGACAGCTCAACCCTTGACTTCTGGCTGGGATCTGTGCCTTTAGGTTCACATCTGCTGGTCTCCATGACAGGCCAGCAGATGCACCTGCTCTGCAAACAGTTTGTGAGATCCCCTCTTTCTAAGTACCTGGTAGGCCCCATAGTGGAAGAGGTCTTGGATATGGGTTGTCATGTCAGAGGTGTCAGCTTTTGCCTAAACTCATCCTTCAGGCCTGCTTTTGTGGTGTTGCAGAACTGCTGGGCACATTGTGCAGTGTGCTCTTACAGACGTGTCTCTCCTTCTCCATGCTGATTCTCCAAACTTCCCCTAAGAAGATGACTGATATGGGGAAGTCAGGAGAAGCCTTGCCAACAGAGATGTGAGATTTGTGGGAGGGCAGAGGAACGTGGACAGCAGAAGCTAATGATTTTGCAGAGGTAAGAATGTTCAGGTAATGTTGATCCTACCATAAAGCAGACTTAAAGCAGTCATGTGAGACCCTTGCCCTATTTTAACCTGTAACGTTAATCCATAAAGCTAAATGCTACTCCACACCCTGACAGGAATCCACTGCTCTAATATTTGACCACAAGATCCCTTGAAGCCAAAACTACTCCATAGTCTCATAACATCACCCTTACTCTCTTGCTCACCCTGATCCCTGCCCTTAACGCTACAACTAACACACTCTATTTAGCCCTAGATTTCTTGAAGACCTAAACAAAATCCTAAACCAAAGAACTTGTACATACCCTAACCACAGACCTGACACTACAAGCCAAACATCAAACCCTCCCACTAAATATTTGATGAATCTCTATCACAGAAAGTTGAGCCCTAGTCCCTAACCCCATACATGAATGCCTAACACCCAAAGCCCTGATTTCTTTGCATTCACTTATTCACATTCAGCACTTTTCCTAACCCTTATCTTAAGCACTTAAGGTGCTTGGCCCTTATCCCAAGCACTTAAGGTGCTTGGCCCATAAGGAAGGGTAGGAACCATGAGATTGCTCTGCAGTCACGTGGCATACAAAGATGAATGTGAGGGGCCATGGATCTGATCAGCTTGTGGGCCACAAAGAGGAGATGGATGGGAGTGCTCTGAAGAGCTCAGCTCTGCCTCAGGATCTACTGCCCCAGCAGGAGGAATGTGACTGTGGCAGGGACTGTGAGGTCACTTCTGTCTCTGCACTTGATAGGGCAGCAGCAGGAACGTGTCACAGAAAGGGACTGTGAGGTCACTTGTGTCTGGAGGTGGCAGGACACCCTTGACATAGATCTGGGATGTGGACTTTTGGGGTGATATCTGGCAGTGGCCCTGCTAGGCCAGCAGAAGGCACCTGCTTGGCATGCTGACTGGGGGATCCCCTCTGCCTCCAGACCCAGGAGGACCCAGACAGAAAGAGGGCCCCCATATGGGTTGTCCTGTCCCTTCTGCTTGAGTGCATGAGTGGGCAGCAGGAGGCACAAGGCTTGGCTGTGTGTAGCCAAGAAGCTGCAAGGCCAGCAGCAGGCCCCTGGCTTGGAAGCTGCTGCTGAGGTGACTTGTGTCTGGTTGGCTGAGAGGCCGCAAGGAGCCTGCTGGGTTGGGATGCCTACTTCAGGAGTGGTTTCCACCCTGATGGAACTTCCTTTGGTAGTAGGAAAGAGCAGGAGAGAAAAAACTTCTTTGGAGTATACCTTGGAAGTTACACATTAGCACAATAGAATAAGAAATGTCCCTCAAAGTGTCGCACTGTGGTGCCAGAGGTAACCTTCTGATCAGACCCTGGCTTTGTGTTTCAAAGAACAGCTGGTGAGGGTTGACGAGACATAGGTGAAACAAAGGATGAGAGGAAGGTTGTGGACAGAGATGGGTTTCTGCAGACTTCAAGGAAAAAAGTCAGAATATGATAGAGTCTGCAGAGGAGAAGGCAGAGGGTGCTGGTAAAAATGGCAGGCCCAATAGCACTGGTGTTTCTGTCCCCTTGGCTAGAGCTTAGGAGCAGATATGCTATATTCATTGTGATGAGGCCCCATAGATTCCTTGCAACATTGTGAAGCTCCTCGAAGATGTCATACCAGTGGTCTTCTCACGGCATCACACTGCCCACCACAGCCCACAGACCCCAGCAAGAGCCTTGAGCTGGACTTGGGGGTGCAGGATCTCCTTTCCCAGTTCCAGGGGTCAGGCCTTGGCTCTTTTGCTTCACAAAAGCCAGCCAAGACTTTTCTCAGCACAGTGCTTTGCCTGTCTGTAACCATGGCCTCCAATTATCTGCCCTAACAAGGCCCTGGGGAGTCTTTGTTAGTAACAGCTCTCAGTGGGGCCCATTAATAATCTAAGTCACTTCAACTTTTCATTCTGACTTTACTTTCCCTAGCAGTTGCATCATTCTCCACTCAGTGCCTGAGCTTCATAGACTCCGCACCACAATGCACCATGGAACTCATTAAAATGCAGAAATTCCTAACATCTCTTCCATAGTTTTCTTCAAGGTTTCACGCCTTGTGCAGCAAATTGCAGAGTTTGCATGACGTGGTTAAGGGAAAAGATTTTACAAAGCACAGAATAAAAATATTTTCTTGTTTCAAAGGCTGAATGTTGTTGCATTTCAGTTTGGAGCATCATTCTCCTATTGCTATTTATCCAGGGTGACTTCTTTGGAGAACTACATCAGGAAGAAAAGCAGAGTCTGGAGGTCTGACACCTCCACTGCCAGCAGTGGTCTTTGTCCCTGTAACTGCAGCCCAGCCCGCACATGAAACCCTTTCTAAGACAACTCGGGTTCCTTGAGAACAAATAAAAATAAAATAAAATAAAATAAAATAAAATAAAATAAAATAAAATAAAATAAAATAAAATAAAATAAAATAAAATAAAATAAAATAAAATAAAATAAAATAAAATAAAATAAAATAAAATAAAATAAAATAAAATTGAAATGACTTTTTGAATCTGAGAAATTCTGCTTGAATCGCAGTAGACACCTAGATATCCATGGTATCTCTTGGGTCTTCTGTGCAAAACTCAGGATGAAAACTAAAGAAAATGTATCTTCAAGTTTCTCTAGCTATACCCATGAGCTTGGCCTCTTTTGGGAAATTGCCTCTTCCAGCCACGGAAACCTAAATTGAGTAAAGTGAAAAGACCTGCCCAGTCAATGGAGTAGGGCAAAGTCCTACTTCCTGTGCTATAGATGCAGAAGGCAAAAAGAATTGCATTGTGCCTGACACTACTCTGGGATGTGTAACCCAGGTCAGGCAACTTTACCTTAGTGCTGACAAGTCCATCACTATACCACGCTCCTAAGCTCTACATTTACACCTTGGTTCTCCAGTCAATGAACCAGCTCATCAATTTCCTATGTGGGAGATCCTCTACCCATACACAAATCTCTTCTTCCTCTCTTACTTGACCAGCATTCAATTCTACCCTTTTTTAAAAATGGGAGTGATGTTTTCCTTTTTCAGGTCACCAGGGACTTCACCCGACTGCCAGGACTCTTCAAATATGATGGAGATATGCTTGGCAATTACATCAGCCAGTTCCCTCATGACCCTGGGTTGCATGTCATCAAGCCCCATAGACTTGTACTTGTTAGGTTTCTGCAGGTGGTCTCAAACATACTCTTCACTTACAGCAGGTGGGAATTTGCACCCCCAGCCACCAACTACGGGTTCAGGGAAACAAAAGACTTGTGAAGCCTGACTGGCAGGGAAGACTGAAGAAAAGAAGTTGTTGAGTCCCTCAGCCTTTTCCATGTCTGTCATTACCAGTTCACCCGTCTCATTCATCACAGGGGGTACAATATCCTTGGCCTTCCTTTTCTGAGCAAGGTACCTACAGAATCTCTTCCTGTTATTCTTTTCATCCCTTGCCAAGATCAGTTCCATCCATGCATTGCTTTCCTTTTCCCATCCCTCCACATCCGAAACTGAAACATGCTTGAGGGCTTGGGAAAAGTAACGCTGGATGCATAGAAGCCACTTGGGAAACAAAACTTGTAGGTAGGAAGCACAGTTTTGTGGAGGTGCAGAGCTGATGGGCACATTGTGCACGATGCTCCTGAAGACCTTTGTGCCCTTTTCCCTCCTGACTACGATGCCACTACCTTCTCAGGAATGGAGAAGCCAACAGAGGTGAAACAGATACACTGAGATGGTAAATGTCATCAGAAAGCTGATCCCAACAAGATATGGGGAGGTCAGGAGCAGCCTGGACAAGAGAGATGTGAGATTTTGGGGTGGGAAGAGGAGCATGGCCAGCAGAAATTAACGATTCTGTAGAGGTAAGAGGGGTCATTTAAAGTAGATGCTACAGTAACACTGACTTAAAACAGTCATGTATTGCCCTTTCCTCATTTGAACCGGTAATTTTAATCTTTAAACCTAGATGTTACTCCACCACTCTGAGAGGAATCCACTACTGTAATGCCTGAACTCAAAGTATCCATTGAAGCAAAATTCAGCCCCTTTCCCTTACCTTTACTCTCCTCCTTACCCTATTCCCTTCCCTCAACACTAGCATTAAAATGCACTCTTTAGCCCTAGAGAAGTTGTTGGCAGGCCTAAAAAAAGGCATATACCCTTATGACAGACCTGATAGCCACAGAAGAACACCAAAGATTCCCATTATACCTGTGTTTATCCTCTAACCTAGAATGGTGAGCTCTAGTCCCTAAAGGACTAGAGAGAGGTCAACCCTACCTCAGGATGTCCTGACCCAGCAGGAGGAATGTGACTGTGAGGCGACTTCTGCCTCTGCAGTTGATAGGGCAGCAGCAGGAACATGTCACGGAAAGGGACTGGGAGGTCACTTGTGTCTGGAGGTGGCAGGTCACCCTTGACATACACCTGGGACTTTCTGACCCAGACAGAAAGAAGGCCCCCATATGGGTTGTCCAGTCCCTTCTGCTTGAGTCCATGACTGCACAGCAGCAGGCACAAGGCTTGGCTGTGTGTAGCCAAGAAGCTGCAAGGCCAGCAGCAGGCCCATGGCTTGGGAGATGCTGCTGAGGTGACTTGTGTCTGGTTTGCTGAGAGGCCGCAAGGAGCCTGCTGGGTTGGGATGCCTACTTCAGGAGTGGTTTCCATCCTGGTGGAGCTTTCTTTGGTAGTAGGTAAGAGCAGGAAAGAAAAGAAAGCTACAAAGTGCACCTTAGAAATATTGCACTGGCCATGTCATGGAAGAAATGTCCAGGGGAACAACTGGTCTTCCTGCTAGAGACTGAGGCAAAGAAGGCATTAAGGACCTCAGCCTTTACCTAATGTCTAGATCGTCACCAGATTTCCACCACATCTAATAAATGATGATGATTCTCCTTAATCCTCCTTTATTTAAAGTATTTATATAAGAAGTGTTTATTGTCTTTGACAGTCATAGCCGGATTGAGCTCCAGCTGGGTTTTGGCCCTTCTAACTTTGACCTGCACAGCCCCATAACATTCAGGACACAGGTCCAGAAAAACCGACAGCATGCATGGGAATGAAGAACAGAAAAAGTAGAATCTGGCAGCTTTCCACCCACTGTTTTTTCTGTGACTCTGTGTTGCAGTTCCATTCAAGTGATTACTCCTGTATTATCCAAACTTTCCTGAAGTCCTGATGCTACTATCCTGTCAGAGAGAGCACAATCACATGAAGGTTGAACCGTCTGCCTGCAGCCATGAATGGCTGACAGAATGGAGCATCAGTGTCGAGGAACCCTGAGAAAATGCAGGATTTTGCCTATAGAAATCTCTTGTCATTTACAAGGAGACGAGCCTCGTCCTTCACCATAAGAATAGAAACCCTACACATCAGGGCAGACTGGGATGCTGCTGAGTGAGCAGTGCCCAGGAGGAGGAGGGCCTGGACACCACGAGGGATGCCACACAAGCAGTGGTGCCTACTCAGCAGGAACCAGGCCAGCTTTCTACAGAGTTGCCTTACGAGGAGCATGGCCACCAAGAAAGCCTGAGTTATCCGAATCAACTCAGATCCAGTGTGGCACCACAGAGAAGAGTGTTTGCAGCCCTCAGGAAAAGAGGCACAGGTCTAGGAGACCCTAGGACAGCCTGGTGTGGAGAGGATAAAGGGCTATGGCAAGGCTCAAAGTCCCAGCAGGACCCAGGTCTTTGTGTCCATGGCTATGGCTGTTGTCTCTGTCACTGAGGCCTTTGAGGAGACAGCTGATCGTTAAAGCACCAAGACCTCATTGCCTCCTCGCCCCCATCAATGAACCAGGCAGGGGTTGTACCATTGTCCTGCACTTGGCCATGCACATCCCCATCTCCTACGGCCCCACCAAGAGCACTGAGCAAGGTGTCAAGGAAAGGATCTCCCTTCCTTGAGTAGGGAGTCAAGGCCTGGCCCTTGTGCTTGTTACACACATCCATTATTCCTACACATCAGTGTCACCTTCACATTGCCTTAGTCTCCTTGTCCTCACTGCCTCCAGGGTTCTGCTCTAATGAGTTCCAAGGGAGGCTGTGTCAGTGCTGGCCCTCAGGGGGACACTGAAGGAAACTTGACTCTTACTTGGACTTCTGGAGAGATGTCTTCAATTGTCTCTGTGTGCCTGAGGTTCGTGGGCTCATCAGCAAAGCCCCCGGAGGGGTGACTGCAGTGCCTTGGGCTGGTGCTGTGCTGCTGAGCTGGGCCAGGCTCGTGGGACGGAGAGAGCTCGTGGCAAGAGGGCCCTGGTGCAGAGAGACAGCTGTGCCCAGGAGCAGCTCCTCAGCACAGCACAGAGCAGCTCCTCGGCACAGCTTCCCTCCTTGGGAGAACCCTATGGCCAGAACCACCAAATGCCCAACATCAGCTCTGTGAGCGAGTTCCTCCTGCTGGCATTCGCAGACACGCGCCAGCTGCAGCTCCTGCACTTCGCGCTCTTCCTGGACATCTACCTGGCTGCCCTCCTGGGCAACGGCCTCATCCTCAGCGCCATAGCCTGCGACCATCGCCTCCACACCCCCATGTACTTCTTCCTCCTCAACCTTGCCCTCCTCGACCTGGGCTGCATCTCCACCACTCTGCCCAAAGCCATGGCCAATGCCCTCTGGGACACCAGGATCATCTCCTGTCAAGGATGTGCTGCACAGGTTTTTCTCTTTGTCTTGTTGATGTCATCGGAGTATATCCTTCTCACTGCCATGGCCTACGACCGCTACGTTGCCATCTGCAAGCCCCTGCACTACGGGAGCCTCGTGGGCAGCAGAGCTTGTGCCCAGATGGCAGCAGCTGCCTGGGCCAGTGGCTTTCTCAATGCTGTCCTGCACACGGCCACTACATTTTCCCTGCCCCTCTGCCAAGACAATGCTGTGGACCAGTTCTTCTGTGAAATCCCCCACATCCTCAAGCTCTCCTGCTCAGATGCCCACCTCAGGGAAGTCGGGGCACTTGTGTTTACTGTTTCTTTAGTCTTTGGTTGTTTTGTTTTCATTGTAGTGTCCTATTTACAGATCTTCAGGGCAGTGCTGAGGATGTCCTCTGAGCAGAGCTAGCACAAAGCCTTTTCCATGTGCCTCCCTCACCTGGCAGTGGTTTCCCTGTTTGTCAGCACTGCCATATTTGCCTACCTGAAGCCCGCTTTCATCTCTTCCCCATCTCTGGACGTGGTGGTGTCACTTTTGTACTCAGTGGTACCTCCAGCAGTGAACCCACTCATCTACAGCATGAGGAACCAGGAGCTCAAAGTTGCAGTGAGGATAATGCTTCTATATGTGCTTCTTAAGCAGCAATGTTGTTAATAGTATTTTGATTTGTATCATATCATTTTTATCTTTAGTAGTATTATCATATTGTAATCATTAATAATAATCCTCTGAAGACTACCTTGTATTTAGAAACGGACATGACAGATTTTAATATTATTTTTCTTTTTTATTTTTTAAATAATTTTTTGTATTGATTTAATTTATTTAGTAATTTATTTACTTTGAATACATCTTCTAATCAACCAATTGAACTAAGCTTCCTCTGTAGGTATAGTCAATTAAGAAAAGAGCATAACTTCACTGAACTGAGCTGCCATTTCTTCCCATCTGCTCTGGAGATGGGGGAGCAGCCGCAGCATGCAGGAGGGGCTCAGGACCAAGAGTCCAGCTGCCACATCCAGGAGCAGCCCCGGTGGCCCTTGGGGCTGCCCCTCACTGCCCGCTGGGCTCTGCCTCTCTGCTGCCTTCGGGTCGGGGCTGCTGCTTCCCTGGAGCCATGAGCATGGCCAGCAGCAGGAGGTGGCCTTTTCACTGCTGCTCTATTTTGGTCTCCACATTGTTCTCTTGTGCTCTTGTACGTGGGTTAGCCATCAGATCTCATGCACCTTGGTGATTTTCCTGATGTTCCTACAGTGGCATCTCTACTACATCTCTGTACACCTCTTCTAAAACTAGTGTCAGAAATACACTCAAGGAGATCCTTGGATGTCCAGGTGTTAGAACAGAGTTAATTTTCTTCCTAGTAACTGGAAGAATGCTATGTTTTGGCTTAGGATGAGAAGAGTGCTGATAACACCCCGATGTTTTAATTGCTGCAGAGCAGTGCTTATACAAAGCCAAGGACGCCTCAGCTTCTTGCTCTGTCCTGCCAACAGGCAGGCTGGGGGTGCAGTAAGAGCTGGGAGGGGACAGACCCAGGACAGCTGACCCAAACTAGCCAAAGGGGTATTCCATACCATCTGACGTCATGCTAAACAATATATAGGGGTGGCTAGCCGGGGGGAGGGGGCCGGACTGCTCGGGGTTAGGCTGGGTATCGGTCAGCGGGTGGTGAGCAATTGCATTGTGCATCACTTGTTTGTACACATTATTAGTAGTAGTACTATTATCATCATTGAATAATAATTATTATTATCATCATTGTGTTATTGTTATTGTTATTTTCCTGTCTTATTAAACTGTCTTTATCTCAACTCACAGGCTTCACTTTCCATTTCTCTCCCCCGTCCCAGAGAGGGAAGTTTTTTCTTCTGCTCTTTCCTACTGCCAAAGGAAGCTCCATCAGGGTGGAAACCACTCCTGAAGTAGGCATCCCAACCCAGCAGGCTCCTTGCGGCCTCTCAGCCAACCAGACACAAGTCACCTCAGCAGCAGCTTCCAAGCCAGGGGCCTGCTGCTGGCCTTGCAGCTTCTTGGCTACACACAGCCAAGCCTTGTGCCTGCTGCTGTGCAGTCATGGACTCAAGCAGAAGGGACAGGACAACCCATCTTGGAGGTCTTCTTTCTGCCTGGGTCCTCCTGGGTCTGGAGGCAGAGGGGATCCCCCAGTCAGCATGCCAAGCAGGTGCTTTCTGCTGGCCTAGCAGGGCCACTGCCAGATGTCAGCCCAAAAGTGCAGATTCCAGGGAGAAGGCAAGGTGACCTGCCACCTCCAGACACAAGTGACCTCACAGTCCCTTTCTGTGACACGTTCCTGCTGCTGCCCTATCAAGTGCAGAGACAGAAGTGATCTCGCAGTCCCTGCCACAGTCACATTCCTCCTGCTGGGGCAGGAGATCCTGGGGCAGAGCTGAGATCCTTGGAGCATCCCCACCCGTCTCCTCCTTGTGGCCCACAAGCTGATCAGATCCAGAGCCCCTCATATTCATTTGGAGTTAGGGTTTTGTTTAGGTCTCTTAAGCAGTTTTCTAGTGTTAAATAGACCATTTTAATGCTAGTATTAAGGGCTGAGATCAGAGTGATTAAGAGAGTAAGAGCTAGGGGAAGCGGCTATGGGCTGAGTTTTGTCTTCTAGGGATACGTTGAGGTCAGTCATTAGAGTAGTGGATTCCTGTCAGGGTGCTGAGTAGCATTTAGGTTTAGGAAATAAGTTTACAGGTTGAAGCTGGGGAATAGCCTTGTATGACTATTTTAAGTCACAGTTACAACTGCATCAGCATAACCTGAACCCTCTTACCTCTACAAAATCCTTAATTATGGCTGGCCAAGCCCCTGTTCCCTCCTCTCAGTCTCACATTTCTCCTGGCCAGGTTTCTCCTGATTTCCCCATATCAGCTATCTTTTTAGGGGCATGCTTATGATGCCTTTCATGATCTTAGACTATCTGTCACTGCTCTGTTGGCTACTCTATTCCTGAGAAAAGCGTCACTTAAGACACAATGGAAAAGGACACAAAAGTCCATCAGAGCACTGTGCATAATGTGCCCAGCAGCTCTGCACTGCCACAAAAGTGTGGTTCCTGCCTACAAGTTTTGTTTCGAGAATGGCTCCTATGGCTCCAGGGTAACTTTTCCCAGGCACTCAGTTCCCCAGGCCACACTACTCTTGCCCGCAGGCCCCATGTGTCTCTCCAACCCTCCCTTCTTCTCTTGCAGTAGTGGCACCTCAGCGCAGCAAGTTGGTGCATCTCCAGGCTCAGGGGTGTTTCCTGAGGGCCTGCCCTGTGTGGGGGGTGGTGGGGAGGAAGAGAGCAAGGTCATCTCCTGGGGCATGGCTGAGCACAGCCCAGCCATCCCGCACCGCAGGCAGGCAGGCCCCTGCTCCCAGGCTGAGACACCATGCAAGGTGAACACTTCTCCATCAGACCAGATTCACACAGGGACCTTCAGTGCTGTCCTAGTCCCAGGAGTGACCTCATCCTCCTACTCCATCCATAGACAGCTGCTAAAGCCCTGAGTGTCTCTGTTTCTCACAGCCTTCACACAAGTCTTTCTCCTGGCCCTCCCCACTGCCCAGCACTGCCCCTCAGGTGGCACTCAGTGACCCTTCAGAAGGGCCTTTGGGCTTCCTCAGTTGCCCTGGTGCTCATAATCACTTTCCTGACTCCTTCCAGAGCTTCTTGTCCATTGTGGGGATACTGGCTCCTGGCTGGGACAGAGTTTCTCTCAGCAGATCAGCCCCCTGTGGTGCTGTGTTTCTGATATGCGACCAGAGCAATGTTGATCACCCATGGCTGTAGTCGCTGTTCCTGAGCAGTGCTGGCACAGCATCAAGGCCTTCTGTGCTTCTCACTATGCCCCAGGAGTCAGTTGGCTGCAGGTGGGCAAGAGGCTGGGAGGAGAACCTGCAGTGACAGCTGACCCAGCCTGACCAGTCTGAGCAGCCCAAGCACTCCTCAGATTCACCTTGTTTGTTACCTGAAATGGCCTTGCACAGTCATTTTATGAGGTTCTAATCACTACCCACTGAGCACCCTGTTCCTGGAGATCCCCTGACATCTCCTGGAAGCTCCAGATTCCTCTCAAAGGTTGGCATTGGCTATCAACCCCACTGCAGGTTGCAGTCCCATGCAGATGAGTCCAAGACCAGTTCTCATCTCCTTAGGCAAGTGCTGCCCCAAAGGGAGTACTTAGTCCTGCGCTTGGTCGCTCACAGACCACCCTGGGACTTTCATCCTGTGTCCTTCACTCTCTGAAGAGCCCCAGAAATCAGAAGAGCAGAGAGCAACCCCTTGGCTCCATTCCTGATAGCGCATTTGGCAGAGGCGTTCAGGCTTCTGGGTTTGCCCTGAGCAAGACCCTCCTGTTACTGTGGTGCTAGCAGGGAGGCAGATGTGACCCAGGGCTGCACAGTGCCTACTGCTGCCTGCAGACACAAGGATATCACTGCAGAGACAACAGGACTGTCACCAACATACACAAGATATCAGGGCTTACACAGATAGAAAAAACACAATGCAGAAGCCAAAAGAGAGCAGCAGTGACAAGGCCACGTCCTGCTGCTGGCCATGGCCATGGCTCCAGGGAAGCAGCAGCCCCGACCTGAAGGCAGCAGAGAGGCAGAGCCCAGTGGGCAGTGAGGGGCAGCCCTGAAGGCCACCCAAGGGCTACCGGGGCTGTTTCTCCATGTGGCAGCTGGGCTCTTGGCCCTGAGCCCCTCCTGCGTGCTGGGGCTGCTCCCCCAGCTCCAGAGGAGATGGGAAGAGATGGCAGCTGACACCAATGAATTTCTGATGGCTTTCTTTTTGGGTTTATCTACACAGGAAGCCATCTTCTACAGAAAAATAATTGACTTGTAGGGGGCTAGGAATAATATTTAATCAAATGTGAAATAATGAGAGAAAATAATAATACAGACATTTACTAATAGAAGACATCATATTATTTTCTTTCTGAGAATAGCTGGGATTTCTAATATTAGGCATAGTATGATAGGTGAATTTGCTGAAGATGTTTTTATTCTAGTAGAGTCCTGATGGAATCCCTTAGTTCCAGGTTCCTCAAGCTGTAGATGAGGGGGTTCAGTGCTGGAGGCACCACTAAGTACAGAACTGTGAGCACCAGGTCCAGGGATGGGGAGGAAATGGAGGGGGACTTTAGGTAGGCAACTGTGGCAGTGCTGACAAACAGGGAGACCACAGCCAGGTGAGGGAGGCACGTGGAAAAAGCTTTGTGCCGGCCCTGCTCAGAGGGCATCCGCAGCACTGCCCTGAAGATCTCCACATAGGACAACACAATGAAAACAAACAAACAAAGCTGAAAGAAAAACTAAACAGAAGTGCCCCAACTTCCCTGAGGTAGGCATCTGAGCAGGAGAGCTTGAGGATCTGGGGGATTTCACAGAAGAACTGGTCCACAGCATTGTCTTGGCAGAGGGGCAGGGAAAATGTAGTGGCCGTGTGCAGGACAGCATTGAGAAAGCCACTGGCCCAGGCAGCTGCTGCCATCTGGGCACAAGCTCTGCTGCCCACGAGGCTCCCGTAGTGCAGGGGCTTGCAGATGGCAACGTAGCGGTCGTAGGCCATGGCAGTGAGAAGGATATACTCCGATGACATCAACAAGACAAAGAGAAAAACCTGTGCAGCACATCCTTGACAGGAGATGATCCTGGTGTCCCAGAGGGCATTGGCCATGGCTTTGGGCAGAGTGGTGGAGATGCAGCCCAGGTCGAGGAGGGCAAGGTTGAGGAGGAAGAAGTACATGGGGGTGTGGAGGCGGTGGTCGCAGGCTATGGCGCTGAGGATGAGGCCGTTGCCCAGGAGGGCAGCCAGGTAGATGTCCAGGAAGAGCGCGAAGTGCAGGAGCTGCAGCTGGCGCGTGTCTGCGAATGCCAGCAGGAGGAACTCGCTCACAGAGCTGATGTTGGGCATTTGGTGGTTCTGGCCATAGGGTTCTCCCAAGGAGGGAAGCTGTGCCGAGGAGCTGCTCTGTGCTGTGCTGAGGAGCTGCTCCTGGGCACAGCTGTCTCTCTGCACCAGGGCCCTCTTGCCACGAGCTCTCTCCGTCCCACGAGCCTGGCCCAGCTCAGCAGCACAGCACCAGCCCAAGGCACTGCAGTCACCCCTCCGGGGGCTTTGCTGATGAGCCCACGAACCTCAGGCACACAGAGACAATTGAAGACATCTCTCCAGAAGTCCAAGTAAGAGTCAAGTTTCCTTCAGTGTCCCCCTGAGGGCCAGCACTGACACAGCCTCCCTTGGAACTCATTAGAGCAGAACCCTGGAGGCAGTGAGGACAAGGAGACTAAGGCAATGTGAAGGTGACACTGATGTGTAGGAATAATGGATGTGTGTAACAAGCACAAGGGCCAGGCCTTGACTCCCTACTCAAGGAAGGGAGATCCTTTCCTTGACACCTTGCTCAGTGCTCTTGGTGGGGCCGTAGGAGATGGGGATGTGCATGGCCAAGTGCAGGACAATGGTACAACCCCTGCCTGGTTCATTGATGGGGGCGAGGAGGCAATGAGGTCTTGGTGCTTTAACGATCAGCTGTCTCCTCAAAGGCCTCAGTGACAGAGACAACAGCCATAGCCATGGACACAAAGACCTGGGTCCTGCTGGGACTTTGAGCCTTGCCATAGCCCTTTATCCTCTCCACACCAGGCTGTCCTAGGGTCTCCTAGACCTGTGCCTCTTTTCCTGAGGGCTGCAAACACTCTTCTCTGTGGTGCCACACTGGATCTGAGTTGATTCGGATAACTCAGGCTTTCTTGGTGGCCATGCTCCTCGTAAGGCAACTCTGTAGAAAGCTGGCCTGGTTCCTGCTGAGTAGGCACCACTGCTTGTGTGGCATCCCTCGTGGTGTCCAGGCCCTCCTCCTCCTGGGCACTGCTCACTCAGCAGCATCCCAGTCTGCCCTGATGTGTAGGGTTTCTATTCTTATGGTGAAGGACGAGGCTCGTCTCCTTGTAAATGACAAGAGATTTCTATAGGCAAAATCCTGCATTTTCTCAGGGTTCCTCGACACTGATGCTCCATTCTGTCAGCCATTCATGGCTGCAGGCAGACGGTTCAACCTTCATGTGATTGTGCTCTCTCTGACAGGATAGTAGCATCAGGACTTCAGGAAAGTTTGGATAATACAGGAGTAATCACTTGAATGGAACTGCAACACAGAGTCACAGAAAAAACAGTGGGTGGAAAGCTGCCAGATTCTACTTTTTCTGTTCTTCATTCCCATGCATGCTGTCGGTTTTTCTGGACCTGTGTCCTGAATGTTATGGGGCTGTGCAGGTCAAAGTTAGAAGGGCCAAAACCCAGCTGGAGCTCAATCCGGCTATGACTGTCAAAGACAATAAACACTTCTTATATAAATACTTTAAATAAAGGAGGATTAAGGAGAATCATCATCATTTATTAGATGTGGTGGAAATCTGGTGACGATCTAGACATTAGGTAAAGGCTGAGGTCCTTAATGCCTTCTTTGCCTCAGTCTCTAGCAGGAAGACCAGTTGTTCCCCTGGACATTTCTTCCATGACATGGCCAGTGCAATATTTCTAAGGTGCACTTTGTAGCTTTCTTTTCTTTCCTGCTCTTACCTACTACCAAAGAAAGCTCCACCAGGATGGAAACCACTCCTGAAGTAGGCATCCCAACCCAGCAGGCTCCTTGCGGCCTCTCAGCAAACCAGACACAAGTCACCTCAGCAGCATCTCCCAAGCCATGGGCCTGCTGCTGGCCTTGCAGCTTCTTGGCTACACACAGCCAAGCCTTGTGCCTGCTGCTGTGCAGTCATGGACTCAAGCAGAAGGGACTGGACAACCCTTCTGGGGGCCTTCTTTCTGTCTGGGTCAGAAAGTCCCAGGTGTATGTCAAGGGTGACCTGCCACCTCCAGACACAAGTGACCTCCCAGTCCCTTTCCGTGACACGTTCCTGCTGCTGCCCTATCAACTGCAGAGGCAGAAGTCGCCTCACAGTCACATTCCTCCTGCTGGGTCAGGACATCCTGAGGTAGGGTTGACCTCTCTCTAGTCCTTTAGGGACTAGAGCTCACCATTCTAGGTTAGAGGATAAACACAGGTATAATGGGAATCTTTGGTGTTCTTCTGTGGCTATCAGGTCTGTCATAAGGGTATATGCCTTTTTTTAGGCCTGCCAACAACTTCTCTAGGGCTAAAGAGTGCATTTTAATGCTAGTGTTGAGGGAAGGGAATAGGGTAAGGAGGAGAGTAAAGGTAAGGGAAAGGGGCTGAGTTTTGCTTCAATGGATACTTTGAGTTCAGGCATTACAGTAGTGGATTCCTCTCAGAGTGGTGGAGTAACATCTAGGTTTAAAGATTAAAATTACCGGTTCAAATGAGGAAAGGGCAATACATGACTGTTTTAAGTCAGTGTTACTGTAGCATCTACTTTAAATGACCCCTCTTACCTTACAGAATCGTTAATTTCTGCTGGCCATGCTCCTCTTCCCACCCCAAAATCTCACATCTCTCTTGTCCAGGCTGCTCCTGACCTCCCCATATCTTGTTGGGATCAGCTTTCTGATGACATTTACCATCTCAGTGTATCTGTTTCACCTCTGTTGGCTTCTCCATTCCTGAGAAGGTAGTGGCATCGTAGTCAGGAGGGAAAAGGGCACAAAGGTCTTTAGGAGCATCGTGCACAATGTGCCCATCAGCTCTGCACCTCCACAAAACTGTGCTTCCTACCTACAAGTTTTGTTTCCCAAGTGGCTTCTATGCATCCAGCGTTACTTTTCCCAAGCCCTCAAGCATGTTTCAGTTTCGGATGTGGAGGGATGGGAAAAGGAAAGCAATGCATGGATGGAACTGATCTTGGCAAGGGATGAAAAGAATAACAGGAAGAGATTCTGTAGGTACCTTGCTCAGAAAAGGAAGGCCAAGGATATTGTACCCCCTGTGATGAATGAGACGGGTGAACTGGTAATGACAGACATGGAAAAGGCTGAGGGACTCAACAACTTCTTTTCTTCAGTCTTCCCTGCCAGTCAGGCTTCACAAGTCTTTTGTTTCCCTGAACCCGTAGTTGGTGGCTGGGGGTGCAAATTCCCACCTGCTGTAAGTGAAGAGTATGTTTGAGACCACCTGCAGAAACCTAACAAGTACAAGTCTATGGGGCTTGATGACATGCAACCCAGCGTCATGAGGGAACTGGCTGATATAGTTGTCAAGCCTCTCTCCATCATATTTGAAGAGTCCTGGCAGTCGGGCAAAGTCCCTGGTGACCTGAAAAGGAAAACATCACTCCCATTTTTAAAAAGGGTAGAAATGATAACTCATGGGACTACCGAATGGTCAGCCTCACCTCTTCGCCTGACAAGATCATGGAAAACATCCTCCTGGAATCAATGTCAAGGCACATGCAAGAGAAAGAGGTGATCTCAGATAGCCAGCATGGCTTCACCAAAGGCCAAATCGTGCCTAAACCAATGTGATGGCTTTCTACAATGGAGTGACCACATCAGACAACAACAGAAGACTGACCTACATCATCTACTTGGACTTCTGTAAGACCATTGACACTGTCCCACATGACATCCTGATCTCCAAATTGGAGAGATACACATTTGATGGGTGCACCATTCAGTGTATAAGGAGTTGGCTTGAAGGTCACATGCAGAGAGTGGTGGTCAACGACTCTATGTCCAAGTGGAGGCTGGTGACAAGTGTTGTACCTCAGGGGTCTGTCCTGGGACTGGTGCTGTTTAATATCTTTATCTGTGACATAGACAGTGAGATCGACAGTGAGACAATGAGACAGTACATTTTGCGCTTGTAGCCCAGAAGGCCAACTGCATCCTGGGCTCCATAAGAAGAGGAGTGGCCAGCAGGTGGAGAGAGGTAACTTCTACTTCTACTTCTTCTACTCTGCCCTTCTGAGGCCCCACTTGGAGTGATGCATCCAGGACTGGGGCTCCCAGCAAAAGAAGGATGTGCATCTGTTAGAACAGGTCAAGAAGAGGGCCATAAAGATGATCAAGGGACTGGAGCACATCTCCTATGAAGAAAGGCTAAGAGAGCTGGGACTATTCAGCCTGGAGAAAAGAAGGCTCAAGGGTGACCTCTCTGTGGCCTTTCAGTACTTGAAGGAGGATTGTAACATTGATGGAGAGTGACGCTTTGCTCAATCAGGTAATGACAGCACAAGGGACAATGGTTCTAAGCTAAATGAGGGGAGATTTAGATTAGAGGTTAGGAAGAAATTCTTCACTCAGAGGGAGGTGAGACACTGGAACAGGTTGCCAAGAGACCTTAGAGGTGCCCCATCCCTGGAGCTAATCAAGGGCAGGATAGATGAGGCCCTGGGCAACCTGATCTCATGGGAGCCATCCCTGCTAATGGCTGGGGGTTGGAACTAGGTGGCCTTTAAGGTCCCTTCCAACAGGAGCCATTCTCTAAGTCTATGGTCTCACTAGCTATACCTCAAGCATGACTCCCATCCCATCAGCCTTCCTGTGGTCTATCACATGACCAAAACAGAAGATGCCTCGCCATCATCTTCAATGCCATATGCATGCTTCTGCCCTTTACGGTCCCTATCTGTGCCACATTCCTCCTGCTGGTCTATCAGCTCCACAGACAGAAGTGACCTCCCAGCCTCCGTCACAGCCATTGCCTCCTGCAGGCCCAGCACATCCTGAGGCACACCTGACCACATCCCAGCATTCCCAGCCAGCTCCTCCTTGTGGCCTCGGATCTGATCACATACCTGTCACCTCACATGCCTCTTCCAATGCCATGGGACTGCTGCAGGACCTCACTGTCCCTGCCCTACCCCAAGGGGACAAACAGATGAAGTTAGGGATAGGAGTGGGGTTGAAGCTGAGATATGCTGTGTGCATGGTGGAGGGCTTTGAGGGTTAGATGATCAGGTTAATGTTTAGGAATTAGAGGTTTCCCTCTAGGGTCAAAGGAATGGCAAAGCATCGAGGGAGAGATTGGTGTTGTGCTTAAGGATCCTGCTCAAGGTTTAGGATAAGGGCAAGCTTTGAGGACTTCAGTTTAGGTCTGGTTTGGGGGTTAAGGCTAAGGCTGGCTTTTTATTCCTTGATTAGGCTTTATCATCCTTCTGCTTGCCCTCCTATTAGCAGATGAGTTTGACATCTGTCATTTCCAAGTTCTTAGGAATGTCTTTGATCCATCTGTCCTTTCCAAGGTCTTTGAGATAGGTCTTATGATGACATCTGCAGATCCACTTGAACCTCTCTCACCCTTCCCATACCACCTCTAGGCAACCTGAGGACTGACTGGGAGGATGGTGGTTTAAGAAAGGGCTTCATTAAGATCTCTGAGGAGGGCTGTATTTGAGCTTCTCACAGACAGTGATGGCAGTATCTTAGAAAACAGTGACACTCGTGAGGACAGAAGAGCAGGTGGATAAGGCCTTGGCCTGCCAATACAGGACACACACACACCTGAAAACTGCATGAGAGGGAAGAGGAAGATTGGATCCAAAATGTGGATTATGAAATCAAAGACCATGAGTATCACCGTGGCACTGCAGGACAGCTCCAGCAATGGGGCAAAACCACAGAAGGTGTCCATGACACTGCAGTCACAGAACAACAGCTGAGAGGAGAAGAAAGAATTCCTGTACATGAGAGAAATTCCCCTGGTTCAGGTACAGCTGCCTTCTGGAGCCAGACCTTACACTACTTGAGCCTTGCAGAGAACAGGGGTGGCATACAGCCCAGGGCTGGCCGTAGAGCAGGGTCCCCAGAAGGAAGCACGGCATCTGCAGGTGTTTGTTGGCAGGCACAAGCACATTGTTGAGGGTGTTCCACATCCCAGTCACCGTGCTGGTCATGTGAGAGAGGAAGAAGAAATTTGTGTATGGGTAGAGGATCTTCCATTTGGATTGCTGGGAAAACTCAACAAATGCTGTCTTAGTGTCCAGTTCCCTGCATGGAAAACCTTTTAGAGCATTCTGGTCCCCCCTCTCTTGTTAGGAAACATTCAGAGGGTTGAAATGATCCCTGGTAGTTGTGGCTGAGGTATCCTGCCATGCAGTGGGAACACAATAGGAGTTAAGGGAGGGAATCATTTTACTCACGATGGACAATCAAACTTAAATAGCATAAATCACACTTCTAAAATCAGTCTCTCCCAAGTTCAGCAAGGAGCAGTCAGCGAAGACTTCAGTCTAATTCAGGCACCACACCCCAGCAGAGACCCTTCTGCCTTCAGGAGCTGTCAGCCCTGAGGCCTTGGGGACACCTAGAGGGAGCCCAAGGGCACAGAGCAAGTGATGCCATGGTCGGGTGCTGTGCTGCTGAGCTGGGCTGGGCTCTTGGGCCCAAGCAGAGCTCCTGGAAAGAGGACAGTGCTGCAGAGAGACAGCTGTGCCCAGGAGCAGCTCCTCTGCACAGTGCAGCAGGGCTGGGGGCTCTGACCGCAGCTGGCACACAGAGAGGAGAGAAGGAGAGAGGGCTTGGAGGCACTGAGAAACACAACAACAGAGGGCAGCGTGTGGCAGGACACATCTGCAGGCTCCTGACACCGTGAGGCTCTGGCAGCAGGGCCATGCAGGTGGGGTTGCCAGAGGGGTCTTCTACAGCTGGCACATCTGATGGCTGATAGCATCTGCCAGGGTGGGTCTGTCTGGTTCTCCAGGTTGGAGTAGATGATGCTTTTTTAAATTTTAAATGGCATTTAAATAGCAATTATAATTTAATTTAAATGGCAATTTTAAATGGCATTTAAAATTGGGTTTTTCAAGAAAAAGACCAGGGCAGGGACTACCTGAAAAGCAAGACTTTGTTTTTCAGTCATTGTAGTCATATTCCTGCAGTGGAGTGGATGAAGGTTTCATGGTAATGAATTTTCAGGGTTGTACAGGAGACTGAGACTCCTGGAGCATCGTACGGATAAATTAATGTATCAGTAATGAAATTTGAAAACTACCTTCCCAAATCTCATCTCACAGACTGCACCAACATCATATTGTGGTCTTCTCAGATTTTATCCTAGCTGATCTTGGGGAGCTTCAAAAGCCCTGATACCCCCTGTCTTTGGGAGGTGTCTGCAGGCCAAGGCAGAGCAGAGATTGTTTGCAAAGAGAGTGAGCTTCCTCCTCTGCAGGCAGAGCTGCAGCACTGGAGGGTCCATCTGTCCCTCCCTGGCCTTGCCTCCCCTGGCAGCAGCACACTGGCATTCCTCCTGGCTTCTCCAGCTGGCCGTGCTGCTACTGGTCTTGTTTGCAGGCTGGCTGGGGATGGGGGTTTCACATGCCCATGGAGTGAGTCCTCGATGTGCTTGGGGGAAGGGGAGTACAGGGACAGGGTGAGGGGTGTGGAGATGTGCACTTTGAGCCTGGATGCCTCTGCTCTCGGCCGTGTTCAGATTCTTCTCAGGTCAACCTCTGAGTAGAACTTTCCTGCAGCTCTCACAGGGCAGCTGAGACCAGCACTGATGGACAGATTGTCTGTCCGCACAAAAGGACACTCTGCGCTGTAGGGACAGTCCCTTTTACTCTGAGGATGCACAAAGTTTCCCATCAAGTGCAGGAGCAATGCTCAGGAATTCTGTTTTAGAAAATCTCAACGAGTGTGGTAGGTTAGCAACAACAAAAAATCTGACCCTATACAATAAAAATTAAAGAAATCTGTATATATATATCTGCTCTGAAGTTGGGTAACCCGGGAGCAACACTGGGGCAAGGTTCTTTGATATCAGGAGTGAAGTGAGCCTGAGATTACCCCATGTTCCGCCTTTCCTCTGGCTATTGGGCAAAACTGACTCTTCCATTGCCCACGGAGGAGTCCCCTGCTCCAAGGGATACCCTTCCCTTAGGCAGCATTAGGAAGAACTCATGAAAGGGACCTGCCAAATGTCTTCCTGGAAGTGGGCAATTTTCTGGAGATTCTAAATGAGAAATGGGATGAGTTTTATCCCTGATAAGTCTGTAGTACATTACTACTGTTCTTTCTCTTCTATGTGCAAGACCACATCCCAAAAATGCAGATGTCCAACAGAAGCACCATCACCGAGTTCCTCCAGCTGGCACTCGCAGACGCATGAGCTGCAGCTCCTGCACTTCGCGCTCTTCCTGGGCATCTACCTGGCTGCCCTCCTGGGCAACGGCCTCATTGCTGTAGCCTGCGACCACCACCTCCACACCCCCATGTACTTCTTCCTCCTCAACATCGCCCTCCTCGACCTGGGCTGCATCTCCACCACTCTGCCCAAAGCCATGGCCAATTCCCTCTGGGACACCAGGGCCATCTCCTATCAAGGATGTATTGCACAAATACTCTTTTCACTCTTCTTTGTTGTAGCTGAGTATTGCCTCCTCACTATCATGGCCTACGACTGCTACATTGCCATCTGCAAGCCCCTGCACTACGGGAGCCTCGTGGGCAGCAGAGCTTGTGCCCAGATGGCAGCAGCTGCCTGGGGCAGTGGTGTTCTCTTCTGCACACAGCCAATACACTTTCCCTGCCCCTCTGCCGAGGCAATGCTGTGGACCAGTTCTTCTGTGAAATCCCCCATATTCTCAAGCTCTCCTGCTCAGATGCCTATCAAAGGGAGTTTGGTGCAGTTGTAATAAGTATTTCTGTATTATTTGGTCGTTCCATTTTCATTGTTATTTCTTATATTCAGACCCTCAGGGCAGTGCTGAGAACGCCCTTTAAGCAGGGGCAACACAAAGCCTTTTCCACGTGCCTCCCTCACCTGGTTGTTGTCTCCCTGATGGTCAGCACTGGCATTTTTGCCTACCTGAAGCCCCTCTACATCTCTTTCCCAACCCTGGACGTGGTGGTGTCATTTCTGTACTCAGTGGTGCCTTCAGCAGTGAACCCTCTCATCTACAGTATGAGGAACAAGGAACTAAGGGATTCAGTGAGAACTCTGCTTGAATACACACATCTTCAACATATTAACCTATAATAATATGGCTATAATTAGAAATTCCAGCTTTTTCAGGGAGTGGTGGCAGCATGCAGGGGAGGGCTCCCAGCAGGGCTTGGTGCTGCAGAGGCAGGGCTGCATGAAGGGAGCCCAGACCTGCAGGGGCAGGGGAGAGGAGACCGCTCTGGGCCCTTGCTGGCCTGGGCAGAGCAGGAAGGGGGCCCAGGGCATTCGTCCCCTCCCCGCAGCCTGCCAGCACATCTGCTTAGGGCCAGGGCGGCTGCTGCAGGGGCAGGGAGCTCAGCATGGCCCTTGCAGCCCCCTGCCCTGGGCCTGCCTCTGCCCTTGGGCTCGGCCCCGGCCTTGGCTCTGCTGGCAGGAGCGCTCTTGGCATGCACTTCCTGGCCTCCCCTCGCCTGCGCACAGCTGCTGCCCACTCAGGCTGCTGCCACAAACATGTCCTCACCAGCAGCACCACCCCTTGGGCTGGTTCTCCTGGCCTCCCCCAACCCACAGCCTTGACTACTTTTCTCTGCTGAGCCCCACCTTCCACACCCAAATGTGTCCCTGGGCTGTCGGCTCCCTTTCCCCTGCCCTGTGGGAATACCAATCCGGGGCGGACAGGTTACCATTAGATGTGGTGGTGTTTGTGTAATTCACATGGGTGATGGCACAAATGACGGTTCCTTCACCAGTGATGTACATCCTTCTTCATGTTAGGCCAAACTCAATGTCCTTCTCTCTCTGCTTTTCCTCATGAATGAACTGGATTAGGTCTCCTTGATTAGTCTGAGGCACAATGCAATGCTTTTTGCCTTCTGCTACTCAGGCACAATATGTGTGACTTTCCCTTACTCTGCACATTGACCTGCAGGGTCATTCCACACTTTTTGCTTTCAAACCTTAGTTGGACGGGGGCCATTTCCAAAGCGGGGCAAGCTGATGTGTTCTGCCTCAGCCATTTTAAGCATGCTGTACTTGAGTTTTTCAGCCTGAGTTTGCTAAAGATGACCCAGGAAGGTCATCAACAGATGTTCAAGTGTCTAGTTTAAGTAAGAGAGAGTATCTCAGGTTTCCAGTGGCCATTTCAGATCTAGGTCAATCCAAGGAACCCACTGAAGACGAGGTTTGTCTTTGAAGGGGTTTCCTATGCTGGGCTGGGCTGAAGTTACAGGGACAAAGACCACTGCTGGCAGTGGAGGTGCCCTGGGAACTCCACCTGGCTCCACCTGATTTTCCCAAAGGGCTCCGGCCTCCTGCAGGTCTTTTCTGACATCTGCCGGTCCAAGAAAGTGCCTCAAACACAACGGGGTCACTGGAGGTTTTCCCTGGTTGCTTATGGTCAGACAGCAAAGCTCTGCCAGAATGCCCAGTATTTTTTTCAGTACTTGAATAATAAAGCAACAACTCATCAGCTCAAAAGACTCAATCCTTTCTGTAAAATGTCTCATGTGAAGTGTAATTTCTATCATGAAGAAATGTGATTTTTCAGGATACATATTCATTCCGGGAGAAGAAATACTGGTGTTCACCTGTAGTTGCATTGTCATTGCTTTTCAATCATGGTGTGCTCCCTCCCTCATCTTCCAGGCACAAAACTCATCTTGATTACATAGACCCTGCTGAATGTCCCCTTTCCAGCTGCCTGTCTGGACTTATGCACTTCCCATCATTCTCCTGGTTTGCCCTTCTCTTACCGTTTAATCATTCAGACCACTCTCAGTGACCCAGTTGCTGCTTGGAGTTTCAGTCAGTTCAAGGTCGCCCATCTCTCAGCAGTCTGTCTAATGGTTTCCTTAGTAAGACCCTCATCGTTTATCATTGAATTTGTATGATATGGATTAATATTAACACAATTATCTGAAATTTCCTATTAATCACTGTAAAATACATCATGTACAGTCATCCTTTTGGGAAGGTAAACATCACTGGAGGCAACAAAATAAGGAACTTGAACCTTTTTTGTTTCTTTGTTTTTTGTTTTTTGCAAATTGCAGCATGATTTCCTGTTGTTTGTTTTGAAATAGGAAAACTCCTGTTCTTCCTACCTATGCAGGGCTTCAAAGAGAAACCCTAGACCAATATAACCAGGAGAATGATGCTCTAAACTAAAACACAACAAAATTCAGCCTTTAAAATTAAGAAAGATTTTTATTAGATGCTCCTTGAAATCTTCCCCCTTAACTACAACATGAAAGGTCTCCAGTTAGCTGATCAAGTCTTGAAGACTTGAAGAAAATGTTGGGAGAGATATGGCTGCTTAGGAGTTTCTGTGTTTTAATGAGTTCCATGGAGTATTTTGGTGCTGAGTCAATGAAACTTGAGTACTGAGTGGAGGATGATGCAACTGTGCCAAAAAGCAAACTCAAAAGGAAAAGCTGAAGTGACTTGGAGTATTAATGGGCCCCACTGAGGGCTGTTACTAACAAGGTCTCCCCAGGGACATGTTAGGGCAGATAATCGGAGGCCATGATTACAGACAGGCAAAGCACTGTGCTGAGAAAAGTCTTGGTTGGTTTTGGTGAAGACAAGGTCCAAGGCCTGACCCCAGTCACTGTGAGGAGAGATCCTGCACCGCCCTGTCTGGCTCAGGACTTTTCTTGGGGGTCTGAGGAATGTGGTGGGCAGTGTGATGCCTGAGAAGAACAGTGGTATGACACCACCCTGCCTCTGCACAGGGTTGCAAGGAAGCAAAAAGGCTGCACTGCAATGACTATATGTCATCTTCTCATAAGCTCTATCCAAAGTGACAGGGCTGTTGGGTCCTTCCATTCTTGCCAGCACTCTGCCTTCTCCTCTGCACGTTTTAATATGCTGTCCCACACTTTGTCCTATTTCCTGAAAGTCTGCAGACACCCATCTCTGTTCACCACCTTGCTCTCGTCCCAGCATTTCCATCATTTCACCAATGTCTCATCAACCCTCACCAGCTGTTCCTTGAAAAACGAAGCCAGGGTCTGATCATAGACACTCACCAGCAGCTTCCAAGCCATGGGCCTGCTGCTGGCCTTGCAGCTTCTTGGCTAGACACAGCCAAGCCTTGTGCCTGCTGCTGCCCAGTCATGGACTCAAGCAGATGGGACAGGACAACCCATCTTGGGGCCTTCATGCACAGACACACAGACACACACACACACAGAGAATTTCTAGGTTGGAAGAGACCTGTAGATCATCGAGTTCAACCCCTGACCTCTTTCTGCCTGGGTCCTCCTGGCTCTGGAGGCAGAGGGGATCCCCCAGTCAGCATGCCAAGCAGGTGCCTTCTGCTGGCCTAGCAGGGCCACTGCCAGATGTCAGCCCAAAAGTGCAGATGCCAGGGAGAAGCCAAGGCTGACCTGCCACCTCCAGACACAAGTGACCTCACAGTCCCTTTCTGTGACATGTTCCTGCAGCTGCCCTATCAAGTGCAGAGACAGAAGTGACCTCACAGTCCCTGCCACAGTCACATTCCTGCTAATGGGGCAGGAGATCCTGAGGCAGAGCTGAGCTTTCTCTAGCCCCCTCGGTATCTCTTTTTACTTTCTCGGTTAGAGATTAAGCAAAGTTTTAGTGGGATTGTTTGGTGTTCTGCTTGTGCTGTCACGTCTGTGGCTGAGATATGGATAAGCTCTGTGGTTTACGGGTGTTTTACGTCTGCCAAGGAGTTTAGGGTTAAATAGAGTATTTTAATGTTAGTGTTAAGTGAAGGGATTACAGTTATCAAGAGAGAAAATTGATTCCTTTCAGCGTGTTGTAGTAGCATTTAGGTTTAGGGATTAAAATCGCTGTTCCCAGTAAGGTAAGGGACATACATTACTGTTTTAAGTCAATGTTACTGCAGCATCGGCATTGCCTGAATTCTCTAACATCTATGAAATCATTAATTTCTTCTGGCCATGCTCCTCTTACCACCCCAAAATCTCACATCTCTTGTTCAGGCTGCTCCTCACCTCCCCATATCTTGTTGGGATCAGCTTTCTGATGACATTTAACATCTCAGTGTATCTGTCTCACCTCTGTTTGCTCCTCTATTCCTGAGAAGGAAGTGGCATAGTCAGGAGGGAAAAGGACACAAAGGTCTGTAGGCGCATCGTGCACAATGTGCCCATCAGCTCTGCACCTCCACAAAACTGTGCTTCCTACCTACAAGTTTTGTTTCCCAAGTGGCTTCTATGCATCCAGCGTTACTTTTCCCAAGCTCTCTCACAAGATTCAGTTTCAGATGTGGAGGGATAGGATAAGGAAAGCTAAGGCACAGATGGAACTGAGCTTAGCAGGGGATGAAAACAATAACAGGACAAGATTCTGTAGATACATCGCTCAGAAAAGAAAGGCCAAGGAGAGCGTACCCTCTTCTGATGGATGAGAAGGGTGAACTCGTAATGACAGACATGGAAAAGGCTGAGGGACTCAACAACTTCTTTTCTTCAGTCTTCACTCCCAGTCAGGCTTCCCAAGACTTTCATTCCCTGAAGCTATAGATGGAGGCTGGGGGGCAAAGTCCCACCCACTCTAAGTGAAGAGGAGGTTTGAGACCACCTGAAGAAACTCAACAAGTACAAGTCTATTGGGCCTGATGACTTGCATTCCAGGATCCTGAGGGAACTGGCTGATGTAGTTGCCAAGCCTCTCTCCATCATATTTGAAGAGTCCTGGCAGTCAGATGAAGTCCCTGGTGAATGGAAAAGGGAAACAGCACTCCCATTTTTAAAAAGGATAGAAATGAGAACCCATGGAACTACCGAATGATGAGCCTCACCTCTGTGCCTGACAAGATCATGGAAAAGATCCTCCTGGAATCAATGTCAAGGCACATGCAAGACAAAGAAGTGATCTCAGACAGCCAGCATGGCTTCACCAAAGGCCAAATCGTGCCTAAACCAATGTGATGGCTTTGGAACACCGACCGATGTCATCTACTTGGACTTCTGTAAGACCATTGACACTGTCCCACATGACATCCTGGTCTCCAAATTGGAGAGATACACATTTGATGGTTGAACCATTCAGTGTATAAGGAATTAGCTTGAAGGTCACACCCAGAGCATGGTGCTCAATGGCTCTATGTCCAAGTGGAGGCTGGTGACAAGTGTTGTACCTCAGGGGTCTGTCCTGGGACTGCTACAGTTTAATATCTTTATCTATGACATAGACAGTGAGATTGACAATGAGATAGTACATTCTGCGCTTGTAGCCCAGAAGGCCAACTGCATCCTGGGCTCCATAAGAAGAGGAGTGGCCAGCAGGTGGAGGGAGGTCACTTCTACTTCTACTCCTGGTACTCTGGCCTTGTGAGGCCTGCATCCAGGACTGGGTGTCCTGCATCCAGGACTGGGGCCCCCAGCATGAGAAGGGTGTGCGTCTGTTAGAACAAGTCCAGAGGAGAGCCACGAAGATGATCAAGGGGCTGGAGCACCTCTCCTATGAAGAAAGAGCTGGGGCTGTTCAGCCTGGAGAAAAGAAGGCTCCAGGGTGACCTCTTTGCAGCATTTCAGTACTTAAAGGGAACTTATAAAAAAGATGGAGAGTGACTCTTTGCTCAGTCAGATAATGAGAAGACAAGGGGGAATGTTTTTAAGCTAAAAGAGAGGAGATTTAGATTACAGGTTAGGAGAAAAATTCTTCAATTAGTGAGTAGTGATGTACTGGAAAAGGTTGCCAAGTGACCATAGAGATGCCCCATCCCTGGAACTGTTCAAGAGCAGGTTAAGATGAGGCCCTGGGCCACCTGATCTCATGGCGGGTATCCCTGCTTATGGCTGGGAGGTTTGAACCAGATGACCTTTAAGGTCCCTTCCAACAAGAGCCATTCTCTGCTTCTATGGTCTCACAAGCTATACCTCAAGCATGACTCCTATGCCATCAGCCTTCCTGGGGTCTCTCACCTGACAGAAGGTGCCTCACCATCATCTTCAATACCTCGTGCATGCTTCTGTCCTTTATGGTCCCTTTCTGTGCCACATTCCTCCTACTGGTCCGTCAGCTCCAGAGACAGAAGTGACCTCCCAGCCTCCTTCACAGCCATGTGCCTTCTGCAGGCGTAGCAGATCCTGAGGCACACCTGACCTCATCATCTGCTCCTCCATGTGGCAGGTGGGCTCTTGGACCCGAGCCCCTCCTGTATGAGTGGTGGAGATGCAGCCCAGGTCGAGGAGGGTGAGGTTGAGGAGGAAGAAGTACATGGGGGTGTGGAGGCAGTGGTGGCAGGCTATGGCACTGAGGATGAGGCCGTTGCCCAGGAGGGCAGCCAGGTAGATGCCCAGGAAGAGTGTGAAGTGCAGGAGCTGCAGCTCGCGCGTGTTTTCGAATGCCAGCAGTAGGAACTCAGTGATGGAGCTGCTGTTGGACATCTGCTTTTTTGGGGATATGATCCTGCACATAGAAGAGAAAGAACAGTAATAATCTACAACAGACTTATCAGAGAAAAACTCATCCCATTTCTCATTTAAAATCACCAAAAATTGTCCACTTGCAGGAAGACATTTGGCAGGTCCCTTTCATAAATTCTTGCTGATGCTTTCTAAGGGTATCCCTGGGAGCAGGGGACTCCTCTGTGGGAAAAAGAAGAGTTAGTTATGCCCTAAAGCCAGATGTAAGGTTGAACATGGGGTAATCTCAGACTCACTTCACTTCTGATATCAAAGAACTTTACCCCAATGTTGCTCCAAGGTCACCAAACTTCAGAGCAGATATATATACATATATATATACAGATTTTTTTAATTTTTCTTTTTTGGGGTCAGATTTTTTGTTTTTATTAATCTAGCACACCTCCTGAGTGTTTCTAAAACATAAATCCTGGGCATTTCTCCTGCACTTGATGGGAAACTATGTGGATCCTCAGAGGAAAAGGGCCTGACCCTATAGTGCAAAGTATCCTTTAGTGAGGACAGACAATCCGTCCATCAGTGCTGGTCTCAGCTGCCCTGTGAGAGATGCAGGAAAGTTGTACTCAGTTGTTCATCTGAAAAGAACCTGAACACTGCTGAGAGCAGAGGCATCCAGGCTCAAAGTGCCCATCTCCAGTCCCCTCACTCTGTCCCCATACAAACTTCCCCCAAGCAGACTGAGTGCTCACCCCATGGGCATGTGAAACCCCCATCCCCAGCCAGCCTGCAAACAAGACCAGCAGCAGCATGGCCAGCTGGAGAAGCCAGGAGAAATGCCAGCGTGCTGCTGCCAGGGGAGGCAAGGCCAGGGAGGGACAGACGGACACTCAGCAGACCCTCCTGTGCTGCAGCTCTGCCTGCAGACGAGGCAGCTCCTGCTGGGGACACCGGGGGCTTGAGGGCAGAGGCTGTGCTGGTGGGAGAGGAGAGCAGGGGGTGTCCCAGGGAAGGCGCCTGCCCTGCAGGGGATGGCAGGGAGGTGCCTGAGCCCTCCCTCGCACAGCATTTCTGGCAGCAGCTCCCTCTCACCGCCTGCCCTGCCCATATTTCTACTGCCTTCCTATGTCCCTGCTGGAAACAGGATCTCTGTCCCCACGTATCTTCCATGTCCTTGCTCACAGACCCCATCCCACAAGCTGTGTGCTTTCTGAGTACAGGACATCACAGGGGTTGCAGCTCCTAAAGACCTGATAAGTCCTGAGGAGACAACAAACGTTGCTGTTTCAGTCTTTAGGCTGAGGTGCCTGAAGTTTAATTGCTGCCATATTGATCTCTCACTGGAATAATCTTAGAGTCTCCATATCCTCTACAATCCGGAAAATTCATTGTCATGAAACCTGAATCCCCTCCACACCAAGAATCTAAAAGTACAGAATCCAAGGAAGTCTTCCATTTCAAATAAACCAAGCCTCGGTCTTCCTGTTAAAATGCCCCCTCAAAAATACCATTCTCTAAAACATCTTTTATTCCACATTACAGGTAGAATAAGACCCATCCTGACAGATACTACTGGCCATCAGATGTGCTAGCTGTAGAAGACCCCTCTGGCAACACCACGTGCAGTGCCCTATTGCCAGAGACTCTGTCAAGAGCCTGCAGCTGTGTCCTGACACACGCTGCCCTCTGTTGTTGTGCTCCTCAGTGCCTCCAAGCCCTCTCTCCTTCTCTCCTCTCTGTGTGCCAGCTGCGGTCAGAGCCCCCAGCCCTGCTGCGCTGTGCAGAGGAGCTGCTCCTGGGCACAGCTGTCTCTCTGCACCAGGGCCCTCTTGCCACGAGCTCTCTCTGTCCCACGAGCCCAGCCCAGCTCAGCAGCACAGCACCAGCCCAAGGCACTGCAATCACCCCTCCGGGGGCTTTGCTGATGAGCCCACATACCTCAGGCACTCAGAGACAATTGAAGACATCTCTCCAGAAGTCCAAGTCAGACTGCAGTGTCCCCCTGAGGGCCAGCACTGACACAGCCTCCCTTGGAGCTTGTTAGAGCAGAACCCTGGAGGCAGTGAGGACACGGAGACAAAGGCAGTGTGAAGGTGACACTGAGGTGTAGGAAAAGTGGATGTGTGTCACCAGCACAAGGGCCAGGCCTTGACCCTGAACCTTTGGGAAGGGAGATCCTTTCCCTTCACACCTTTACAACTTTCTCAGGGATCCTCATAGGGCAGTAGGAGATGGGGATGTGCATTGCCAGATGCAGAAGAATGGTACAACTCCTGCCTGCTTCATGGGTGCGGGCAAGGAGGCAAAGAGGCCCTGGTGCTTTAACGATAAGCTGTGTCCTCATAGGGCTCAGTGACAGAGACAGCAACCATAGCCATGGACACAAAGACCTGGGTCCTGCTGGGACTTTCAGCCTTGTCATAGCCCTTGATCCTCTCCAAACCAGGATTGCCTAGAGAATCCCAGACCTGTACCTCTTTATTGGCTATTTGTAGACACTTGTCCATGTGGTGTCACACCGCATCTGAGCTGAGTCGGATAACTCAGATTTTCTTGGTGGCCATGCCCCTCGTAAGGCAGCTTTGTAGGAAGCTGGCCTGGTTCCTGGTGAGCAGGCACCACTGCTCGTATGGCATCCCTCATGGAGGGTGTTCACAAGTCTATGGAGCTAGATGAGAGATAGCCGAGGGTACTGAGGGAGCTGGCAGAAGTGCTCACCAAGCTGCCTTACATCATTTATCAGCAGTCCTGGCTATCAGGGGTGTTCCCAGTCACCTGGTGACTAGCGAATGTGATGCTCACCTACAAAATGGCTGGAAGGAGAATCGTGGAACTACAAGCCTGTCAGTCTGAACTTGGTACTGGGGAAGCTCTTGGAGCAGATTATCTTGAATTCCATCACACAGCGCTTCCAGAACAACTAGGTGATCAGGCCCAGACAGCATGGGCTTGTCAAAGGCAGGTCCCGCTTGGCAAATCAGATCTCAAGGTGTGACAAGGTGATGCTCGCAGTGGATGAGGGAAAGGCTGTGGATGTGGTCTACCTAGGCCGCAGTAAGGCTTTTCCATCTTTTCCCACAACATTCTCCAGAGAATCTGGCTGCTCAAGGTTTGGACGGGTGTACGCTTTGTGGGGTTAAAAACTGGCCCAAAGTCATGGTAAATGCAAATAAATGCAGATGGAGGCCTGTCCTTAGTGTCCCCCAGGGCCCAGTACTGCGGCCAGGTCTCTTCAATATCTCCACCAATGATGTGGATGAGGGGATCGAGTGCACCCTCAGTAAGTGTGCAGATGACACCGAGTTTGGAGTGAATGTTGATCTGTTAGGAGGGCTTGTGAGGCCACAACTGGAGTACTGTGCTCAGCTCTGGGACCCCAATAAGGATGTGTATCTATTAGAAGGAGTCCAGAGGAGGGCCATGAGGATGATCAATGGGCTGCAGCACTTTTCCTAGGCACATGTTGAGGAAGATGGGTTTGTTCGGCCTGGACAAGAGAAGGCTCTGGGGAGACCTTGAAGAGCCCTTCCAGTACCAATAGGGGGCCTACAGGAAAGCTGGGGAGGGACTCTTCATCAGTGTCATGATAGGACGAGCGGTAATGGTTTTAAACTGAAAGAGAGTAGATTTAGATTAGCTTTTAGAAAGAAGTTCTTGACTTAGAGGGTGGTAAGGCAGTGGAAAAGGCTGCCCAGGGAAGCCATGGATGCCCTATCCCTGGAAGTATTCAAGACTAGGTTGGATGGGGCTTTGAGCAACCTTGTCTAGTGGAAGCTGACTCGACGGTGGGGCAGAGTGAGAAGCAGAGAAGGCCTTGATGCTGTGCAAACACTGCACAGGAACAGCGACTACAGCCGTGGGTGACCAACACTGCTCTGGTCACATATCAAAAACACAGTACCGCAGGGGCTGCTCTGCAGAGGAACTCTGTCCCAGACAGAACCAGTGTCCCCACAATGGACAAGAAGCTCTGGAAGGAGCCAGGAAGGTGCTAATAAGCACCAGGACAATTGAGGAAGCCCAAAGGCCCTTCTGAAGGGTCACTGAGTGCCACCTGAGAGGCAGTGCTGGGCAGTGGGGAGGGCCAGGAGAAAGACTTGTGTGAAGGCTGTGAGGAATAGGAAATTCAGGGCTTTAGCAGCTGTCTATGGATGGAGTAGGAGGATGAGGTCACTCCTGTTACTAGGACAGCGCTGAAGGTCCCTGCGTGAATCTGGTCTGATGGAGAAGTGTTCACCTTGCATGGTGCCTCAGCCTGGGAGCAGGGGCCTGCCTGCCTGTGGTGCGGGATGGCTGGGCTGTGCTCAGCCATGCCCCAGGAGATGACCTTGCTCTCTTCCTCCCTACCACTCCCTACACGGGGCAGGCCCTCAGGAAGCACCCCTGAGCCTGGAGGTGCACCAACCTGCTGCACTGAGGTACCACTACTGCAAGAGAAGAAGGGAGGGTTGGAGAGACACATGGGGCCTGCGGGCAAGAGTAGTGTGGTCTGGGGAACTGAGTGCCTGGGAAAAGTTACCCTGGAGCCATAGAAGCCATTCTGGAAAGAAAACTTGTAGGCAGGAACTGCACTTTTGTGATGGTGCAGAACTGCTGGGCACACTGTGCAGGGTGCTCTGATGGACTTGTGTGTCCTTTTCCATCATGTCTTAAGTGACACTTTTCTCAGAAATAGAGTAGCCAACAGAGGTGTGATGGATACTCAAAGATCATGAAAGCCATCAGAAAGCTGATACCAATGCGATAACTGAAATGGAGAGATCAGGAGAAGAATGAACAGGAGAAATGTGAGATTTGGGGGAGGGAATAGGGGCTTGGCCAGCAGAAATCAAGGATTTTGTAGAGGTAAGAGGGTTCAGGTTCTGCTGATACTGCTGTAGCAGTGACTTAAAAGAGTTATATGAGGCTATTCCCCGGCTTCAACCTGTAAACTTAATTCCTACACCTAAATGCTACTCAGCACCCTGACAGGAATCCACTACTCTAATGACTGACCTCAAAGTATCCCTAGAAGACAAAACTCAGCCCATAGTCACTTCCCCTAGCTGTTACTCTCTTAATCAATCTGATTTCTGCACTTAATACTGGAACTAAAATGGTCTATTTAACACTAGAAAACTGCTTAAGAGACCTAAACAAAACCCTAACTCCAAATGAATGTAAGGGGTCATGGATCTGATCAGCTTGTGGGCCACAAGGAGGAGATGGGTGGGAATGCTCTGAGGAGCTCATCTCTGCCTCAGAATCTCCTGCCCCAGCAGGAGGAATGTGACTGTGGCAGGGACTGTGAGGTCACTTCTGTCTCTGCACTTGATAGGGCAGCAGCAGGAACGTGTCACGCAAAGGGACTGTGAGGTCACTCGTGTGTGTACGTGGCAGGTCACCCTTGCCTTCTCCCTGGAATCTGCACTTTTGGGGTGATATCTGGCAGTGGCCCTGCTAGGCCAGCAGAAGGCACCTGCTTGGCATGCTGACTGGGGGATCCCCTCTGCCTCCAGACCCAGGAGGACCCAGGCAGAAATAAGGCCCCCATATGGGTTGTCCTGTCCCTTCTGCTTGAGTCCATGAGGGGGCAGCAGCAGGCCCCTGGCTTGGAAGATGCTGCTGAGGTGATTTGTGTCTGCTTGGCTGACAGGCCGCAAGGAGCCTGCTGGGTTGGGATGCCTACTTCAGGAGTGGTTTCCACCCTGATGGAGCTTTCTTTGTTGGTATGAAAAAGCAGGAGAGATAAAACTGCCACAAAATGTCCCCTGGAATGTTGGCACTGTCCATGAGGAGGAACAAACATGTCTTGGTGCTGGAGCCTGAGGAAAAGAAGACATTGTGTACCTCAGCCCTTATCTTATCTCAAGATCTTCACCAGATTTCCACCACATCCAATAAAGGATGACGAATCTCCTTAATCCTCCTTTAATGAAAGTATTTATATAAAGAGTTTTTTATTGTCTTTGACACTAACATGCAGATGGAGCTCCAGCTTGGCTTTGGCCCTTCTAACTTTGACCTGCACAGCCCCATAAAATTCAGGACACAGCTCCAGACAAACTGACAGCATGCATGAGAACGAAGCACAGAAGAAGTGGAATCTGGCAGCCTTCCATCCCCTACCCTTCCGTGACTCTGTGCTGTAATTCCATTCAGCTGGTTACTTCTGTATTATCCAAACTTTCCTGAAGCTCCTGATGCTGCTGTCTTGCCAAAGATAGCACTGTCACAAAAAGGATGAACCATCTGCTTGCAGAACAGCTTAGAGAATGGAGCATCAGTGTGGGTGAACCTCAGGAAACTGCAGGATTTTGCCTAGAGAAACCTCTTGACATTTACAAGGAGAAGAGCGCAGTCCTGCACCAGAGGGAGAGGAACTCCACACATGGGGAAGACTGGGACCCTGCTGAGTGAGCAGTGCGCAGGTTGAGTAGTGTCTTAGGCATCACGAGGGATGCCATAGGAGCAGTGGTGCCTGCTCAGCAGGAACCAGGCCAGCTTCCTACAGAGATGTCTTATGAGATATTTGTGTCCATGGCTGTGGCTGTTGTCTCTGACACCGAGGCCTTTGAGGAGACACCTAATCACTAAAGCAATGGAGTCTAATTAACTCCTCACCAACCCATGTAGCAGGCAGGGGTCGTACCATTCTCCTGCACTTGGCCATGCACATCCTCATCTCCTACTGCCCCACAAAGAGCCCTGAGCAACCTGACAATGGAAAAATCTCCCTTCCTTGAGTTGGGACACAAGGCCAGGCCCTTGTGCTTGGTGACAAACATCCAGTTTGTCTACACATCAGTGTCACCTTCACACAGCTTTTGTCTCCTTGTCCTCACTGCCTCCAGGGTTCTGCTCTAATGAGCTCCAAGGGAGGCTGTATCAGTGCTGGCCCTCAGGGGGACACTGCAGGAAACTTGCCTCTGACTTGGACTTCTGGAGAGATGTCTTCAATTGTCTCTGAGTGCCTGAGGTTCGTGGGCTCATCAGCAAAGCCCCAAGAGGGGTGACTGCAGTGCCTTGGGCTGGTGCTGTGCTGCTGAGCTGGGCCAGGCTCGTGGGACAGAGAGAGCTCGTGGCAAGAGGGCCGTGGTGCAGAGAGACAGCTGTGCCCAGGAGCAGCTCCTCTGCACAGCGCAGCAGGAAAGAGACACAGAGGCACAGACACAGAGAGAAGAACAGGAGAGAAGGGCTGAATGCAGTTGGCAGTGGGAGGATGCTGAGAGCTGCCTGCAGGAGAAATGTGCACAGCCCTTGACAAGGTGAGTGTCTGGCTGCAGGGCCATGCAGCTGCAGCTCCTGGAAGGATCTCCTGCTGGGTCTTGTTTCTGGGAGGGCAGTGGGCAATGCAGTAGGCTTTGAGAGTCCTGTTGGGTTGCCCTGCGAGGTGAGGAAGTCTGGCAGTAGCCACTTGGAGTGTCATAACCTAGCTACCCCTGGTCAGATAAGACAGGGTTGGCCAAACTTCTAAAGATACTGTAGGGGATACAGATTGAATATTGGCACACCCCAGCTTGCGAATATCGAGCTCTGTCTGAGCGGTGTCCTCCTGGGCTGCAGGCTGCTCTCCAGCAGGATGCAGCTCTCCTGTGGCATCCTTGTGTTATCCAGGTGCCCCAAGGAGAAGACACCTCCACACTAAGGCCATGTCCATACAGCTGGATGGCTGTCTGTGGGCAGCTGGAGTGAGGCCTCTGCACCCTTGGTTAGAAGGAAAGAGCTGAGATCCTGCTCATGCACCTGCACACAAGGATTCTGTCCATCTGCACTGGACTGGGGCTTCTCTGCTCTCAGCTTTCTGTAGCTTCTTCTTAGGGAAAGCACCAAGTGGATTGTTCCTTCGAAACAGTACAGGTGTAGCTACCAGAAAATAAAGCAAATAAATGCCCCTTGCTCTACACTGTAGTTGGATGCTTTCTTTGAAGCAACACTGCAAAGCTTATGGTCTGACCAGTGCATTGAAGTTGAGTTCCCCTTGCTTGCCCTTCCCTCCTACGCACAGCAGGAAGGACTCCTCTGGAGCCCACAGCAGCCCTGCTCCCAGTGCCACTCTCAGCCAGCACCAGCCACAGCTCAAGCAAGAGAAATGCAGAAAGGTTCTCCTGCAAAGAGAGAGGCTCGGGCTGGGGATGTTCTAAGACTTACAACAGGTTTGCCTGAGAGAAGTCTGTTCTAACATTGCTCTGCCTTCTCCTCTTCAAGAGACAACTTTGTGCGGTCAGAGAACGCCCAACATCAGCTCTGCGAGTGAGTTCCTCCTGCTGGCATTCTCAGACACGCGCCAGCTGCAGCTCCTGCACTTCGCGCTCTTCCTGGGCGTCTATCTGGCTGCCCTCCTGGGCAACGGCCTTTCCTCAGCGCCGTAGCCTGCGACCACCACCTCCACACTCCCATGTACCTCTTCCTCCTCAACCTCGCCCTCCTCGACCTGGGCTGCATCTCCACCACTCTGCCCAAAGCCATGGCCAATGCCCTCTGGGACACCAGGGCCATCTTCTATCAAGGCTGTGCTGCACAGGTCTTTCTGTTTGTCTTCTTGATTGCATCAGAATTTTATGTTCTCACCATCATGGCCTACGACCACTACATTGCCATCTGCAAGCCCCTGCACTACGGGAGCCTCGTGGGCAGCAGAGCTTGTGTCCAGATGGCAGCAGCTGCCTGGGCCAGTGGCTTTCTGTATAGTACCCTGCACACGGCCAACACATTTTCCCTGCCCCTCTGCCAAGGTAATGCTGTGGACCAGTTCTTCTGTGAAATCCCCCACACCCTCAAGCTATCTTGCTCAGAGACATGCCTCAGGGAGGTTGTCCTTCTTGAAATTAATCTATGTTTAACCTTTGCATGTTTTATTTTCATTTCATTTTCTTATGTGCAGATCTTCAGGGCAGTGCTGAGGATGCCTTCTGAGCAGGGCCGACACAAAGCCTTTTCCACGTGTCTCCCTCACCTGGCTGTGGTTTCCCTGATGGTCAGCACTGCCATGTTTGCCTACCTGAAGCCCCCCTCCATTTCCTCACCATCCCTGGACCTGGTCGTGTCATTTCTGTACTCAGTGGTACCTCCAGCACTGAACCCCCTCATCTACAGCATGAGAAACAAGGACTTAAAGTATGGAGTGAGGAGACTGCTCATATACATGCTTCTTAAACATCAATAATGAGTTTATAATATATACTCGTAATTATGTGAAATTACTGTGATTCATGTCATTTAATTTTTATCATTATTTCGGTAATGTTATTCTTAGCATCCTGCCTGTTAATTAATTTATTTACTTTGACCAAATCATCTAATCTACACATAGGACTAGTTTTCCAGTGTAAATAAAGACAATAAAGAAGCCAGAATCAGAAATTCACTGATCTCAGTATCCCTCTTCTCTGGAGTTGGGGGAGCAGCCCCAGCATGCAGGAGGGGCTCAGGGCCAAGAGCCCAGCTGCAACATGGAGAAACAGCCCCGGTGGCCCTTGGGTGGCCCTCGGGGCTGCCCCTCACTGCCCGCTGGGTTCTGCCTCTCTGCTGCCTTGGGGTTGGGGCTGCTGCTTGCCTGGAGCCATGGCCATGGCCAGCAGCAGGATGTAGTCTTGACGGGAATGGAACCTGAGCATGAAATAAATGGTATGGAGTAAGGGGTGGATAGATATCCTGGTTTCAATTAGGACAGAGGTAATTTTCTTTCTAGTAGCTGGTAGGGTGCTATGTTTTGGCTTAGGATGAGAAGAGTGCTGGTAAGACGCTGATGTCTACTTGTTGCAGAGCAGTGCTTACACCAAGCCAAGGATGTTTCAGCTTCTCACTCTGTCCTGTCAATGGGCAGGCTGGGGGTGCAGCAGGAGCTGAGAGGGGACAGACGCAGTACACCTGACCCAACTGGTCAAAGGGGTATTCCATACCATCTGACGTCATGCTAAACAATATATAGGGGTGGCTAGCAGGGGGAGGGGGGCCGGACTGCTCGGGGTTAGGCTGGGCATCGGTCAGCGGGTGGTGAGCAATTGCATTGTGCATCACTTCTTTGTACACATTATTATTAGTAGCACTATTATCATCATTACTGTTATTATTGTAATTGTTATTATTATTTTCCTGTCTTACTAAACTGTCTTTATCTCAACTCACAGGCTTCACTTTCCCGTTTCTCTCCCCCATCCCAGAGAGGGAGAGGGGAGGATGAGTGAATGGTTGAGTGGTGTTTAGCTGTGGTTGGATTAAACCACAACACCTGGACATGAAAGTTTTGATCTTTGGGGGTGGTAAGAGGAGCATGGGCAGCAGAAAATAATGATTTCGTAGAGGGAAGAGGCATCATGCAATGTAGATCGTGCAGTAACACTGACTTGTACAGCCATATATGGCCCTAACACTATTTTAACCAGTAGTTTTAATCCCTAAATCTAAATGCTCCTCCAACACTCTGACAGGAATCCACTTCTCTAATGCTTGAACACAAAGTATCCCTTGAAGCAAAGCTCAGCCTATAGCCCCTTTCCCTTACCTTTACTCTCTTGCTCACCCTAATCCCTTCCCTTATCATTAGTATTAAAATGCTCTATTTAAACCTTGTCTTCTAGGCAGATGTAAAAATGAACTAAACCACAGAGCCTGCCCATACCCTAAACATAGAAGAACACCAAACCTTCCCATTAAACCTTTGTTTACTCTCTAACCCAGAAAGGTGAGCCCCAGTCCAGTGGGAACTACAAAGTAGTCAGCTCTGTCTCAGGACCTCCTGCCCCAGCAGCAGGAATGTCACTGTGAGGTCACTGCTGTCTCTGCACTTGATAGGGCAGCAGCAGGAACGTGTCACAGAAAGGGACTGTGAGGTCAATTCTGTCTGGAGGTGGCAGTTCACCCTTGCCTTCTGCCTTGGATCTGCACTTTTGGGCTAACATCTGCCAGTGGCCCTGCTAGGCCAGCAGAAGGCACCTGCTTGGCATGCTGACTGGGGGATCCCCTCTGCCTACATACCCAGGAGGACCCAGGCAGAAAGAAGGCCCCCAGAAGGGTTGTCCAGTCCCTTCTGCTTGAGTCCATGACTGCACAGCAGCAGGCACAAGGCTTGGCTGTGTCTCCACAAGAAGCTGCAAGGCCATCAGGAGGCCCCTGGTTTGGAAGATGCTGCTGAGGTCACTTGTGTCTGGTTGGCTGCCAGGCCACAAGGAGCCTGCTGGGTTGGGATGCCTACTTCAGGAGTGGTTTCTACCCTGATGGAGCTTTCTTTGTTGGTAGGAAAGAGCAGGAGAGAATAACTTGCCACAAAGTGTGCCTTGGAAGGTTGGAACTGGCCATGAGGAGGAAGAAATGTCCAGGGGAACAACTGGTCTTGCTGCTAGAAACAGAGGCAAAGAAGGCTTTAAGTGTCTCAGCCTTTACCTCATCCCTTGTCACTAGGTTTTCCCCCCAAAATCCAATAAAGCATTATGATTCTCCCTAATCCTCCTTCATTTAAACTAATTATGTATTTTTTATCTCATTTTATTTTATTTTTTTTTAATTGTCTTTGACAGTAATTGATGGATTGAGCTCCAGCTGGGCTTTGGCCCTTCTAATTTTGACCTGCACAGCCCCATAACATTCAGGACACAGCTGCAGATAAACTGACAGCATGCATGAGAAGGAAGCACAGAAGAGATGGAACCTGGTAGCCTTCCATCACCTACTCTCCTGTGATTCTATGCTGCAATTCCATTTAGGTGCTTACTCCTGAATTATCCAAATTTCCCTACAGCTCTTGCTGCTGTTGCTGTCAAGTCATAGATAACACAATCACAGGAAGGTTGAACTGTCAACCTGCTGACATTAACAGCTGATAGAATGGAGCATCACTGTGGGTGAACCTTGAGAAATTGCAGGATTTTGACTTCAGAAAACTCTTGACTTTCACATGGAGAAGAGCCCAATCCTGTACCAGAGGAAGAGAAACCCCACACATCAGGGCAGCCTGGGACACTGCTGAGTGAGCAGTGTCCAGCAGGAGGAGGGCCTGGGCACCACGAGGGATGTCATATGAGCTGTGGTGCCTGCTCAGCAGGAACCAGGTCAGCTTCCTACAGAGCTCCTTATGAGGAGCATGGCCACCAAGAAGATCTGAGTTCCCAGACTCAGCTCAGACTTGGTGTGACACCACACGGACAAGGGTATGCAGCCGGCAGTGAACGATGTGCAGGTATGGGAGTCCTTTTAAGAGCCAGGTTTAGACAGGATAGAGGGCTGTGGAAAGGCTGAAAGTCCCAACAGGACCCAGGTCTTTGTGTCCATGGCTATGGCTGTTGTCTCTGCCACTGAGGCCTATGAAGAGACAGCTTATCGTTAAAGCACCAGGGCCTCATTGCCTCCTCGCCCGCACCCATGAAGCAGGCAGGGGTCGTACCATTCTCCTGCACTTGGCAATGCACATCCCCATCTCCTACTGCCCCACAAAGAGCCCTGAGCAACCTGTCAAGGGAAGGGATCTCCCTTCCTATGGGCCACGGAACAAGGCCTGACCCTTGTGCTTGGTGAAACACATCCAGTTTTCCTACACATCACTATCACCTTCATATTGTTATAAATGGCTCAGGATTCAAATTAGGATTAAATAAAAAAATAGGATTTATTAAAAGAATATAAAGTAATAGAGGTAAGCAAACAGCGCTGGGTGCACCGGGAGTCTCTGCTCCACCAGGACGCACACCAGTTACATCAAGCAGATGATTTTTATGCTCCTAGACTAATACATATTCATTACTACTTCCAAAAAAATAGATTATTATAATTAGCTTCCGGGGTCCAGTCCCTCCTACTAGAGCATGCGCAGTCTCCTCTGGGGGTCTCTTCTGGGGGTCTCTAGGGGTCTTTCATGCTGAAGGCTCGTAGTCTTCCTCTCCCCCTTTGTACTTACTTGGCACCATTCCAAGTTTATAGAACATTCTCTGCCGGTCTTGTCTCCCAGCCGTCCTTCAGCTTCTTTTTCCTTCCTCTTAATCTCTCGCCCCCCCTAACCAGATACCAAAGATCCGCATAGTATCCCATAACAGTCACTAGTTGTTATCAGTTGTTCTGAAACTCCCAGACATCAAACACAAGCAGCTTTCTTATTTGACGCCTCACAAGTAATTACAGAATCACAGAATCACAGAATTTCTAGGTTGGAAGAGACCTCAAGGTCATTGAGTCCAACCTCCAACCTAACGCTAACAGCCCTCCACTAAACCATATCCCTAAGCTCTACATCTAAACGTCTTTTGAAGACTTCCAGGGATGGTGACTCCACCACTTCCCTGGGCAGCCTGTTCCAATGTCTAACAACCCTTTCAGTGAAGAAATTCTTCCTAACATCTAACCTAAAACTCCCCTGGCTCAACTTAAGCCCATTCCCCCTCGTCCTGTCACCAGGCACGTGGGAGAACAGGCCAACCCCCACCTCGCTACAGCCTCCCTTGAGGTACCTATAGAGAGCGATAAGGTCGCCCCTGAGCCTCCTCTTCTCCAGGCTGAACAAGCCCAGCTCCCTCAGCCGCTCCTCGTAGGACTTGTTCTCCAGGCACCTCACCAGCTTCGTCGCCCTTCTCTGCACCCGCTCAAGCACCTCGATGTCCTTCTTGTAGCGAGGGGCCCAAAACTGAACACAGTACTCGAGGTGCGGCCTCACCAGAGCTGAGTACAGGGGGACGATCACCTCCCTCGCCCTGCTGGTCACGCTGTTCCTGATACAAGCCAGGATGCCGTTGGCCTTCTTGGCCACCTGAGCACACTGCTGGCTCATATTCAGCTGACTATCCACCATCACTCCCAGGTCCTTCTCTGCCTGGCAGCTCTCCAACCATTCCTCTCCCAGTCTGTAGCTCTGCTTGGGGTTATTGCGCCCCAGGTGCAGGACCCGGCACTTGGCCTTGTTGAACTTCATGCAGTTGACCTCAGCCCATCGGTGCAGCCTATCCAGATCCTCCTGCAGGGCTTTCCTACCCTCGAGCAGATCGACACACGCACCTAACTTGGTGTCATCTGCGAACTTACTGAGGGTGCACTCAATGCCCTCGTCCAGATCATCAATGAAGATATTAAAGAGGACCGGCCCCAGCACCGAGCCCTGGGGGACGCCACTAGTGACTGGCCTCCAACTGGACTTGGCTCCATTCACCACGACTCTTTGGGCCCGGCTATCCAGCCAGTTTCTAACCCAGCGAAGCGTGCGCCAGTCCAAGCCAAGAGCAGCCAGTTTCTTGAGGAGAATGCTGTGGGAGACGGTGTCAAAAGCCTTGCTGAAGTCAAGGTAGACCACATCCACAGCCTTTCCCTCATCTACCCAGCGCGTCACTCTGTCATAGAAGGAGATCAGGTTCGTCAGGCATGACCTGCCTTTCATAAAGCCATGCTGACTGGGCCTGATCGCCTGCTTCCCCTGCAATTGCTGCATGATGACTCTCAGGAGGATCTGCTCCATGAGCTTTCCTGGCACTGAGGTCAAACTGACAGGCCTGTAGTTTCCCGGGTCTGCCCTCCGGCCCTTCTTGTAGATGGGCGTCACGTTTGCTAGCCGCCAGTCGATTGGAACCTCCCCTGATAGCCAGGACTGTTGATAAATGATGGAAAGCAGCTTGGCCAGCTCTTGTGCCAGTTCCCTCAGTACCCTTGGGTGGATCCCATCCGGCCCCATCGACTTGTGCACATCTAAGTGCCGTAGCAGGTCACCAACCAGTTCTTCATGGATAATGAGGGCCACATCCTGCTCCCCATCGCCTTCCACCAGCTCAGGGTACTGAGTATCCAGAGAACATCCGGTATTGCCGCTAAAGACTGAGGCAAAGAATTAAAACATTCTTCCCCAGCCATTCACAGACACATCTATAGCAGTGTTAAGTTAATCTCGAAGAAGACAGGAAAAAAGGCTGTAACTTTTAGAAATAGAAGTCCAGAATAACAAAAGCAAACAGGTTCATAAATTTAAGGAGTATTTTCTGAAGACTTGATAAATTGACTAGAATGAGGGGGAGACTGGGACACACTGCATCTGTGGTTCAAGAATTAAATTGCCAGTGCAGGGCCCAGAGGCAGACAGGATTCAAACAGAATTGTTCTTTATGGACACGAATTGTTAAAACATTCCTCACAACATTGCCTTTGTCTCCTTGTCCTCACTGCCTCCAGGGTTCTGCTCTAACGAGCTCCAAGGAAGGCTGTGTCAGTGCTGGCCCTCAGGGGGACACTGAAGGAAACTTGCCTCTGACTTGGACTTCTGGAGAGATGTCTTCAATTGTCTCTGTGTGCCTGAGGTTCGTGGGCTCATCAGCAAAGCCCCCGGAGGGGTGATTGCAGTGCCTTGGTCTGGTGCTGTGCTGCTGAGCTGGGCCGGGCTCCTGGGACAGAGAAAACACTTTTTAAAAAGTCCCATGAAGCAGAGAGACAGCTGTGCCCAGGAGCAGCTCCTCTGCACAGCACAGCAGGGCTGGGGGCACTGCCTGCAGAGACAGAGTGCTTAAAGGCAAGCAGAAGTGGCAGGATGCACAGAGCTCACTAGGGGAGAGCACTTCCCAGCCCTGAACACGGTAAGTCTCTGGCTGGAGGGCAATGCAACTTTTGGTCCTGGAGGAAGGAGAAGCTGGGGGTGCAGGAAGGGCTTCCCATGGCTGTGGTGCAGAGCAGGGTCCCTGCACTCAGCCTGCCTGGGGAGCCCAGGGGCTTGGGCAGGGGAAGGGAAGGGCAGGAGGTGCCTGCAAAGAGAAGGCACTTTCTGCACTCTCTGCCTGCCTCTTCCTGCTCTGATTGTGGGGCAGGCTCGATGTTAATGGGGTAGTTGGATTTGCACTGGTGACTGAGCTTCCTATTGCATTGAACTGAGACATAAACAGTTTAGTGACGAACCTGAGAATATCCCTTCTTTTCACTCTGCTTACAGACTGCACCACGGCTTTTCTGAGCTGTTCTTCATGATCTGCAGACAAGGAGATGTGGTTTTTCAGCACAACCTCTGTGTGCATCCATCCCCCAGCTGAGTGCCTCAAGCAGCCAGCAGCTGGGCACTAGGGGATGGACAGAGCAGCCTTCCTGGAAGTGACTTCTGGCTGAGGTTTTTGACCATAGCAACGACATTTACCACTGCAGTGGAGCTGTGTGGTTGTGTGCTGTGTACAGGACATTCAGCAATCACAAAGCAGGGCTACAACCAGGGAGACACACAAAGGTCACCTTGAAAGAAAGATAATATGAAGGCTCTAATGAGAAAAGAAATGAGTATTGTTCGGGGAAATTTCCCCTAACAGTCTTTATTTTTCCTTCTGTGCAGTGTCCTTGATGAAGGGCAGGAAATGCCCAATGTCAGCTCTGTCAGTGAGTTCCTCCTGCTGGCATTCGCAGACACGCGAGAGCTTCAGCTCCTGCACTTCGCGCTCTTCCTGGGCATCTACCTGGCTGCCCTCCTGGGCAACGGCCTCATCCTCAGCGCCATAGCCTGCGACCACCGCCTCCACACCCCCATGTACTTCTTCCTCCTCAACCTCGCCCTCCTCGACCTGGGCTGCATCTCCACCACTCTGCCCAAAGCCATGGCCAATGCCCTCTGGGACACCAGGGCCATCTCCTATCAAGGATGTGCTGCTCAGGTGCTCTTTTTAATCTTCCTTATTGGTGCAGAGTTTTTTCTTCTCACCGTCATGGCGTACGACCGCTACATTGCCATCTGCAAGCCCCTGCACTACAGGAGCCTCGTGGGCAGCAGATCTTGTGCCCAGATGGCAGCAGCTGCCTGGGGCAGTGGCTTTCTCATTGCTGTCCTGCACACGGCCAACACATTTTCCCTGCCCCTCTGCCAAGGCAATGCTGTGGACCAGTTCTTCTGTGAAATCCCCCATATCCTCAAGCTCTCCTGCTCAGATGCCTACCTCACAGAAGTCAAGTTTCTTCTGGTTAGTGCCTGTTTAGGTGTTGGTTGTTTTGTTTTTATTGTTTTTTCCTATACTCAGATCTTCAGGGCAGTGCTGAGGATGCCCTCTGGGCAGGGCCGGCACAAAGCTTTTTCCACGTGCCTCCCTCACCTGGCCGTGGTCTCCTTGTATCTCAGTACTGCCGTGTTTGCCTACCTGAAGCCCCCCTTTATCTCCTTTCCATTTCTGGACCTGGTGGTGGCTGTTTTGTACTCAGTGTTGCCTCCCGTATTGAACCCCATCATCTACAGCATGAGGAATAAAGACCTCAAGGAGGCACTGGGGATGTTGTTGCTATATTCAGTATTTCGATGAAGAAGCCATCTTCTGCATGTGATTCCCTGAAGTATAGCTGGAGAAGGCAGAAACATCTTTGTTCCTATATTTCAAAAATAGTTCATCCTTTTCAATATTATTCCAATATGCTAAATATTATTTTTATCATTTTATTTTATAAATTTAAGTTATTTTTGTTCTTCTATCTCCTTCTACCTTTTCTTCTAAGCCAAAGACCTCATGTAGAGGTGCTGCTAAGTTCTTTGTAGCTAACTAAATAAAGGAACCAGCAGGTAGTCAGTTTCTGTGGATCTCATTTCTCATACACTCTTCTCAGGTACAGCAGTGGTTGTGGGATGAAGATCCCTGCTGCAACATGCTGGAAAGCCCTGGTGTCCTCCTTTGGGGCTGCCCTTTTCTGCCCTGGCAGACACTCCCTCCCTGCAGCCTTTGAGTCAGGGTCACCACTTTCTTGGACCCATGAACACTGAGAGCAGCAGGACATGGTCATTTTGGTGCTGGTCACCCTTCTCTTCCACACTGCTGTCTTGTAGCACCACTTAATCAGAACTGGCCTTCCAGCTAGCACCCCTAGGAGTATGGCTTTCAAAAGTGAGGTGGAGGAAGCACTGAGGAAGCAGCCTGATCTGATGTGAAAGTTCTCCCTGCTCAGTGCAGATCTTAGCACTGGAAACCTCCAGAGGTCCTTTATGACTCTAATCCTGAAGGAAAGAAGGGGCAGGAGAGTGGAGGCAGGGGGAGGGAACACTGCTATGGGCAGAGGTGTTGCTGACATTTCTAATCTCTGCTTCATGTTGTCCTCAGGGTTACATCATGAACGAGTTCATCCCCAGAAGATCCTCTGCCCATGAGCACCCAGTGTCCAGATGGTTTGAAGATACTGTACAGAAGTTCTCAGAAACAGTGCCAGGCTCTGCAGAGTGATACATTCACTGAGACTGGAGGGGACCTCCAAAGCCCATCTAGCCACCCCCACTAGCCATGCATGGACACCTACACCAGGCAGCCCAGGCCCATTTCCAGTTGGGTTTGTTGTATCTCCAGTTGAGTAGGACTCCCCCACTTTTGGGGAAACCTGATCGAGTGCTTGGTATTGGAAACATGATCCAGTTCTTGATATTGCTCACAGTAAAAGTGTTTTCCTGTGTGCAGTTCCCATGTCTTGTCCAATCACTGGGCATTGCTGAGACTGTCAGAGGAAAAGATCTGAGAGCAAACCCATGTCTCACAGTCAGCAGAAAGAGATGGGGCTGAGGGACTCCATGTTTCGTCTGTATTAGTTTGTACCAAAAAGTACAGGGCCCTTGCAGCCCCCTGGCCTGGGCCTGCCTCTGCTCTTGGGCTCGGCCCTGGCCTTGGCTCTGCTGGCAGGAGCGCTCTCGGCATGCGCTTCCTGGCCTCCCCTCGCCTGCGCAAAGCTGCTGCCCACTCAGGCTGCTGCCACAAACGTGTCCTCACAAGCAGCACCACCCCTTGGGCTGCTTCTGCTGGCCTCCCCCACCCCAATGCCTTGACTCCTTGTCTCTGCTGGGCCCCACCTTCCACGCCCAAATGCGTCCCTTGGCTGTCAATTCCCTCTCTCCTACCCCATGGGATGAGAGAGCCATGGGTGGGACACGTTACCCTTAGGTGTTGTAGTTTTTGTTTGCTTTTTTGATGGCACAAAATGTTCCTTCACCAGTGATGTACATCCTTCTTCATGTTAGGTCATGATTCAGTGTCCTTCACAATTTTTAAAGCGTTTGCTTTATCTCAGAGATGAACTGGATTAGGTCTCCTTGATTAGTCTGAGGCCCAACGCAATGCCTTTTGCCTTCTGCCACTCCAGCACAATACCTATGACTTTCCCTTACTCTGTGCATTGACCTGATGGGTCATCTCTTATTTTGCACTTTCATACCCGTAGTTGGAAGGGGATGGATTCCCAAAGTGCAGCAAGCTGATGGGTTGTATCCTGGCTATTTGACGTTTCCTGTTCTTGAGTCTTGTAAACTGAATTTGCTGCAGATGACCCAAGATGGTAAATGGATGCTCAGCTGTCTACTAGGAAGAAAGGAGAATATCTTGGGTTCCCAATGGTCATTTCAACTTTAGGTCAATCTCCGAAATTCACTGCAGAAGGGGTGTTGTCTTTGAAGAGGTTTTGTGTGCTGGGCTGGACTGTAGTAGCGGGGATAAAGACCAAGAAGTAGAGGTACCCTGGGATCTCCACTTGGCTCCACCTGAATCCCTCAGAGGGCTCTGGTCTCCTGAAAGCCCTTTTTGATAGTTGCAAATCCAGGGAAGTACCTCAAATACAACGGAGTCTCTGGCGGTTTTCCCTGATTGCTTATGGTCAGACAGCAAAGCTCTGCCTCAGTACCCAGTAATTTCATTAGTACTTAACTAATAGAGCAACTACTCATCACTTCAAATGATTCAATCCCTTTCATGAAATGTCACACAGTGTAGTTTCTACCATGAAGAAATGTGAATTTTCAGGATGTATGTTCATTGCAGGAGAAGAACTACTGGTGTTCACCTGTATTCACAGTCATCTCTTTTCCTGTCGTGATGTGCTCCCTCATCTTCCAGGCACATCCACAAGTTTTGACTAAACAGACCCTGCTGAATGCCCCCTTTCCAGCAGCCTGTCTGGACCCATGTACATCCCATGGTTCTCCTGGTTTGCCCTCCCCTTACTCTTTGATCAGTCAGACTGCTCTCACTGACCCAGTGGCTGCTCTGAGTGTCAGGTAGAAGCAGCCCAGCTTGTCCATCTGTCAGCCGTCTGTCTAATTGTTTCCTTAGCAAGAACCTCATCATTACTCATTGAATTCATATGATATGAATCAATACTTACACTGTTATTTTTAATGTCCTATGTATCAGTATAAAACAGTTCTTGTACAGTCATCCTTTTGGGAAGGTCAACCTCACAGAAGGCATACAACATGAGGATCTTGCTGTTTTTTTTTTTGTTTGTTTGTTTGTTTGTTTGTTTGAAAATTGCTGCATGATTTCATTTTCTTTGGTTGGAAATAGGAAAATCCCTTCTGCACCTATGTGCAGCCAGGTTTCTAAGGAAAGAAGGTGCAAGCTGGTGCAAAGGAGGTGTAACATCCAGCTGCAGTCTTGAGTGAAGTCTGGTGTAAGGAAATGAGAAGCAAGCACCAGGTGGCCAATGAGAGAAATGGCAGGGCTGGAGTGGTGAGGAGCAAGGTTGTCCATGCAGTGTCAGACCTCCAGAGTCTGCTTTTCCTCCCCAAGCACATCTCCGAGGGAGACACCCCAGATCAATATCAATTAGGGAATAATGCTCCCAAACAAAAGTCAACTCAATGCAACCTTTAAGATGAGAAAATATTTTTATTATATTGAGAAGAGGAGGCTCAGGGGCAACCTTATTGCTCTCTACAGATACCTTAAAGGAGGCTGTAGCGAGGTGGGGGTTGGTCTGTTCTCCCACGTGCCTGGTGACAGGACGAGGGGGAATGGGCTAAAGTTGTGCCAGGGGAGTTTTAGGTTAGATGTTAGGAAGAACTTCTTTACTGAAAGGGTTGTTAGGCATTGGAACAGGCTGCCCAGGGAAGTGGTGGAGTCACCATCCCTGGAAGTCTTTAAAAGATGTTTAGACGTAGAGCTTAGGGATATGGTTTAGTGGGGATTGTTAGCGTTAGGTAGAGGTTGGACTCGATGATCCAGAGGTCTCTTCCAACCTAGAAATTCTGTGATTCTGTGATTCTGTGATTCTGTTATGTGCTATTCCTCCTTAACTACACCATGAAAGCTCTACAATTTGCTCTACAAGTCTTGAAGTCTTGAATAAAACTACAGAGGAGATGTTAGGAGTTTCTGCATTTTAATGAGTTCCATGGTGCAATTTGGAGCTGTCTATGAAGCTCAGGTATTGGGAGGAGAATGATGCAATTGTTTGAGCAAGTAAAGTCAGAAGGACAAGTTGAAGTGACCTGGAGTATTAATGGGCCCCACTGGGGGCTGTTACTAACAAAGCCTCCCCAGAGACTTGTTAGGGCAGGTAACTGGAGGCCATGATTACAGACAGGCAAAGCACTGTGCTGATGAAAGTTTTGGTTTGCTTCGATGAAGCAGAAGGGCCAAGGCTACTAGAGGGGAGATCCTGCACCCCCATATCTGGTTCAGGGTTTTTTCTGGGGTCTGTGGGATATGGTGGCCAGTGTGATGCCACAAGAGGAACACTGGTAAGACACCTCCCAGCCTCTCCACAGGGTAGCAAGGAAGTAATGATGGCCCATCGCAATGAGCATAACGTGTCTCCTCATAAGCTATAGACAAAGGGACAAAGATTTCAGAGCTGTTGAATTCTTCAATTCTTGCCAGCACCCAACTCTTTGTCCTCTTAAGAATTTCCTATGCTGTGTCACACTTTGTCCTATTTCCCTAAAGTTTGCAGACACTCATCTCTGTTTACCACCTTGATCTAATCCCAGCATTTCCATCATCTCACCCATGTCTTGTCAACACTCACCAGCTGTACCTTGAAGCACAAAGCTAGGGTCTGATCACAGACACTCTTTGGGTGACCTCTGGAACCACAGCATGAACCTTTGAGGGACATTTCTTCCTCCTCGTGACCAGTGCAAATCTTCCATGGTGCATTTTGTAGCAGTTTTTTCTCTCCTGCTCATTACTACTACCACAGAAAGCTCCATCAGGGTGGAAACCACTCCTGAAGTAGGCATCCCAACCCAGCAGGCTCCTTGCGGCCTCTCAGCCAACCAGACACAAGTCACCTCAGCAGCAGCTTCCAAGCCATGGGCCTGCTGCTGGCCTTGCAGCTTCTTGGCTAGACACAGCCAAGCCTTGTGCCTGCTGCTGTGCAGTCATGGACTCAAGCAGAAGGGACAGGACAACCCATATGGGGACCTTCTTCCTGGTCTGGAGGCAGAGGGGATCCCCCAGTCAGCATGCCAAGCAGGTGCCTTCTGCTGGCCTAGCAGGGCCACTGCCAGATGTCAGCCCAAAAGTGCAGATGCCAGGGAGAAGTCAAGGGTGACCTGCCACCTCCAGACACGTGACCTCACAGTCCCTTTCCGTGACAAGTTCCTGCTGCTGCCCTATCAAGTGCAGAGACAGAAGTGACCTCGCAGTCCCTGCCACAGTCACATTCCTCCTGCTGGGGCAGGAGATCCTGAGGCAGAGCTGAGCTCCTCATAGTATTCCCGCCCATCTCCTCCTTGTGGCCCACAAGCTGATCAGGTCCATGGCCCAACACATTCATTTGGAGTTAGGGTTTTGTTTAGGTCTCTTAAGCAGTTTTCTAGTGTTAAATAGGCCATTTTAATGCTAGTATTAAGAGCAGAAATCAGAGTGATTAAGAGAGTAAGAGCTGGGGGAAGCGGCTATGGGCTGAGTTTTGTCTTCTAGGGATACTTTGAGGTCAGTCATTAGAGTAGTGAATTCCTGTCAGGGTGCTGAGTAGCATTTAGGTTTAGAAATTAAGTTTACAGGTTGAAGCCGGGGAATAGCCTTGTATCTGTCAGTGCTCTGTTGGCTACTCTATTCCTGAGAAAAGCGTCACTTAAGACATGATGGAAAAGGACACACAAGTCCATCAGAGCACTGTGCATAATGTGCCCAGCAGCTCAGCACTGCCACAAAAGTGTGGTTCCTGCCTACAAGTTTTCTTTCCAGAATGGCTTCTATGGCTCCAGGGTAACTTTTCCCAGGCACTCAGTTCCCCAGACCACACTACTCTTGCCCGCAGGCCCCATGTGTCTCTCCAACACTCCCCTCTCCCCCTGCAGTAGTGGCACCTCACTGCAGCAGGTTGGTGCATCTCCAGGCTCAGGGGTGTTTCCTGAGGGCCTGCCCCGTGTGGGGAGTGGTGGGGAGGAAGAGAGCAAGGTCATCTCCTGGGGCATGGCTGAGCACAGCCCAGCCATCCCAAAACATGGGCAGGCCCCTGCTCCCAGGCTGAGGCACACATGCAGGGTGGACACTTCTCCATCATTACAGCTTCACGAAGGGCCCTTCAGCCCTGTCCCCCATTCGGGACTCACCACGTCCTTCTCGTCAACCCACAAACATAGATTGCTTTCCATTTGGGGACTCAGGCAGGACTTTAAGGATCTGCTAAAGCCCTGAATTTCCTATTCCTCACAGCCTTCACACAAGTCTTTCTCCTGGCCCTCCCCACTGCCCAGCACTGCCTCTCAGGTGGCACTCAGTGACCCTTCAGAAGGGCCTTTGGGCTTCCTCAATTGTCCTGGTGCTTATTAGCACCTTCCTGGGTCTTTCCAGAGCTCAGAGGGAGTCTTCTTGTCCATCAGGGGCCCTGTACTGGCTGTTGGTGGGACGGAGTTACTCTCTGCAAAGCAGCCCCTTGTGGTACCGTGTTTTGGTTGTGTGACCAGTGATGGTCACCCACAGTTGTGGTTGCTGTTTTTGAGCATTTCTTGCACAGCATCAGGGCCTTCTGTGGCTCACAATTTGTGAGTTTTACTTGGTTTTGCTATTCTGTCCCCAGTTCCTCTAGAAGAAGACAAAGCAGGTGGCCGATAGGTGTTTATCTGCTGGATGCGTTGAGCAAGGAGGTGTCCATGGTGCAAATAGATGGAGGTCCATGAAGCTGCAGGAGCCCTGCTCTCTTGCCTGGGAGATCCCCAGCACACAGTGCCTGTGCCCCGGAGGGCCAGCCCCGCTCCCCAGGCCAGCACAAGAGGCCTGGCCCAGCCACAGAGCAGCCTGCCTCGAGCAGGGGCCTGCACAAAGAGCTTTCCCTTTGCCCTTTCCCCATCAGTGCAGGCCCAGCAATGCTGCCCTGCTCTTCCCAATGGCCATCCTTGCTCCAAGAGAGCCTTGCCCAGGGCAGTGTGTCCGTGCTGGCCTGGCCAGCCATTGCTGCTTCCTGCCCTGTGCTCCCTGCAGGGCCCTGAGCTGGCAGTACTGCTGTGCTGAGACAGGGGTTGTGGTGACCTTGAATCCCCGGGGGTCTCTCCCCCTGCCTGTGCTGCTCAGGGTGGGCAGTAGACCCAACTCCATGGGGATCTCTGCTGCTGACCCCCTTTCCATCTGCCGTGATGGCTCAGCAGCACAGGGCAGTGCTGGGCAGGGCCATGGGGTGTCTCTGCGGGCACAAAGGGCAGGCGAGTGCTGCACCAGATCTGGTCCATGAGGCCTCAAAAAGGTTATCCTCAATTACTCTACACTCTTAGGGACCTTTGTCTGCTGGCTCTTCACCACCACTCCTGGCATGGCAGAGCTGTCCTTAGCCCATGGACTCCTCATATTCCCCTTTTTCTTTACCAAACTCTTCTTTGGATGGCCATTAATTTTATGAGGTTCTAATCCCTACCAACTCAGCGTTGCATGTTCTCCCTGCAGATCCCCTGACATCTCCTGGCAGCTCCAGATTCCTCTCCATGCTGACAGTGGCCATGAGCCCCACTGCAGGGGGGAAGTGCCATGCAGATGAGTCCAAGACCAGTTGTTGTCAGGTGCTGCCATAAAGCTCTTGGTCAAGCCCTTGGTCCCTCACAGAGTGTCCTTGGAATTTAAGTCTATATGTTCTTCACTCCAGGATGTCCCAAATAAAACCCCATTTGTTACTGTGGTGCTAGAAGGGAGGCAGCTGTGACCCAGGGCTGCACAGTGCCTGCTGCTGCCTGCAGCCGCAGCGATGTCACTGCAGAGAAAACAGGTCTGTCACCAAGGTACACAAGATATCAGGGCTTACCCAGAAAAAAAGAAGCAAAATGTGGAAGCCAAAAGAGAGCAGCAGTGAAAAGGCCACGTCCTGCTGCTCGTCATGGCCATGGCTCCAGGGAAGCAGCAGCCCCGACCCGAAGGCAGCAGAGAGGCAGAGCCCAGCGGGCAGGGAGGGGAAGGCAGCAGAGAGGCAGAGCCCAGCGGGCAGGGAGGGGCAGCCCCGAGGGCCACCGGGGCTGCTCCTGCATGTATCAGCTGGGCTCTTGGCCCTGAGGCCCTCCTGCATGCTGGGGGTGCTCCCCAGCTCTAGAGGAGGTGGGAAGAGAGGAATACTGAGACCAATCAGGCTCTGACAGATTCTCAATTATCTACAAGGCAGGCATGGTTCTACAGGCACATGAGATATTTGTGTGAAAAATAAATAAATAAATAAATAAGAGTAATTAAGATATATGAAAATAAAGATACCATTATTAAATGAAAATCTAAAGATGCGGTATAATATATTACAAAGAAGTATAAAAAAACAGTATTCTAACAATTTTATAGAAAAAACATGAGTCTTGACTGGATTGGTGGCTTCAATATTACTGATGAAGAAGCATGTATCTGAAGAGTTTCCACAAGGCATCCTTGAGCTGCTGGTTCCTCATGCTGTAGATGAGGGGGTTCAGAGCTGCAGGAAAGACTGCATACACAACAGCCACCACCAGATCCAAGGATTGAGAAGAGATGGAGGGGGGCTTCAGGTAGGCAAACATACCAGTACTGAGAAACAGGGAAACCACGGCCACGTGAGGGAGGCATGTGGAAAAGGCTTTGTGCCGGCCCTGTTCAGAGGGCATCCTCAGCACTGCCCTGAAGATCTGCGTGTAGGATAGCACAATGAAAACAAAACTAAGAAAGACTAAAGAAACACTCACTACAATAAGCCCAACCTCCCTGAGGAATGACTTTGAGCAGGAGAGCTTGAGAATCTGGGGGATCTCACAGAAGAACTGGTCCACAGCATTGCCTTGGCAGAGGGGCAGGGAAAATGTAGTGGCTGTGTGCAGGACACTATAAAGAAGGCCACTGCCCCAGGCAGCTGCTGCCATCTGGGCACAAGCTCTGTTGCCCAGGAGGCTCCCGTAGTGCAGGGGCTTGCAGATGGCAATGTAGCGGTCGTAGGCCATGACAGTGAGAAGGGAATATTCTGCTGATATAAAGAACAAAAAGAAAAAGACCTGTGCAGCACATCCTTGATAGGAGATGGCCCTGGTGTCCCTGATGGCATTGGCCATGGCTTTGGGCAGAGTGGTGGAGACGCAGCCCAGGTCAAGGAGGGCGAGGTTGAGGAGGAAGAAGTACATGGGGGTGTGGAGGCGGTGGTCGCAGGCTATGGCGCTGAGGATGAGGCCGTTGCCCAGGAGGGCAGCCAGGTAGATGCCCAGGAAGAGCGCGAAGTGCAGCAGCTGAAGCTCTCGCGTGTCTGCGAATGCCAGCAGGAGGAACTCACTCACAGAGCTGATGTTGGGCATTTGCTGTCCTTACACATGCTTTCCAGGTAAAGAGCAAAATGCAGAAGAATGTTAAAACAGAGTTCTCTGAGGAAAACCTATTGTGTCTCTTAAAGCACCCCGTAACCTGAGCCTCTCTCTTTGCACAAAAATCTTTTGGCATCTCTCCTGCTTGAGCTGTGGTTGGTGCTGGCTGAGAGTGGCACTGGGAGCAGGGGCTGCTGTAGGCTGCAGAGGAGTCCTCTCTGGTATACAGGAGGAAGGAATCAGGAACATGGGGGAAGCTCAAGTTCAGTTCACTGGTCAGATCAATAAGCTTTTCAGTGTTATTTCAAACAACTCATCTGAATGCAGAGTTACACAGGACACTGCCCACAAGTTGTGTTCTAATCTACCCTGTGTTTCCTGTCTTTGAGCCACAGGTCCAACCAGCTCTGGAGTGTCCCTGAGAAGAAACTGTAGAGAACTGAGAGCAGAGAATCCCCAGTCCAAGTGCAGCTGGACAGAAACCTCACCTTGTCTCTGAGTGAAATTCTCACACAGACAGAGCTTGGGAGCATCTCCTTCTCTGAGCTCTACCTTCTCTTCTACCCCCACCTGCCCCACAGCCCATGGGCTGCAGGGGGAGAAGAGGCCAGGGAGGGGCTGCTCCAGGGGAAGGTGTCTGCACTGCAGGGCATGGCCACGAGGTGCCCGAATCCCCCCTGCCACGGCGTTTCTGCCAACAGCTCCTTCTGGCCGCCTGCCCCTCTGTGCTGCCTGCAGCTGTCCCTGCCAGGAGCTGCTGCACTGCGCCCACCTCTTCTTTCCCCCTGCCCGTGCTCACAAACTCCATCCCACTCGGCTGTGCTCAGCGCTGCCCTGCAGCACCCTGCCACCAACAGGGACCTGCCAAGGGGCATCTCCATGGCTGCAGGAGCTACGGGGCAGCTGACAGAGAGCCCGGCATGGCCAGCCAGGGCAGGGTGTTCTGGGCTGACGGGGCAGCTGGCTTAGGGCACTCCAAGGGGCTTCTGCCAGACTTCCTCACCTTGCAGGGCAACCCAGCAGGACTCTCAAAGCCTACTGCATTGCCCACTGCCCTCCCAGAAACAAGACCCAGCAGCAGACCCTTCCAGGACCTGCAGCTGCATGGCCCTGCAGCCAGACACTTACCTTGTCAAGGGCTGTGCAGATTTCTCCTGCAGGCAGCTCTCAGCATCCTCCCACTCCCCACTGCCTCCAAGCCCTCTCTCCTCTCCTCTCTGTGTGCCTCTCTCCTCTCTGTCTCCTCTCTCTGTGCTGTGGTCAGAGTCCCCAGCCCTGCTGCGCTGTGCAGAGGAGCTGCTCCTGGGCACAGCTGTCTCTCTGCACCACGGACCTCTTGCCATGAGCTCTCTCTGTCCCACGAGCCCGGCCCAGCTCAGCAGCACAGCACCAGACCAAGGCACTGCAATCACCCCTCTTGGGGCTTTGCCGATGAGCCCACGAACCTCAGGCACTCAGAGACAATTGAAGACATCTCTCCAGAAGTCCAAGTCAGAGGCAAGTTTCCTGCAGTGTCCCCCTGAGGGCCAGCACTGATACAGCCTCCCTTAGAGCTCGTTAGTGCAGAACCCTGGAGGCAGTGAGGACAAGGAGACAAAGGCAATGTAAAGGTGACACTGATGTGTAGACAAACTGGATGTGTGTCATCAAGCACAAGGGCCAGGCCTTCACCTCAAGCGCTTGGGAAGGGAGATCCTTTCCCTTCATGCAGTACTCGGGTCTCTTTGTGGGGCAGTAGGAGATGGGGATGTTCATGGCCAAGTGAGGAGAATGGTACGACCCCTGCCTGCTTCATGAGTGGGGGTGAGGAGGCAATGAGGCCCTGGTGCTTTAACAATAAGATGTCTCCTCTTTGGCCTCAGTGACAGACACAACCGTAGCCATGGACACAAAGACATTGGACCTTTTCAGACTTTCAGCCTTGCCATAGCCCTTGCTCCTCTCCAAACCTAGATACCCTAGAGACTCCCAGACCTGTACCTCTTTATTGGCTATTTGTAGACACATGTCTGTGTGGTGTTACACCAGATCTGAGCTGAGTTTGATAACTTGGATCTTCTTGGTGACTATGCTCCTTGTAAGGCAGCTCTGTAGGAAGCTGGCCTGGTTCCTGCTGAGCAGGCACCACTGCTCATATGGCATCCCTCGTGGTGCCCAGGCCCTCCTCCTTCTGGGCACTGCTCACTCAGCAGTGTCCCAGTCTGCTCTGATGTGTGGGGTTCCTCTTCCTCTGCTTCACAACTAGGCTCTTCTCCTTGTAAATGTCAGGAGGTTTCTGAAGGTAAATCCTGGAATTTCTCATGGTTCCCCCAAGCAATGCTGCATTCTGTCAGCAGTTAATGTCTTCAGGAAGATGGCTCACCCTGATTGTGCTGTCTCTCACAAGATAACAGCATCAGCAGTTGCAGGACAGTTTGTATAATACAGGAGTAACTAGTTGAATGGATTTCCAGCACAGACTTAGAGAAGGTTAGGGGATGGAAGGTTGCCAGGTTCCACCTTTTCTTTGCTTCTTTCCATCCATGCAGTCATTTTGTGTAGAATTGAATCCTGAATGTCATGAAGTTGTGCAGGGACAAATTCAGAATGGCCAAATCCCAACTGAAGCTCAATCTGACTATTACCTTCAAAGACATATGCTGCATATTTTTATGTGTAAATACATTAAAATAAGAAAAAAAAAAAAAAAGGAAAAAAAAAAAAAGAAAGAAAAAAAAAAGAGCACTTAGGTGAATCTTCATCCTGTATGGGGTGTAGGGGGAAGCATATTCACAAGAGTTGAGGAAAAGGCTGAGGTACTTAATGTTCTCTTAATGTTCTCTTTGCCTCAGTGGGTGATAGTCCACCAGCTTGAACAAGCTCGGTAGCTTCTTTGTGATGTCACAAATACCGGCCCCAGGCAGGTAGCAAACCTCTCAAGAGAGATTGTTTGGGCAGGAAATAGGTTCATCACTGTGTGGTGTAATTGCCTTAAGTAACTAGGAAAATAAAACTAACATTCACATTTTTAAGGAAAAGGTACAGCATTGAAGAGGTTTTCAGGGTAGGGCATAACTGCGTTACCTGAGCGTTCCCTAGGCTTCCAACCTTAGATGCTATCGCACTGGGGAAACTTGGTGTGCTAGCCCTAAGGAACAGCACGGAGCGTAGAGTGGAGTGGAGACACCACGGCTAGGCTCTGTAATCAGGTGGGGCCTCGATTTTTCTTGTGCACAAAGCTGTACTTTTTGCCACCCTGAGCCAAAGACCTGTCATGTTTTGACAAATGCTGTACCCTAGTGTACTTTTTGCTCATTATAATATCATTATAATACCAAAACACACCTCCATCCCAAAAGCTACCCTCCTCCAAGGTGCGACCACCACTCACCGAGCATGCGCCCTGAATTTCTCGGAGCCTATTACTTTAAACAGAGACGGGAAAACTTTACACCAATCATAACTAAGATATGCTTGACTAGAGCCACTCAAGCTCCACCTAAGAGATAGAAAATAATATAAATTGGCCCAAGAGAAAGGGGATGTTAGGGAAGATACCACCGTCAGGGGAGATACCATCCCGAGGAAATACAACATCCTTAGGACCTCCTGACTCCTGGGATCAGTTGATGGGCTGAGCCCCTCTCCCCCCCCATATTGGGACGCCTTTGGGTGAGGTCTGAATACTTGCTTATAAATCTCTATAGAGTCTTTGATCCTTTTAATGCGTTTATTTCTAGGCTGCACACCTGTAACACCTGTAACACCTGTAACACCTGTAACATCTGTAACACCTATAACACCTGTGTATTTCATGTATACTAGCTTGCTTTTGCAGACAGTCACTATCACTGGCAATCCAAAAGAACCTGATTATCTGTTGCTGTAATAAACCATACTTGATTGCATTGTGATAACTCTCATTAAGTGCAATGAGGGTGAGGGTGGTTATCCGTGATAGTTCAGTGTTCTGAATCTAACCAGACCCCCAGGCGGTTAATGCGTTTTTGGTGAATGTCTGAACGGACCCCCAGACCGTTAATGCATTTTTGGTTAATGTCTGAGCAGACCCCCAGACCATTAATGCTTTGATGGTGAATGTCTGATGGGACCCCCAGACGGTTAACGTGTTTTTGGTGAATGTCTGACTGTTTCAGTAGTCTGAATCCGACCGGGCCCGTAACGGTTAATCAGCTACACCCCTTAACATGACAGCAAAATTGGCGTAGTTGGCAGGATTGCTATGGATAAACTTCTGCAAAAATACAAATGTGCCCCTTCCCAGGTGGGGAAGGAGTGGGCCCAAAAGTTTTGGAAAGATGAGGAAAAAGTGGTGGAGTGCATTGAGCAGTGTCAGGCTTCATGAAAGATTGGTCAAAGAAAGGGTAAAGGTGTGATTTGTGCTGTGTTAGGAGCCTGTTTGACTTTTGCTCAGCAAGAAGCTAAGGAAACTCCTGCTCCCAAACTGATCTCTGATGCAGAACATACCGCTTTGAAATCAGAGAATGAAATATTGAAGTCATCATTGGCCTTTGAAAGGGAGACAGGAAAAGCATTAGGAGTCAGAGTGGATAAACTTGTGAGTGAAAATAATTATCTTAAACAATTGCTGGAGAGGGTTAGTCATCTGTTAACTAAAATACAGCCTTGTGCTCTGGTTAAGCAGATTTGTAGACTGTTGTATAATGCAGACCCTGAAAGTTGGGATGGTGATATCTGGTCTTACAGTGATGATGGTGTTGAAGAGATTTCTGATTCTGAACCTCAATCGATTTCCTTGAGACCTTTGGTTAAGACTGAGACTACTGTTGATGATAATGATAAAATCCGCACTACTGTGCGAATGATTCCATGGTCGCCGGAGGAGCTGATTAAAATACAGGAGAAGTTCTCAAGGCGACCAGGGGAATCGGAAGTGAAGTATGTGTGGCGAGTTTCTCTTGAAGGAGGAGATCGAATTATGTTGAGTGAGGAAGAAACAGGTGGCTTTTGGGGACCTGGAGTGTTTTTAACCACCACACCAGGAGACCATAGTTACTCTATCACTGCACGGGCGGCATATTGGGCAGGTGGTATAGATCCCCAAGAGAGAGGGGAACCCCTGAAAATTAGAGCTACAGGCTATTCTGACCTGGCTGTAGCAGTACAAAAAGCAGCCTGTATTCAGGCGATATATGAAAGAGATGAATTTAGGAAATCCCCGATGTTAGCTCCTATTGATCCAGTTCGGTTAACCCCTCTCATTCGTGGACTCCCTGATTGTCTTAAGATGTTTGTAGCAAACACCCAGGATTGCATACAAGCTGCTCGTAGGGATGGTGATCGTGGTCGTAGGCTGAATCCAAACTCTCTTATTCCCACATGGAGTGAATTTGTCCAAGACCTAGATAAATATGGATGCCGAATGGGCTGGATTAATTCATCCAGCATTAAGCCCCAAGACCACTCTCGGCGAGTCCACCAAATCCACACTAAAAATCCCAGATACCCTAATTTTAAAAACAGGTTCAATTTTAATAAAGAAAGGGATGAGCTCTGGCGTAAGGCCCTAGCTTTGGGTGCATCCCGACCACTCTTGCGTGGTGCCTCTGTAGACGACCTCCGTACATTAGTCCAATCTCTGGGTAAGAAAAATGTTCCAGATGGAGGGGATTGCCTAACAGGAAAAAATCCTGTCCGTAAAGAATGTACACCTTCAGCACCAAGCTTAGTTGACAAAACAGAATCTCAGCAAAAAAACTCCTATCCCTGGGGAGGGCAGTGAACCACCCTGCTTGGCGGGTATTAGCAATTCAATGGCTCTCTAATGAACAATCTGACCCTATCATTGCCATTCCTGTTGGACCCTGAAAAATATTGGTAGATTTTTTTATTGACACTGGGGCCCAAATGTCAGTAATTACACATGAGACCGCACAGACCCTGGGCATAACACCTGGTCGACGCAGGGTTAAATTTACAGGAATCGATGGTGTGGAAAAACAATGCCCTACCGCAAAAATTTCACTCTGGTTGCCAGAGGAACAAAAATTAACCAGGGTAGAAGTATTAGTTGGTGCTGCATACACTAATATTTTAGGATTTGATGTACTGCGTGGTCGTATGTGGAAACTCCCTGATGGAACAGTGTGGAGTTTCGCGACGTATCAAAGGGATTCAGACACAGTAAAACTGAGCCTGCTACAAATATCTATACCCTTACCTCCCTCTAAAATTACTAATGTTCGGCAATATCTGTTGCCAGCAGCAGCACTTATGGGGATTGACGGGGTGGTAACAGAATTGGAAGAAAGAGGCATTATTAAAAGGACCCATTCACCTTATAATTCACCAGTGTGGCCAGTAAAGCCTGAAGAAATTCAAAGTGATAATGGCTCACATTTTACAGCTGCAGTGGTACAGGACTGGGCCAGAGAGGAAGGGATCCGATGGGTATTCCACACCTCCTATTATCCTCAAGCAAATGGTATTGTAGAACGCACTAATGGATTGGTCAAGCATTTCGCAAATACTCACGAATCTGGATGGCATTTGCGGTTACATGATGCCATCTATCAATTAAATAATAGATGGAGTGGAGATGGCTGCCCCAAAATGAAAGCCTTCTGTGCATCTTCTACCACAATCACTCCAAAGCACTACACTGAAATAGAAAAGCATCATACTAAAATGGAAAAGCACCCTGTAGGATTTTCTCCTGGACAGCCTGTGCTGGTAAAAATGCCTCAGATTGGAATAGTACCCATGATACTAACTACTCCCAAAAATCCCTATGCATGGGAAGCTAAAGATTGTTCAGGAAAAATACACCAGATCAGCACCCGGTGGATATCACCTTCTTTTTAACCCTGCCGGTTGAATACAACCGAGCATATTTTCTTTCTTTTTATGTTTACAGGAACCCTGAGCGAACAGTACATGGACAGCTGGAAGATGATGAATCAACAGTTTGGATTAATAATACTATGCTCCACCCTGACCTTGATGCAATCACTTCTGGTTTACAGCCAAGGAGACCCAGGCTGGCTGTGGTCCCAAGCCTATGTTAAATACACTGGGATTTGGGGAACGCAAGCCTTAAAGGAAAAATTAAACTTAGCTACCATGGTTATGCATGGAACTGAGGTGCTTTCGAGACACGAGTGGGACTGGGATAAGAGATGGCTTCCACTCCTAAAGGGAAGAATAGGAGAAGAAATCCAGGTGGGGTGTAGAATGGTTAATGGCTCAACTCACGAGAAAGCCACATCAATAACAATATCTGGAAACCAGGTGACAACAAAGTCCTGTACTACAGATGAGTGGGATTGTTGGTATAATTTTACCCTGATAGAACCCACTGTTGTAACTTGTATATGGCAACAACACTGCTCAGGTTCAGGCCTGCTGCAATCACGGTGTACAGGACTACTATTTAGATTCAAAATAGATGTGGTTGAACCTGATCCAACTACACCACCTGACCTAACTCCATACATTACATTTGATATACTGCAGTATGGAATTAGAAATATACCCAGTGACACCATAACACCTTATGATGATCCTTGGAATCATGCATTATCACGGTACAGTGCAATCATTGGAACACCTCAGAACAAAAGGGGCCTAAATTTATCTACCTTAGTTTTATAGGGAAACAAAATATTTTTGAAAGATGAATGGAGTTGGAATGATTCTCTAAAAATGACTGAACTTCAAGCCACATCTGGCCAGATAATACAAATTGGTTGTCGAATAACTAATGGATCCACTTATAATCAGCTGACTGAAATTAAGACAGTATACACTGATTCTACTAGACCACAAAATTATAGTACTGATTGTACCAAAATAATGGAACCAAATTTTGATTGCTGGTAAAATTTTACTTTCACCAAACCTATAATTGTGTACTGTCTTTGGGGTTACAGAGGCACAGAAATATTATTTGAATTCATGGTTAATACAGAAATATCATCTACTACAAAGGATAAGAAGCCTCTGCCTCCGCAGATACTTGAAAACGAACCGACTCAGCATCCCATTGGTCTAACTCCTTCCATCTTCAACACAGGTCCTTACATAATTAAAAATGTGGGACAACAACAAATTCTCTTTAACCCTAGTTGGTCCCTAAAAAGGGTAGAGCTAGCGCTGCACATTAATATCTCTGAAATTAACTCAAAATGTACCACCTTTCTGAGAACTGCCTACACCGGCTGGTTAGCATGGTTACATAGACGTTCTCTAAAACAATCTCAGCGCATGCCACAGTATGCAACTGGGTTATTAGGGACAGGATTAGGTATATTAAATAGCTTTGATGCTGAGGTCTTAATGAGTAGAATAACTGCTACTACAGATGACCTAAGGAGACTGGAACAACCAATAAAATCATCCTTATTGGCTTTAGGAGCAAATCAATGGCTTCTATCAGATGTTTTGCCCCATTGTAAACAAATTGAGGAAAATGATCATCAATTAATTGTAAATGCCCTTGGAAAAACCCAAGGCAATACCTCCCTTGCCTTGAGCTGCATCCAAGCGCAGTTATGGATACAATCTCTAGCAGCAGCTATTATTAGAGAGGGAGAAGGAGGAACTTTGCCCACTGAAATTTGAAAATTGATTTCGGATAATGCTTCAGAATTTGAAAAAGAATTTCAAGCATGGTGGCAATTAGTCAACTTTACCCATTATGCAGAAAATGATCAAATTGTTGCCTTTATACTTACTATAAGTAATGCCACCGTATACAATGTATGCCCAATCATTGTATTAGGACTCAGTCATAATGGAACTATACTTTATCCTAAAGAGCATAAAGTATGGGCCCATCAAAAGGGAGGAAAGTGGCAAACAATTGATGTAAATGCATGTATTGTGCGTGAACAAAAAGGTTTCATCTGTGAAAGTAACACGCGGGAATCTCAAGATATTTGTCTTGACACTGAGCAAAATATTTGCCACTTTGAGATACATCCTAATGAAACCCTTGAAACTGTACTTGTATATATTGGGAAAGGTTGTGTTTGTATGAGAACTCATTGTGATTCTATAGTCGTAGATGATACAGTGGCAGATACCAGTAATCACTCTAATGTTTGTGTTTGCAATTTTACCAAAATTCTAGGATGTGATTTTAAATACTCAGCTCCTGTCACTTCTTATAAACTTATTGCATCTAATTATATTCTGTTCCATGAACTGCTGCCTACTCCTATTGGAATGAACCTCACCTTGGTGAAGAAATTGCTGGTACATGAGGACCTGAAACAGCTGATGACACAAGCCCGAGAAAATGGACAAAAGACTCTGATTACTGTCCATCATGATGCACAAGAAATACATCGAGTGATGGAAAGAGTAAAGAGAGATGAGAGACACCATTGGTGGGACACTTTGTTTGGATGGTCGCCAGCTGCCACGGGAATCTTCAACAAGATGCTTCACCCTGTCGTTGTTCTGTTAATACTCACTGTATTACGTTTTATACTGACAATTAGTTTGTATGTTAAATTCTGGTTTATGATGAAACGTTTAGCATCCCTACACAATGTACATACACTCGATAAACCTCATCCCGAGAATGTATGTGATATCCCCGACATATTCCAACTGTCGTGAAGCTTGAGTGACTATAGTCACGGGGTGGATTATGTGGTGTAAATGCCTGAAGTAACTAGGAAAATAAAACTAACATTCACATTTTTAAGGAAAAGGTACAGCATTGAAGAGGCTTTCAGGGTAGGGCATAACTGCATCACCTGAGTGTTTCCTAGGCTCCCAAACTTAGATGCTATCGCACTGGGGAAACTTGGTGTGCTAGCTCTAAGGAACAGCACGGAGCGTAGAGTGGAGTGGAGACACCACGGCTAGGCTCTGTAATCAGGTGGGGCCTCGATTTTTCTTGTGCACAAAGCTGCACTTTTTGCCACCCTGAGCCAAAGACCTGTCATGTTTTGACAAATGCTGTACCCTAGTGTACTTTTTGCTCATTATAATATCATTATAATACCAAAACACACCTCCATCCCAAAAGCTACCCTCCTCCAAGGTGCGACCACCCCTTAACGTAACACTCTGAACACAGGAGGGATGACTTTTAAAAGGGTGATTTGTGCTTTTAGACTGTGGTTGTCAAACATGTTGTGCTTTAACCTGTCAGGCACCTCAGCACCACACAGCTGTTAGCTCACACCCACCCCTAAAAAGACAATGGGTTGAAATAAAGATAATGTAAAAGGACAGAAAATGAAGAGATAGGAATAACAGTAACAATACTAATAATATATAATAATATACATTATTTTTATTATTGTTATATGTATAAGGCAAGTGATGCACAGTGCAATTGCTCATCACAAACTGACCGATGCCCAACCTTTCCCCAAGCAGGGGTCCCACAGAACCTGGACAGCCTGCATTAGGCTCTTGTGTGCAGGTCCCTTGACCTTACTTTGTTTTAGGGCAATACAAGCCTTCAGAATGATTTGGAATATTTGCTTCCCTTTCTCAAATCCTTCTGTTGCTGTGTTGCCCCATGTGATGGGGCATCAATATGTTGGAAGTGTTCAGGAGCTTCCCTGTGTTCCAGGGCAGTCTGGATCAGCCCATGGCAAAAGTAGGGCTGTGCTTCCAGCCCTGGGGCAGTTGATTCCAGGTGGGCAGGACTCCCCTCCACGTGAAAGCAAAGTGTGGCCTTCGTACTGCCACCAAAGGGATGGAGAAAAATGCATTAACAATATTAATTGTGGCATAGCACTTGGCTGCCTTTGACTCCAGTTCATACTGAGTGAAGTTCTAGCACGCATGGCACAGCAGCACTCAGTGGTGGTGGGACTTCATTCAAGCCACAGAAGTGCACCATTATCTTCCACTCACCATTCAAATTTTGCACTGTCCATATGGGACTATTAAAGGGTGAGAGAGTATTGCTGATCACTCCTTGGCTCTCCAGTTGACGAACCAGCTCATTGATGGGAATCAGGGAGTCTCTGTTAGTGCAATATTACCTCGGGCACACTGTTGTGGTAGCGATTGACACCTGCTGCTCATTGGCCATCAGCACCTCCACAGCAGAAGGGTCCTGTGAAAGAGTGGGCAAGGTAGACAACTGTTTCCTGTCTTCCGTCTCCAAGACAGCTATGCCATAAGCCCACCAATACCCTTGTGGACCTTTGAAATACCCGCTCCTGAAGTAGTCTATGCCAAGGCTACACAGAGCCTCCAGGCCAGTCCCAGTGCGTTGCATTTTCCACTCCTCCCCCATTAGACTCACTTCAGCCTCCAATACAGTTAAGTCTTGGGTTTGATGTGCCAGGCCAATAATCCTCAAAGTCCAATACACCTGATTGTCCTCTCCCTCCCCCAGGGTGGAAGCTGTGCCCCTCTAGTCCTGCTCATAGTGTTCTTTACTCTGTTTGGAGGATTACCCACTAGAAATTGGAGCAGCAAGTGTCTCAGAAGAACCACTTTTTGACAAAGTTTTTCCTTGTGCTTCATGTATCCATGCCTGTAAGGTGGAGGTCAATTTTTGCATCCCATTTTCTCATGGACTCTCCATGGTCACACAGTCGAAAGCACAGGATGGAACCTTGTATGTAACCGCTCTATCACCTTTCTTGAGCAGAGGGATGCTTACATCTGATAGCTGAGCTATTGGTTCGTGCAGGTGGGGAGGAAGCCGTATTCTCTTGGAGCTGTTGGACCTCTTGGGAAAGTTTATTTCTGGACAAGACACAGGCCCATAGGGAAGAAGAGAGACTTTCTTTGTAATGCCATAGTTGGCTAGCCAATTCATCCACCATGGGTTCCTCTTGGTCTTTCCTGGTCATCACTGCCAATGGGTTGGCATATGATGATGGTGTGCTCTGTACAAACTCCTGCCACATGGGTCATATACACTTGACTTCATCTGGATCTTTGGATAGCTGTTTGTTATCTAGGTTTCTACAAATGGCCTTCAGCTTGCCTAATTTCCTCAGGTACTGGATACCCCTCTGCATGGTGGTCCATTTTCCTGGTTGACATACAAGATCTTCCTTCAAGGGAGACCTTTTCTTCGAGCATGATGGGAGTAAGTTCCTTCTGCACTTTTCTAATGCCTTTGTCAATCATCCCTCACCTACAGGAGGATCCCAGCTGCTTGGCTTCCCTGCCCTCTAATTCCAGGCTATTGGCCCTGTTCTCCCCCCACGGGAGCAGCCAGCTGACAATGTGCTCACCGAGATGATGGCTGAAATCATTTCCAATACCTCGTAGCTTACCCTGGGAAAGGGACCATTTGGTTTCTGATGCTTATATGATCTCTTCTTTTTTGTCCTCCTGCTTCCAAGATGGCCCAACTTTGGAGAAACCTGCCTCATCTTCTTTTTTCTCCTTTCTTGTCTGTGTAGGAGTTTCCTTCCTTTCTAAAGAAAAACTGAGTTTTTCACACCCACTGTTTTCTCTTGCATGTAGAGGCAACCGATACTGGCTTAGGTTGGTTCTCTGGCCCAGTGATGTGGCCCATTGCAGGGGCTGGAGTGGCTGCAGGGACCATCACAGGAGTTGTTCTGGCTGCGGGGCCTTTTGGATGAGTTGGAGTGGCTGCAGAGCCTATTACAGGTTTGGGAGTGGCTATAGGGCCTATTATAGGGATGTGTTTAACCTTAAGCCCATTGCAGGAGCTGGAGTGCCTGTAGGGCCTGTTGCAGGGTTTGGAGTGGCTTTGGACAGGCTCTGGGCCTGTCAAAGGGGCTGGAGTGTGCCTGCAGGAAAAGTCACAGGGGTTGGAGAGGTGTGGACTATAGCTTCATAATCATTCCTTAACCACCAGCATATTGCATTGTTTTGTGTCTCTTTGGAATTGCCGGGGTAATGACATGCTTAAGCATTTCACAGTTTTGTTTAAGATTGCACTTGCTCAGAGGTGAAGTTCCAAAGCCCTGGACGTGTCCACTGCTGTAGGTGCCTGCCCAGATCCTTGAACTCTCCCTGCCACTCCTAACTTTCCCACCTCTTGACAGATCTCTGGATGGCACATTTAAGTAGTTGTTTAAACTTAAACAAAACCTGAATTGCATTCAGGAGACCTAAAAATAGGAACATGCTGGTTTGACCATCCCAAGGATATTCAAAGCTTTGAAGAGCTATTGTAATTAGCCTGGAGGAGAAGCACGAGGTGGAAGAGAAAGGGAGAGTGAAGAAGTGGGGAAAACCATCCCCTACCACCCTGCATAGATTTACTCTCGAGGAGAAAAGGCAAAGACTGTAATTTTTAATAGTTTCCAAGAGATGAAGAGATGGTTCCTGAGGTATTGAGGGGGCAATAATTTTATCCTATCAGAAGTCAGTGTTAGCCAATACAGCAAGGCAGTAACCTTAAACCAGCCCCCAGAACTGATAAACAGCATGACATGGAAGACAGACAGTTAACAATGTGCTATACAACACAGTTCTGAAAAGAAGCACAACAGACCCCAGATCAAAAAGATCAATATTGTGATCAGCAACTGTTAAACTGATCTAATGCTTATAACAATTTATTTTTAAAATGCTGTGGTCAGATCTGTCATCCTGTTGTGAGGAATGTTTTAACAATTCGTGTCCATAAAGAACAATTCTGTTTGAATCGTTTGAATCCTGTCTGCCTCTGGGCCCTGCACTGGCAATTCAATTCTTGAACCACAGATGCAGTGTGTCCCAGTCTCCCCCTCATTCTAGTCAATTTATCACTTCTTAAATTTATGAACCTGTTTGCTTTTGTTATTCCGGACTTCTATTTCTAACACTGCTATAGATGTGTCTGTGAATGGCTGGGGAAGAATGTTTTAATTACTCGTGTGTCTGGGAGTTTCAGAACAACTGATAACAACTAGTGACTGTTATGGGATACTATGTGGATCTTTGGTATCTGGTTAGGGGGGGCCGAGAGATAAAAAGGAAGGAGAAAGAAGCTGAAGGACGGCTGGGAGACAAGACTTGAAGAGGATGTTCTGTAAACTTGGTATGGTGCCCAGTAAGTACAAAGGTGGAGAGGAAGACTACGAGCCTTCAGCATGAAAGACCCCTAGAGACCCCCAGAAGAGACCCCAGAGGAGATTGCGCATGCTCCAGTAGGAGGGACTGCACCCCGGAAGCTAATTTTAATAATCTATTTTTTTTTAGAAGTAGTAATGAATATGTATTAGTCTAGGAGCATAAAAATCAGCTGCTTGATGTAACTGGTGTGCATCCTTGTGGAGCGGAGACTCCCGGTGCACCCAGTGCTGTTTGCTTACCTCTATTCCTTTATATCCTTTAATAAATCCTATTTTTCATTTAATTCTAATTTGAATCCTGAGCCATTTATAACACTGTCATCTCAACCTGTGTGCTCCACGCTAGGCACCAAGAAGACTTGCTGTGGTTTGACCCTGCAGGCAGCTCAGCACTGTGAAGCTATTCATCCAGTGGGACAGAGGAGAGAACTCGGAGGAAAAGGAAAAAAAAAATAGTTAATGGGTTGAGATAAAGGCAGTTTAATAGGACACAAAAGGAATTATTATTATTATTACTATTATTATTATTATTATTGACACCAATCGGCTAAGGTCATGATATTCTTGTGTGTGTATCAAAAGACAGGAAAGGTGGTGGTGATTAATCGGAAAGTGACAGAGCTGAGCATTACAGATTGTATGGAATAAGTGCTGGATATTGTCTTAGTTTTGTCTGAGATAGAGTTAATTTTTCTTCCTAATAGCTGGTATGGTGCTGCGTTTCATATTTACAGAATCACAGAATAGTTTGGGGATGAAAAGACCTTACAGATCACATAATTCCAACTCACCTCCCATGGGCAGGGAAACCTTCCACTAGACCAGGTTGATGAAAGCCCCATCCAACCTGGCCTTGAATGCATCACGGAATGGGGCACAGATCTAATAGATCCTTGTCCTTCTTACACAGGGAGCCCCAGAGCTGAATGCAATCCTTGAGGTGTGGCCTCACCAGGGCCAAGTACAGAAGGGTACTTAGGGTGTCAGGTCTGTGGTTAGGTTATGGGTAAGATTTGTGGAATAGTTTTTTTTTTTACATCTGCCTAGAAGTCTAGGTTTAATGGAGCATGTTAATGCTAGTATTGAAGGCAGGGATTAGGGTGAGCACAAGAGTAAAGGCAAGGGCAAAGGACTATGGGCTGAGTTTTGCTTCATGGAATATTTTGAGTTCAAGCATTAGAATAGGGGATTCCTGTCAGGCTGCTGGATTAGCATTTAGGTTTAAGGATTACTCTTTAAAACACTTCAAATATGGGTTTTCTTTAAAACTGGTTACTCTTTACAATTGGCTAACAGCCTTACATCAATGTTTTAATTCTGTGTTAAAGCAGCTTCAACATTACCTGAAGCCTCTTACCTCTACTAAATCATTGTAGAGGTTCACTCACCCTTCTCCCTCCCTCTCTAGGGATGTCTGGATCAGCCCCTGGCTTTGTGTTTCATGGATTACTGAGGGCAGACTGAGAGACATCAGTCAAGGCAGGGAGGTGCTCAGAGCAAGGTGAGAGCAAGGTGGGGAAGCAAGGTGGGTATCTAAGTCCTGCAGGGAAACAGGTGCAGACGTGACAGCATAGGACAGCGTGTGGTGGTTATTGTCAAGGATCTTTTGCAAGATGAAAGCCCCGACAGAGCCAACAGCTTTGTGTGCTGGGCTCCGGCTCTTGTCTCCGTCAGTGATGCCTATGAGGAGACACCTCATCCTTACAGCAATAGGGCCTCAATGCCTCCTCATCCCCCTCCAGGAGCCTGGGAGATGTCCTCCTGTAGCCTTGTACTTGGCACTGCCCTTACCCACTGAGCACTGACCCAGGAAGAGCCCTAAACTTTGCTGGAGGGACAGCATCTCCCTTCCCAGAGGCTGGGGTCAGGCCTGACTGTTGGACTTCATGGGACACATCAAGGTTTCCTCAGCATCAGGGCCACCTTTCCTGGGCCTTGGTCTCCCTGTCATCACTGCCTGCCCTTTTCTGCTCTAACAAGTCCACGGGGAGGCCTTGACAGTAATGTCCCTCAGTGGGACCGTTAACACTGTGAGAGGCTTTGGAGTTTGCATCAGACTTGGACTACTTGAGAAGCTGCTTAAGCCAACCAAAAAACGCCCCTCTGTCAGGCACAGCATTGCTGGGGGCACTGCGTGCAGCTGGCATGGGGAGAGGAGAGAAGGGGGAGAGAGGTTCAGGGCAGCCTGGGCAGGGGGAAGGCAGGGGAGAGCTGGCAGAGGGAGAAATCTTGCCAGCCACCTCCCCATGGTAAGTCTCTGGGTGCAGGGCAATGCCGCTGCACACCCTGGAGCTAGCCCAGCCCTCAGCTGATGGGAGCTGTCAGGAGGACGCTCAGTGTTGAAGGGCATGCAGGGCTTGCGTGCTGCAGGGTCAGTGTGCAGGGCCCGAGGGCTCCCTCCTCTTGGGCGCGGCTGCAGGCTGTGCAGCCGGGGGTTCAGGCGGGGGTGGCCAGGGCTGTGGTGCAGAGCAGGGTCCCTGCTGTGCCCCAGGGGCTGTGTGCCAAGGCAGGGCCTCTGCTACCTGTCAGGCTCAGCACTCAGCCTGCCCGGGGAGCTGCCCAGGGGCTGCGGGGAGAAGCTGCGGGTGGAAGGAGCCCCCCTGGTACTGCAGGGCAGGGCAGGGTCCTGCTGCTGCTCAGAGCCTGCTGCCTGGGGCAGGCTGCTCACAGCCACACACCTCCCCAGGGCACTGCACTGCAGAACTGCCCGGCAAGAGCTACCTGAAGGCAGTGCACTTTTTAGAATCTGCTTCATTTTCCTGCCCATGTGCTGAGGCAGAAGGATGGTAATGGAGTAGGAGCATCTCTAGTAGAGACTAAGGCTCCTTGAGCATTGCTGCTGCTCTGAGGCACCTCACACACCTCAGCATACAGACATTACTGGCATCACCTTTGTTGTTTCTTAGGGAATTATTTGACCTTCTCCTCATGTCCTGCTGACAGGGACATGACCCTGGCCTATGGACTTCTCAGATCACTCAGGGTTCCCTTTTTCCTGTTGCTGTAGACCAGGACTGACTGCTGCAGAGCACACAGCACAGCCCCCTGCTTCTTGTGGCACCCTCAGAACACCAAGCAGAGAAAAGACAAGGAGCTGATGAAAGCTCTTCCTGAAATGAATGAGGCAGTATGTTGTTTGTGTGGTGGTTGTTGAGATGTGCAAAGTATTTTGGTCAGAAAAGTCCTTACATTTTGCACAGCCTTTGCTTCATTAGGACAAGCTCCCTTGTTCAAAGGCAAGAAATGTGTAACAGCAGCTCCATAACTGAGTTCCTCTTCCTGGCATTTGCAGGACCCCATGCCCAGAACGAACAAATGCCCAACAGCAGCTCTGTTAGCGAGTTCCTCCTGCTGGCATTTGCAGACAAGCGGGAGCTGTAGCTCCTGCACTTCGCACACTTCCTGGGCATCTACCCGGCTGCCCTCCTGGGCAACGGCCTCATCCTCACCGCCGTAGCCTGTGACCACCGCCTGCACACCCCCATGTACTTCTTCCTCCTCAACCTCACCCTCCTTGATCTGGGCTCCATCTCCACCACTGTTCCCAAAGCCATTGCCAATGCCCTCTGGGATGCCAGGGTAATTTCCTACACAGGATGTGCTGCACAGCTCTTTTTGCTAGTCTTTTTGATTTCATCAGAATTATCTCTTCTCATCATCATGGCCTACGACCGCTACATCACCATCTGCCAGCCCCTGCACTACGGAAGTCTCCTGGGAAACAGAGCTTATGCCCAAATGGCAGCAGCTGCCTGGGGCAGTGGCTTTCTCCAAGCTGTGCTGCACATTGCCAATACATTTTCACTGCCCCTCTGCAATGGCAATACCCTCAACCAGTTCTTCTGTGAAATCCCCCAGATCCTCAGTCTCTCCTGCTCAGACTCCTACCTAAGGGAAGTTCAACTTACTATGGTTACTGCTTTTCTATTTGGGGGTTGTTTTGTTTTCATTGTGGTGTCCTATGTGCAGATCTTCAGGGCTGTGCTGAGGATGCCCTCTGAGCAGGGCCAGCACAAAGCCTTTTCCACATGCCTCCCTCACCTGGCTGTGGTCTCCCTCTTTCTCAGCACAGTTATCTTTGCCCACCTGAAGCCCCCATCAATTTCCTACTCTTCCCTGGATGTTGTTCTGGCATTTCTGTACTTGGTGGTGCCTCCAGTAGTGAACCCCTTCATCTACAGCATGAGGAACAAGGAGATCAAGGTTGCCATGTGGAAAGTGATGACTGGGTGTTTTTCTTCAGCAATATATTGCCTGCCTTCTTCTGTAAATCACTCGTAATGTAAATCATGATAGGCGAAGCCAGTGGGTATTATGTTCTTGTGTTGTTATTGGTGTTCTTTTTTTTTTTTTTTTAATTTATTGTATCAAATATTTTCCACAAAGAAATATAATTCTTCATTTTGCTGAGTATTTAAACCAATTAAAGTGACTTTATGTCTTATATCCTTCCTCTGAGACATTTTCTGTGGCTGCAGAGGCAGTGCCTGTGTACAGAGGTGGAGGGGAAAAGAGTCGTGGCAGTCCAGCCTGGGAGCACCTGGGTCCATGCAGAGCTGCTCTCCTGCCACTGCCACCCTCTCCTGCTGAGCCCTGTTGGCAGTTTAAGGCTTGACTGCTCCTGTAGCTTGGTGCCAGTGCTGCTGTGAGGCTATGCTGGGACTGCAGGCAGGGACAGGCAGTGGGCACATGAGTGACACAGCTGGCCTCCAGAACAGCATTTCCCTCCTAAAAGGGCCATGCCTGAAGGCTCACGTCATCTTTCAGAGTTGCTGTCACATCAGAACATGCTCAACGAGAGTCCCAAAGGCTCCCTGGGACATAGGATGTTCTGGGAGAAGAGCAGGGCCTGTCCAGGTGCAGCACAGACACAGGAACAGAAACCCTTTGCAGCTGCTGCTACCTGCAGGCACATCGTGCACACATGGAGAGAGGAACAAGAGCAAGCACAAAGGCCATCAGCTATCCCTAGGGGTGTCATGAAGGCTAGTGGGGCAGAGTGTCTTTAGGTCCCTTCATCCTGAGAGTAACAACCACGGGGCATCTGCCTGAATAGCAGAGAATAGTCCAGGTGGAAGGCACCTTCAGAGACCGTCTAGTCCAAAGTGCGAGACCTGAATGCAGCTCTGCAATGTGTTTCCTTGAACCCTCAAGGTCCCTGTGCCCATTCCTCATGCTGTGGGGCATCTCAGAGGAGGACAGAGCGGGGCGATGCACGCAGCACAGGGCTGAGGTGCCTCCCAGCCTCTGGCAGTAGCTGCAGGAGCCAGAGGGACCCTGCAAGTGCTGCAGTGCACTGCCTGTGTGTGTGTAAGGCAGGGACTCGTGTCTCTGAACAGCCCAGTGTGAATGGATAGAGAGCAGCTCTGAGGAGAAGGACCTGGGGTGCTGGTGGATGAAAGGCTCAACATGTGCCGACAATGTGAGTTTGCAGCCCAGAAAGCAACTGTATTCTGGGCTGCATCAATCAAGTTTGGTCCAAAGGTTGACAGAGTTGATTCTCTCCCTCAGCTCTGCTTTTCAGTACTGCATTCAGCTCTGGGGCCCTAAACTCTAGAAGGACATGGAAGTATTAGAAGTAGTCTAGAAGAGGCCAAAAACATGATAGAGAGGCTGGGGCATCTTTTCAGTGAAGACTGGCTGAGAAAGTTGGTTCTCTTCAGCCTGGAGAGACCCTATAGGAGCCTTCCAGTACCTAAAGGGGGCCTAAAAGAGGGTGCTTTAAAATTAGGTATAAGGAAGACATTCTTTCCTTTGGGGGTGATGGTCAATGGAACAGGTTGCCCAGAGAAGTTGTGTCAACGTATCCCTTGCCCCTTCGTGGCCAGAAGCCTCCCATGCCAAACCATGATAGACGCCCCCCCCCCCCCCCCTCAAGAAGTTGTTGTTTAACCTCATCTTTTCTGCATGGGGCCTCCTCTGCACCACAGAACCCAATCTCAGCTCCCACTTTGCCACAAGCACTCTGCATGGGCGCTACAGGGCCTAACTCTACCATGTCCTGCCCTGGTTCTGCCATCGCGCTGGGCAGAGGAGAGGGTGACAACAGCAAAGGGATGTGTTTGGGTGTGGAATGTGGGGCCCGGCAGAGACAAGGAGTCGGAGGGGACAGGGTGAGGCAGCAAAGGCAGCATGAGCAGTGCTGTTGGTGCGGGGCCACGTTTGTTCGAGGAGCCTGAGTGGGCAGCAGCTGGCAGGAGGCGAGGGTGATACTGTAAAGCCAGTCAAAGTAACTCTCTAAGACTCAATTTGGAGTTTTAGAAAACAGGCATTCTTTTACGGAGGTGCTGGACACACAGGGGATCACTCCAGTGCTTACAGAAGTGTTTGAGCTATAGGGGTTATATACAAGCAAAACATACATGTTAATCAGATTTCCCCAAAATATATTCATACTACTTCCTGTAACTCATGAAAATCAGTAAGTGTCGCTGACACATGCACATTTGTTTCCATTGTCTCTCAGGGGTCTCTGGTGGTCATCGGTAGTCTTCCTCACTATGTTCATTAGTTGAATCCAGTTCTTGTCCATGCTCAAGTCATTGAAATCTTTCTTCTCTTATTCTTTCATATCAGGCATGCATACAAAGCTTAGTTGGTTACACATCCAAGGATATAAGCATAGCATGAGTTCCTCACCTAATCTTCTGACACGTGCTCTAGGCCTGGGTCACCTTGCCCTCATTCTGAGATAAAAGTCTGTAGGCTCTTATAGATAAATCTGACTAATTAGTGACTAAAGTAACATGAGGGATGAAAATTTCTAAACTTCCTTCTCTCTAACAAAACCTAGTAAAGGTTTCACCTATCTGTTAACGAAGCTTTTCAAATTTGATGCCATTGTTCTGTCAAGGAAGAGACCATTTTACCTTTGATCTTGGTATCGAGGGGAGGCCAGGAAGCCCGTCCCAAGGCTGCTCCTGCCAGCAGAGACAAGGCCGGGGATGAGGGGAGGAGAGGGGAATGGGAGGGCCGTGGTGAGGTCCCTGCCGCTGTACGGCCTGGTTGCCTCGCAGGAGATGTGCTGGCCAGCAGGCCTTGTGAGGTCACCCAGCACCTCACAGAGCACCCCAAGGCAGCAGGGATGGCACTGGAGAGGCGGGTGGCAGAGCCCAGCCAGGGGCTGGCTGTGGGTCCCCTCTGCTGCAGCCGCCTGATGGAGCGTGGCAGGAGGAGGGCAGGCAGGGCTTGGGGCCACTGAAAATAAGGCGCCTAAGGGGCTAGAGAGAGGTCAGTTCTGCTTCAGGATCTCCTGCCCGAGCAGGAGGAATGTGACTGTGGCAGGGACTGTGAGGTCACTTCTGTCTCTGTGGTTCATAGGGCAGCAAGAGGAATGTGTCACAGAAAGGGAATGTGAGTTCACTTCTGCCTCTGCAGTGGATAGGGCAGCAGCAGGAACGTGTTACAGAAAGGGACTGTGAGGTCACTTCTGCCTGTAGCTGGCAGGTCACCCTTGAGTTCTCCCTGGGATCTGGACTTTTGGGCTGACATCTGCCAGTGGCCCTGCTAGGCCAGCAGAAGGCACCTGCATGGCATGCTGACAGTAGGATCCCCTCTGCCTCCATAGCCAGGAGGACCCCAACAGAAAGAAGGCCCCAGTATGGGTCTTCATGGGCCTGCATAAGTACCTCAGCCTCTACCTTATCTCCAGATCAACACCAGATTTTCCCAACATCTAATAAATGATGATGATTCTCCTTAATCCTCCTTTATTTAAAGTATTTATATAAACAGTTTTTGATTGTCTTTGACAGTAATAGACAGATTTAGCGCTAGCTGGGCTTTGGTCTTTATAATTTTGAGCTGCACAACCCCAGAACATTCAGGACACAGCTCCAGACAAACTGACTGCATGCATGAGAAGGAAGCAGGGAAGCGGTGGAACCTGGCAGCCTTCCATCCCCTGCCGTTCTGTGACTCTGTGCAGCAATTCCATTCAACTGGTTACTCTTGTGTTATCCAAACTTTCCTGCAACTCCTGATGCTGCTGTCTTGTCAGAGTTAGCACAATCACACGAAAGTTGGACCATCTGCCTGCAGACATTAATAGCTGACAGAATGGAGCATCCGTGCGGGGGGAGCTTGAGAAACTGCAGAATTTTTCCAACAGAAATCTCATGACATTTACAATGAGAAGAGCTTTGTCCTACACCAGAGGAAGAGTAACCCCACACATCAGGGCAGACTGGGACCCAGTTTCCCAGTCTACATGCAACAGGGAAAGAGGTGCAGGTCTGGAAGACGCTAAGATAACTCTGGTCATCAGAGAAGCAAGGACATAGGCAAAGCTGAAAGTCCCAACAAAGTGAGATCTTTGTGTTCATGCCTGCAGTTGTTGTCTCTGTCACTGAGGCCTATGAAGAGACAGCTCACTGCTAAAGTACCAGGGCCTCCTCATTCCCCCTGATGAACCAGGCAGGGGTCGTACCATTCTCCTGCACATCCCCATCTCCTACTGCCCCAGGAAGAGCCCGAAGCAAGGTGGAAAGGGAAAGGATCTCCCTTCCCAGAGGCTGGAGGTCAAGGCCTGGCCCTCGTGCTTGGTGAAACACATCCAGTTTGTCCACACATCAGTGTCACCTTCACACTGCCTTTGTCTCCTTGTCCTCAGTGCCTCCAGTGTTCTGCTCTAATGAGCTCCAAGGGAGGCTGTGTCAGTGCTGGCCCTCAGGGGGACACTGCAGGAAACTTGCATCTGACTTGGACTTCTGGAGAGATGTCTTCAATTGTCTCTCAGTGTCTAAGGTTTGTGGGCTCATCACCAAGGCCCCCAGAGGGGTGATTCCAATGCCTTGGGCTGGGCCTGTGCTGCTGAGCTGGGCCGGGCTCCTGGGACGGAGAGAGCTCCTGACAAGAGGGCCGTGGTGCAGAGAGACAATTCTGCCCAGGAGCAGCTCCTCTACACAGCGCAGCAGGGCTGGAGGCTCTGACCACAGCTGGCACGGGGAGAGGAGAGAAGGAGAGAGGGCTTGGAGGCAGTTGGGAGTGGGAGGATGCTGAAAGCTGCCTGCAGGAGAAATGTGCACAGCCCTTGACAAGGTAAGTGTCTGGCTGTGGGTCCATGCAGCTGCAGGTCCTGGAAGGGTCTGCTGCTGGGTCTTGTTTCTGGGAGGGCAGTGGGCAATGCAGTAGGCTTTGAGAGTCCTGCTGGGTTGCACTGTGAGGTGAGGAAGTCTGGCAGAAATCCCTTGGAGTGCCCTAAGCCAGCTGACCCTGGACAGCCAGGAGCAGAGTGGCCAAGACTCCTCCAGACACTGCAGGGGTGCAGCTGGGATGCTGGGACACCCCAGCTTGTGGAAATCCAGCTCTGTTCATGGGGCATCCTCCTGGGTTGGAGGCTGCTTTCCAGAAGCATGCAGCTCTCTAGCGGCATCGTTGCTTTATCCAGGTGCCCCAAGAACACAACACCTATGTGCTAAGGCCCTGTCCATGCTGCTGGATGGCTGTCTGTGGGCAGCATAGTGTGAAGGAAACCAGGAAGAGCTGAGGTCCTGCTCAGTCCCCCAGAGACAAGGTGAGTTTTCTATCCAGCTGCACTTGGACTTGGGGTTCTCAGCTTTCTCCAGTTTCTTCTCAGGGAAAAAACGGAGTGGGATGGTCCTGCATCTCAAAGACGGGAGATACAGGGCAGCTTAGACCAAGAGTAGTGGGTAATGGTTTCTTGAACTCTGCACACAGATGAGTTGTTTCCAACAACACTGCAAATCTCATTGACCTAACAAGTGGACTGAATTTGAATTTCCCCCATGTTCCTGCTTCCCTACTGCTGCACAGCAGGAAGGACTCATCTACAGCCCACAGCAGCCCGTGCTCCCAGTGCCACTCTCATCCAGCAACAGCCAGATCCCAAGCAAGAGAGCTGCAGAGAGGTTCTCTGCAAAGTGAGAGGCACAGGTGGACTGGTGCTTTAAGGCTTGCAGTAGGTTTTCCTCAGAGAAGTTTGTTGTAAATTTGTTCTGTCTTCTCCTCTTCAGCAGACAAATGTCTACAGAACCAGCAAATGCCCAACAGCAGCACTGTGAGTGAGTTCCTCCTGCTGCCATTCGCAGACACGCGGGAGCTGCAGCTCCTGCACTTCGCGCTCTTCCTGGGCATCTACCTGGCTGCCCTCCTGGGCAACGGCCTCATCCTCACTGCCGTAGCCTGTGACCACCACCTCCACACCCCCATGTACCTCTTCCTCCTCAACCTTGCCCTTCTTGACCTGGGATCCATCTCCATCACTCTGCCCAAAGCCATGGCCAATGCCCTCTTGGACACCAGGATCATCTCCTATCAAGGCTGTGCTGCACAGGTCTTCTTTTTATTCTTCTTGGTTGGAGCAGAGTATTCCCTTCTCACCGTCATGGCCTACGACCGCTACGTTGCCATTTGCAAGCCCCTGCACTATGGGAGCCTCCTGGGCAGCAGAGCTTGTGCCCAGATGGCAGCAGCTGCCTGGGCCAGTGGCTTTCTCAATGGTGTCCTGCACACGGCCACTACATTTTCCCTGCCCCTTTGCCATGGTAATGCTGTGGACCAGTTCTTCTGTGAGATCCCCCAGATCCTCAAGCTCTCCTGCTCAGATGCCTACCTGAGGGAAGTTGGGGCACTCGTGTTTAGTTTTTCTTTAGCATTTGTTTGTTTTGTTTTCATTGCTCTGTCCTATGTGCAGGTCTTCAGGACAGTGCTGAGGATGCCCTCTGAGCAGGGCCGTCACAAAGCCTTTTCCACGTGCCTCCCTCACCTGGCTGTGGTCTCCCTGTTTGTCAGCACTGCCGTGTTTGCCTACCTGATGCCCAACTCAATCTCTTCGCCATCCCTTGACCTGGTGGTGTCATTTCTGTACTCGGTGGTGCCTCCAGCAGTGAACCCCGTCATCTACAGCATGAGGAACCAGGAGCTCAAGGAAGCCTTGAGGAAACCCTGGATATAGGCCTCTTTATCATTTATAATGGGACCACAATCCTAACAAGTGTCTTTAAAAAATAAATAAATCTATTAAGATAATCTTTTGTATTATTTTCCCTTTATAGTGTCTTCTGAAGTTATACCTGAATATTCTGAATATTCTTAGTTTCCTACCCCCTAATTATTATATATATATATTTGTGTTGGGTCTGTCTGAGCTGGAGTCACCTTTTCCCTGCAGCAGCCCGCACAGTGCTGTGCTCTGCACTTGTAGCTGGAACAGCACTGATATCACTCCAGTGTTGTGTCTATTGCTGCATAGTGCTGGCACAGCATCAGTACTCCTTCCAAGCCCCCAAGAGCCAGCAGGCTGGGGGTGGGCAAATGATGGGGAGGGGACATTGCCGGGGCAGCTGACCTAAACCAACCAAAGGGATATTCCATAACACCTGATGTCACACTCAGCAATAAAAGGGGGGGCTCTCGTGGGGGAGGGGGCTGTTCCTCCTGAACAACCACTACGCGTTTGAGGCCCTGCTTCCCAGGACGTGGCTGAACACCGCTCGCTGATGGGAAGTAGAGAATAATTTTTTCCTCTCTCTGTGCTTCCACATGGACTGATTGCTTCTTTTGTCTCTGTTTTTACCTCCCATTCCCTTTCCCTTTAATTAAAACTTTCTTATCTCAAACCTCGAGTTCTCTGTGTTGTATTTTCTCCCCCTTCCTCTTTGAGGAGAGGGGGAGTGAGAGAGTGGTTGTGGTGGAGCTCGGCTGCCCACCTGAGTAAAACCACCACAATATTTAACCAAAAATCTTATTACTCGCAATAAAGACTCGAGCAGGTATTCACTGGTCTCAGCAGCCCCAGCACGCAGGAGGGGCTCAGGACCAAGAGCCCAGCTGACACATGAACGAGCAGCCCCGGTGGACCTTGGGGCTGCCCCTCACTGCCCGCTGGGCTCTGCCTCTCTGCTGCCTTCGGGTCGGGGCTGCTGCTTCTCTGGAGCCATGGCCATAGCCAGCAGCAAGACGTGGCCTTTTCACTGTTGCTCTCTTTTGGTCTCCACGTTGTTCTTTTGTGCTCTTGTATGTGGGTTAGCCACGAGATATCATGCACCTTCGTGACTTTCCTGATGTACCTACAGTGGCATCTCCGCCACATCTCTGTACGCCTCTTCTAAAGCTGGTGTCAGAAATACACCCAAGGAGATTCTCCCTGGACAGCCCTCTTGTTTTTCTGGGCTTCAGGATGAATCAGAGTCCCATAGCGATCACTGAAGGACAAAGGGCTGGGCTGGGATCAGACTTCTTGGTAGCACATGGCCCAGCAAACAATAATAACTGGGCTTGACTGGCCTGTGCATTTCGTGCAGTTGCTGGCGCTGATGGCAAAAGGCATCGTGGAGAGGACTCTGGAGCTGCTCTGTGGCTGGGCCAGGCCTCTTGTGCTGGCCTGGGGAGCGAGACTGGCCCTGCGGGGCACAGGCACTGTGTGCTGGGGATCTCCCAGGCAAGAGAGCAGGGCTCCTGCAGATTCACAGACCTCCATCTCCTGAGCCATGGCTGGCCCCAGCCTGGGGGTTGCTGGGGAGGCCCAGAGCTGCCTTTGTCTCAGCAGCTGCAGTGCCTTGCGAGGGGCTGGGGCTGTGGTTTCCGTGCCCAGAGCACTGCAGCAGCCTGCGGTGGGCACTGCCCTGGGGCCAGCCCAGCCTGTGCTGCTGGGCTGGGCTGGGCTGAGCTGGGCTGGGCAGTGCCCTGCAGAGGGCAACAGCAGCGTCAGGGAGTGGTGGCAGCATGCAGGGGAGGGCTCCCAGCAGGGCTTGGTGCTGCAGAGGCAGGGCTGCATGGAGGGAGCCCAGAGCTGCAGGGGCAGGGGAGAGGAGGCCGCTCTGGGCCCTTGCTGGCCTGGGCAGAGCAGGAAGGGGGCCCAGGGCATTTGTCCCCTCCACACAGCTTGCCAGAACCTGCAAGGAACGTCAGGAAGAGCCCAGGGCCAGGCTATGCCCCATGGCCACGAGCCCTGCCTGCTCTCCTCCTGCCATGCTGTGTGAGCTGGCTGCAGCAGAGGGGACCCCCAGCCAGCCCCTGCATGGGGCTCAGCTCTGCCACCTGCCTGGCCCCGGCCCTCTCCAGCGCCCTCCTTGCTGCTCTCTGATGCACGCCAGGACCTCCAAGCACATCTGCTGAGGGCCAGTGAAGCTGCTGCAGGGGCAGGGAGCTCAGCATGGCCCTTGCAGCCCCCTGCCCTGGGCCTGCCTCTCCCCTTGGCCTCGGCCCTGGCCTTGGCTCTGCTGGCAGGAGCGCTCTTGGCATGCGCTTGCTGGCCTCCCCTCGCCTGCGCACAGCTGCTGCCCACTCATGCTGCTGCCACAAACATGTCCTCACCAGCAGCACCACCCTTTGGGATGCTTCTCCTGCTGTTTCTGAACAATCGAGTTTACTGGACTGTGTATGTTTAATGGCCTGGCACATCAGACTGACAAATGTGTCAGGCTCTACTGGATACTGGTGTACAGTGTACCCTAACGCCATCAAGACTTAAAGAGGTAGAACCCACCTTTATTTCTGGAGTGACAGGAGGATCCCAGCAGTTAACTGTCTGGAGGCTGAAGGGAGTCTAACTGGGAAGGAATGGCAAAAGCACCACATTGGGACCAGTCCAGAGGCTATGTGCAACCTCAGCATAGACTGTTTCAGGAGAGGGTACTTCAAAGCTCCAAGAAGGCATTACTGGTGGGGCTTTGGCTTACCTGCCTTTGAGGTGGAGGATCTTAAACAGTTGTCTACCTTACATGGTCTTCCACAGAATCCTTCTGTTGTGGGTTTGCTGAGGGTTGAAGAACAGCAGGTGCCAATGGCTACCATGGTGGCGCACCTGAGGCAGCATCATGCTAATTGGGACTCCCTGATTGCCATCCATGAGCTGGTTCATTGACTGAAGAGCCAAGGTGTAGCTGTAGAACTTGGTAGCATGGTTTAGGGATGGACTTGTCAGTACTAAGGTAAAGATGCATGACCTTGAGTAGTTACACATACTTGAGTAGTGTAAGGCACAATGCAATTCTTTTTGCCTTCTGCATCTATAGCACAGGAAGCATGACTTTGCCCCCCTACTCTATTGACTGGGCAGGTCTTTTCACATTACTCAAATTAGGTTTCTGTGGCTGGAAGGGGATGATTTCCCCAAAGAGTCTAAGCTCATGGGTACAGCTACGGCCGCTTGAAGATATATTTTCTTTACATTTCTTCCTGAGTTTTCCACAGAAGACTCATGAGAGACCATGGATGTCCAGGTGTCTACTAAGATTTAAGCTGAATTTCTCAGATTCCAATGGTTATTTCAATTTTATTATTATATTATATTATATTACATTATATTATATTATATTATATTATATTATAATTTTATTTATTTTAATATATTTTATTATTTATTTTGTTCCCAAAGTACAACTGACTTGTCTTAGAAAGGGTTTCATGTGCTGGGCTGGGCTGCAGTTACAGGGACAAAGACCACTGCTGGCAGTGGAGCTGTCAGACCTCCAGACTCTGCTTTTCCTCCTGATGGAGGTCTCCAAAGAAGTCACCCAGGATGAACAGCATTAGGAGAACAATGCTCAAAACTGAAATGCAGCAAAATTCAGACTTTGAAATAATAAGTTTTTGATTAGGTGCTTTTTGAAATCTTCTTCCTTAACTACTTCATGCAAGCTCTGCAATTAGCTGAACAAATCTTGAAGTCTTTAAGAAAACGGTGGTAGAGATGTTAGGAGTTTCTTCATTTTAATGAGGTCCATGGTGTATTTTGGTGCTGAGTCTATGAAGCTCAGGTACTGAGAGGAGAATGATGTAACCGCTTGAGCAAGTCAAGTCAGGAGGCACAAAAGTTGAAGTGACTTGGAGTATTAATGGGCCCCACTGAGGGCTGTTACTAACGAAGCCTCTCCAGGGACTTGTTAGGGCAGATAATTGGAGGCCATGATTACAGACGGGCAAAGCGCTGTGCTGAGAAAAGTCTTGGTTGGTTTTAGTGAAGCAGAAGAGTCAAGACCTGCCACCAACTACTGGAGGGGAGATCTTGTACCCCATGTCTGGCTCAGGGCTCTTCCTGGCGATCTGTGGGATGTTCTTGGCAGTGTGATGCCATGAGAAGAACACTGGAATGACACCTCCCAGCCTCTGCAAGGGTTGCAAGGAAGGAAGGAGGCCCCACTGCAATGACTACATCTCATCACCTCATAAGCTCTAGCCAAGGGGACAAAAACTTCAGGGGTGTTGGGGCTTTCCATTCTCACCAGCACCCTCTGCCTTCTCCTCTGCAAGCTTTCCTATGCTGTCCAACACTTTGCCCTATATTCTTAAAGTCTGCAGACACCCATGTCTGTTCACTACCTTGCTCTCTTCCCAGAATTTCTTCCTCATTGAGGCTAGTGCCAACCTTCCACATTGCATTTTGTGGCAGCTTATTCTCTCCTGCTCTTTCCTATTATCAAGCAAAGCTCCATCAGGGTGGAAACCACTCCTGAAGAGGCATCCCAACCCAGCAGGCTCCTTGCGGCCTGTTAGCCAACCAGACAGAAGTCACCTCAACAGCATCTTCCAAGCCATGGGCCTACTGCTGGCCTTGCAGCTTCTTGTCTAGACATAGCCAAGCCTTGTGCCTCCTCCTGTCCAGTCGTGGACTCAAGCAGAAGGGACAGGACAACCCATCTGGGGGCCTTCTTTCTGTCTGGGTCCTCCTGGGTATGTAGGCAGAGGAAATCCCACAGTCAGCATGCCAACCAAGTGCCTTCTGCTGGACTGCTGGGGCCACTGGCAGATGGGCAGATGTCAGCCCAAAAGCACAGATCCCAGGGAGAAGGCAAGGGTGACCTGTCAGCTACAGACAGAAGTGACCTCACTGTCCCTTTCTGTGACACGTTCCTGCTGCTGCCCTATCCACTGCAGAGACAGAAGTGACCTCACAGTCCCTGTCACAGTCACATTCCTCCTGCTCAGGCAGGAGATCCTGAGGTAGAGCTGACATCCCTCTACTCTCCTAGGGACTGGATTTGACCTTTCTGGGTTATAGATTAAGCAAAGTTTTAGATGGAGCGTTTGGCGTTCTGCTTGTGGTGTCAGGTCTCTGGTTAGGGTATGGGCACACATTATGCTTAAGGGTTTTGTTTACATCTGTCAAGAAGTCTAGGATGAAATAGAGCAATTTAATATTAGTGTTAGGGGCAGTGATTTGGGTGAGCAAGAGAGTAAATGTAAGGGAAAGAGGCTATGGGCTGAGTTTTTCTTCAGGTGATACTTGGATTTCTGCATTACAAGATTGGAGTCCTGCCAGGGTGTTTGTGTAATGTTTAGGTTGAGGGATTATTGTTACTGTTGAAAATAGTTTATAGGCCCTACAAGACTGTTTGAAGTCAGTGTTACAGCAGCCTCAAGATTACACGAACCCTCTTACCACTGCAAAGGTAAGCTTCTGAGCTCCTCCTCCCTTCTCTTCCCTCCCCCAAATCTCACATCTGTCCTGGCCAGGTTACTCCTGACCTCCCCATATCAGTCATCTAACTGGGATCAGCTTTCTGATGGCTTTCTTTATATCAAAGTACCTGTCTCACCTCTGCTGGCTACTCTATTCCGTAGTATTAGACTGCTCTATACTCTACACTCTGTTGGCCATTCTAGTCTGTTACTTTGAAAGCCTCGCATGGGAACTGTTACGGCAGATAACTAGAGGCCATGATTACAGACAGGCAAAGGCACTGTGCTGAGAAAAGTCTCGGTTTGTTTTGCTGAAGCAGAAGGCCAAGGCCTGACCCCAGCCACTGGGAGGGGAGATCCTGCACCCCCAGCACCTCCATGTCTCACTCAGGGCTCTTCCTGGGGTCTGTGGGGTAGGGGACGATGCCCATAATATCATGTGAAGGACAGCATTATGACACCATCCAGCGTTTTCACATGGTTGAAAGGAGAATACATTGTCCCAATGCCACGAGTATGTGAAATATGTTCATCTGATTCGTTTCAATATGGAACAATGCTAGGGCTGCATGGTATGATGAATGTGACCTTCTGTCTTACATACCCTTGGATAACCACGCGTCTAAGTGAAACAGAGTGGTTAATGTATACAGTTCTTGTATCTTGCAAAAGAATTGTCTAGCAGTTCATGTCAATAGAGGGTTTGAAGGGTAAACCTTGAGACTTGGGTCTAGGGGATAAGAGAACAAAGGAGTTTCCAAAAACTGCTGACTTTTGCATGGGACAAGTTGCTGATATCTGGGATAAGGGAACAAAGGGGTTTCAAAATAACTGCTAACTATTGCACGTGGCGCTCCACGGGTCTCTGATATCCAGCTAAGATATGACTAAATAAGAAGAAGGGGGGAAGATGAAGAACAATCGAAGGACAAAGCCTGGAAGGAAGACTATGAGCCTTCAGTACGAGCAACCCCTCAGAGGAACCACTGGAGACCGATACACATGCGCACATGGGAAACTAATTATAATAACCCTGCCTTTTCCAAAAAGTGGTGTAGGACATGCATTAGCCTAGTAACATAAAAACCAGCCACCTGATGTAATAGGTGTACGTCTTGGTGGAGCAGAGACTCCTGGCTCACCCAGTGCTGTTCCCTTGCCTCTATTTCTTTAAGAAATTGTAAACTTTAATTGCAATCCTATTTTGGACTCAGTCATTTATTGCAAGTATAACACGTCTCCTCATAAGCCATGGCCAAGGGGACAAAGGTGTCAGTGCTGCTGCAGCCTTGCAGCATTCTTGTCAAAGAATTGACAAGAATTGACAATTTGACAAGAATGTCAACATTCTTGTCAAAGCCCTCTGCCTTCTCCTCTGCACACTTTCCTATGTTGTCCCACACCTCTCTGAAGGCTGCAAACAGGCACTTCTCTTCCCCACCTTGCTCTCACTCCAGTATTGCCATGATTTCACTGATGACTCTCCACTCCCGCCAGCTGTTCCTTCAAACACAAGGGCATGGGCAGATCCAAACTCCCTCTGGGTGACCTCTGGACCCACAGCACCAGTTCCAGTGCCTCACCTCCAAATCAAGAATTTCACCTGAGTATCCACTCTAAATCTACCATCTTTAAGTTTGAAACCATTCCCCTTGTCCTATCACTGCGCACCCTGAGAAAAAGTCTCTCCCCAGCTTTTCTGTTGGCCCACTTTAAGTACTGGATGGATGCTCTAAGGTCTCCTCAGAGCCTTCTCCAGGCTGAACAACACCAACTCCCTCAGCCTGTTTTAATAGGAGAGGTGCTCCAGCCCCTTGATCATCCTTGTGGCCCTTGTCTGGACTCACTCTAATAGCTTCAAGTCATTCTTGTATTGGGAGCCCCAGAGCTGAACGCAGTACTCCAGGTGGTGTCTCATGAGAGCAGGTGGGAGTCTCATGAGGTTCCCGCAAGCAACCTCTCAAGCCTGTCCAGTTCCTTACCGCCAAGAAGGAACATGACAACCTATAGCCAGGTCTTCTTCCTGTAAGAGTCCTACTAGGTATGTAGGCAGAGGGGATCTCACAGTCGGCATGGCAATCGAGTGTCTGCTTGAACTGGGTCTGACAGGGATGGAGTTAACTTGTTCTGCAGCAGCCCACATAGTGTTGTGCTCTGCACAAGGGGAAGTTGCTCAAGGACTCCTCCTAGCATGGCATCAGCCACAAATGAGGTGAAAATGTGCTCCATGTCATCATAAAGGGAGTTGACCCAAGTGCCCATCACTGAGGGATGCTGCTGGTATCTGGCTGGCAGGAGGACTTTGTACCACTGATGTCCAGCCACCCTCCCCCTCACATCATCATCCCTTTCTTCAGTCCAAATATCACCAGTCTGGCTAAAGGGAGATTGCAGAAGACCATGGCAAAGGCCTTGATAAAGTCCAGGTTCACCACACTGCCTTCTTTCCCCTTCCAACTGCTTCAGCAATTTCTTTTTTTTCCTGCCACATACCTGAAGATGGCTGTGGCAGGACTTTCCCCATCATGTCAGCAGAAGCAGAGGTGACAGTTGCAATTCTCCTCGCCCTTTTATTTATTTATTTATTTATTTATTTATTTATTTATTTATTTATTTATTTATTCTCATTCCTTAAGATGCTTTTGATGCCTGCCTTTTCCAAGTCCCCAGAAATCTCTGAGCCAAACCTCTGACAGCCCAGTCCAGAAAGTCATGGTAGTGTGACATGGAGGAGAGGAGCATGTGCATTGAATTGTGGTGGTTTTACCGTGCTGGGCAGCTAAACCCCACAACCGCTCTCTCACTCCCCCTCCTTTAGATAAGGAGGGGGAGAAGTAAAGCAAAGAACAACTCACGGGTTGAGATAAGGATAATTTAATTAAAGGGAAATAATTATAATAATTAAATAAAGACTACCATGAACTAAACAATTTAACTAAGGGGAAATAAAAGGGAAAGGGGAAAAAGGGAGGAAAACAAACAAACAAAATAAATGAAAACGATATGGAAGTGCAGAGGAAAGAAATTACTCTCTACTTCCCACAAATGAGCGATGATTGACCACGTCCTTGAAGCAAGGCCTCAACGCACGCAGCCGGTGTTCGAGAGGAGGACCGACGTCTTCTCAACGAGAGCCCACCCCTCCCCTCTTCTTCCTGTTTCCACCTTTTATTGCTGAGTGTGACACCACATGGTATGGAATATCCCTTTGATTGGTTTAGGTCAGCTGCCCTAGTGATGTTTCTCTCCTCACTTTTTTGCCCACCCCCTAGGAGGGTTAGAGAAAGGCCCAATGCTGTGCCACTGCTGCTCAGCAGTAGACACAACACTGGTGTGATAACACTGCTGTTCCAGCTACAAGTACAGAGTACGGCACTGAATGGGCTGCTGCCGGGAAAGTTAACATTCCAGCCAGACCCAGTACAACCTCCACCCCTTATTCCATAACATTTGTGTCACACTCAGATCCCCATACTTTAGCATACAAGCATTCTCATCATTATCCCTTGTCCTTTAACAGGACAAGGATTTAACAGGACAGGATTAATAGGCAGATGTATCTTTTCATTCCATAGGTCTTTCTTGGAAAATGTTCATAAGAACTGTTGATGATTAGGTCTTCATCTGCCAAAGTGGCCACTCAAGGCAGGCGGAGTTGGATGTCTGGACACCAGCACCAGTCCTTGTTGCACTGCCCGGCTCCTTGCAAAGTTGACCTGTCGTTGATCCTACAGCATCTTCCTACAACATATAACTTAGATTATAGATTAGTTTTCTCTCAATGTCAAATCTCCTTGAGGCACACACTTGATATCCCCATTCTTTTGCATGACCCACCAGGTATACCCTGGTCCTTGGGCGAAGACAATCCCACGAGTGGGTTTGCCTTTTCCCGAGGCAGGAGCAACCCACACTGCCTTCCCCATCCACCTTCCTATATGCACTACGGGAACCTTAGCTTCTTTCACAGTGTGTAGGGGTTTTGTTTCGGCAGGACCAGCACGGCTGTCAGACCCCCTATTGTTAACTAGCCAAGTGGCTTCTGGTAGATTTGTGTCCCATTGTTTCCACGTCCCAGCACCTAATGCTCGTAACATAGTCTTTAACAGTCCATTGTACCTCTCAACCTTCCCAGAGGCTTGTGGGTGGTAAGGGATGTGGTACACCCACTCAATACCATGCCTCTTTGCCCAGGAGGTAACAAGATTGTTTCGGAAATGACTCCCATTGTCAGACTCAATTCTCTCTGGTGTACCATGACGCCACAATACTTGTCTTTCCAGGCCCAAGATAGTGTTTCGGGCTGTGGCATGGTTTACAGGGTATGTTTCCAGCCACCCAGTAGTTGCTTCTACCATGGTGAGTATGTACCGTTTGCCTTGGCGAGTTTTTGGGAGTGGTCCGATATAGTCAATTTGCCAGGCCTCACCATATTGAAACCCTAACCATCTCCCCCTGTTCCAGGGAGATTTTACCTTCATGGCTTTCTTGATTGCAGCACAGGTCTCACACTCATGGGTAACCTGTGTGATGGCCTCAATGGTCAAGTCCACCCCTCGATCACGAGCCCATCTGTAAGTGGCATCTCTCCCCAGATGTCCTGATGTTTCATGGGCCCATCGAGCTACAAACAGCTCACCCTTACGTTCCCAGTCTAGGTCCACCTGAGCCACTTCAATTTTCGAAGCTCGATCCACTTCTTTGTTGTTCTTATGTTCTTCAGTAGTGCGACTCTTGGGCATGTGGGCGTCTACATGACGTACTTTAACATCCAGGTTTTCTACCCGGGCAGCAATATCTTGCCACAGGGTAGCAGCCCAGATAGGCTTACCTCTGCGCTGCCAGTTGCTCTGTTTCCATTGCTGCAGCCACCCCCACAGAGCATTTGCCACCATCCATGAGTCAGTATAAAGATACAATACTGGCCAATTTTCTCTTTCGGCGATATCTAGGGCTAGTTGTATGGCTTTTACTTCTGCATACTGACTCGACTCACCTTCCCCTTCCATGGCTTCCACAACTCGTCGTATGGGACTCCACACAGCAGCTTTCCATTTCCGATGGCTCCCTATCACACGGCAGGATCCGTCAGTAAACAACGCATACTGCTTTCTGTCTTCTGGCAACTCATTGTATGGTGGTGCCTCTTCAGCACGGGTTACCTCTTCTGTTGGCACTCCGAAATCTCTGCCTTCCGGCCAGTCCATAATCTCTTCCAGGATTCCTGGGCGATTGGGTTTTCCCATTCGAGCCCGCTGTGTAATTAACGCTATCCACTTACTCCATGTAGCATCAGTTGCATGGTGTGTAGTGGGAATTTTCTCTTTGAACATCCAATGTAACACAGGTAGCCGCGGTGCCAAGAGGAGCTGTGCCTCTGTACCCACAACTTCTGAAGCAGCTCGAACACCCTCATATGCTGTGAGTATTTCCTTTTCAGTTGGGGTGTAATTGGCTTCTGATCCTCGATAGCCCCGACTCCAGAAGCCCAGAGGTCGACCTCGAGTTTCTTCTGGGGTTTTCTGCCAAAGGCTCCAGGTGAGCCCATGCTCCCCAGCTGCAGTGTACAGTATATTTTGCACAGCTGGTCCAGTACGGACAGGCCCAAGGGCTACTGCACGAGCTATTTCTTGTTTGATTTGTTCAAATGCCTGTTGTTGCTCAGGGCCCCACTCAAAATAGTTTCTCTTTCGAGTCACTCGATATAGAGGACTCACAAGCTGACTATAGCCTGGCACATGCATTCTCCAGAATCCCACGAGGCCTAGGAAAGCTTGCGTTTCCTTTTTGCTAGTTGGCGGAGACATTGCTGTTATTTTATTGATCACATCCATTGGAATATGGCGACGTCCATCCTGCCATTTTACCCCCAAGAACTGGATTTCCTGTGTAGGCCCCTTGACCTTGCTCTTTTTTATGGCAAAACCAGCTTTCAGGAGAATTTGGATTATTTTCTTCCCTTTCTCAAAAACTTCTTCTGCTGTGTTGCCCCACACGAGGATGTCGTCAATGTACTGAAGATGCTCAGGAGCTCCCCCTTGCTCCAGTGCAGACTGGATCAGTCCATGGCAAATGGTAGGGCTGTGTTTCCACCCCTGGGGCAGCCGATTCCAGGTGTATTGGATGCCCCTCCAAGTGAAAGCAAACTGCGGCCTGCATGCTGCTGCTAAAGGGATGGAGAAAAATGCATTAGCAATATCAATTGTGGCATACCACTTGGCTGCCTTTGACTCTAGTTCGTACTGAAGTTCTAGCATGTCTGGCACTGCAGCACTCAGTGGTGGCGTGACTTCATTCAGGCCTCGATAGTCCACTGTTAGCCTCCACTCGCCATTAGACTTTCGTACTGGCCATATAGGACTATTAAAGGGTGAGCGAGTCTTGCTGATTACTCCCTGACTCTCCAGTCGGTGAACCAACTCATGGATGGGAATCAGGGAGTCTCGGTTGGTGCGATATTGCCGTCGGTGCACCGTTGTGGTAGCAATTGGTACCTGTTGTTCTTCAACCTTCAGCAATCCTACAACAGAAGGGTCTTCTGAAAGGCCAGGCAGGGTAGACAGCTGCCTAATCTTCTCTGTGCTCAAAGCAGCTATGCCAAAAGCCCACCGGTATCCTTTTGGATCCTTGAAGTACCCTCTCTTGAGATAGTCTATGCCAAGGATGCACGGAGCCTCTGGGCCAGTCACAATGGGATGCTTTTGCCACTCATTCCCAGTTAGACTCACTTCAGCTTCCAGTACAGATAGTTGTTGGGATCCCCCTGTCACTCCAGAGATACAAGTGAGTTCTGTCCCTTGGTAGCCTGATGGCATTATGGTACATTGTGCGCCAGTGTCCACTAAAGCTTTGTATTCCTGTGGTTCTGATGTTCCAGGCCATCGGATCCACACAGTCCAATAAATCCGGTTATCCCTCTCCTCTACCTGGCCAGAGGCAGGGCCCCTCTAGTCCTGGCTGGAGCGTCTGCCACTTAATTCTTGCAAATGCACAAATTCTGGCAAATGAGAGGTAGAGGTCCCTTCATCGTGGTCAAGAATAACATCAGCTCTTCTACTGCCTCTGGGGTACTGCCCAATAGAAACTGGAGCAGCATTTCTCTTAGGAGCCCCTCTTCTTGCTGCTGTATTTCCTTTCAGTTCACGTACCCGAGCAGCTAGGGTTGAAGTAGGTACACCATCCCATTTCCTCATATCTTCCCCATGGTCACGCAGATAAAACCACAAGGTGCCACGTGGTGTACGTCTTGGGTACTCTCTCTCTTGAGCAGGCGAATGCTGATTCTTAGTGGCTGAAGTATCACTCTGTCTAGATGAGGGGGAATATACTTTCTCCACAAGCTTGTCAAGTCCTTTAGACAATTTCTCCACAGCTGAGACACAGGACTGTAGTGGAGCAGAGAGATTGTCTTCATATTTTTGAAGTTGGCAGGAGACATCATACATTGTTGGTCCCATCCCCTCATCCCAGTGAATTGCTGCCAGGGTACTGGCATGTGCTGCTGGTGCACTCCGCACAAATTTACGCCACATGGATGTTGTGCACTGGACTTCATCGGGGTCTTGAGGTGTCTGGGCATTGTCCAAATCACTATAAATCATCTCCCGCACAGCTAATTCCCGCAGATGTTGGAGACCTTTATCCACAGTGGTCCACTTGCCTATGTGATATACAATATCTTCCTTATGGGGATATCTTTCTCTCATAGCTGCCAGGAGTCGTCTCCAGAGGCTGAGGGCCTGTGCTCCTCTCCCGATTACTTTGTCGATTACCCTTTCTCTAGAGAGGGATCCCAGCTGCTTGGCTTCATTGCCTTCTAATTGTAGGCTACTGGCCCCAGCATCCCAGCATCGGAGCAGCCAAGTGAGGATGTGTTCACCTGGGCGTCGACCATAATCCTTTCGTATTTCTCGCATCTCACTCAGGGATAAGGATCGAGTGATTTCTGATTCCTTTATGATTTCCGTCTCGTCTTCCTGCTGTTTTTGTGATGGCTCTGCTTTAGAGGTGCCTGCCAATTCCCCTTCTCCCTCCTTCTTAGGAGAGCCTTCTTCCCTTACTAAACGAGCTGACCTCCGTTTCCATTGTTTTGACTTGACTATGGGGGCGACTGATACCATAGTTGGTTGGTCCTCTGGGTCAGCCACAGCATGTGTTACTTGGTCATCAGATTCAGAGACTTCCTCCCTCTCTTCAAGTTGCTGGATGATGTTAAACAGTGTTTGATAGGAATAAACCAGGACCCAGCACAATGCTGCAAGCTGTTGTTCTCCGGCATTATCAGGATCAGGACATACAACTCTCAAACATTCTACCAAGTTTTTAGGATTTAGCACTTGCTCAGGGGTGAAGTTCAAAACTATTGGAGGAGACACTCGTGACAGGTATCTGCTAACATCATCCCACACACCGTGCCACTCACCACGAGACTGTTTTGGGACAGATTCCCAAATAAGTTTTCTAAACAATCGACTAATCTTAGAGAGAAAATGAAACCTGTTATTCAGAATTAGAAATAGCAATACATGGGTTACAGATGGATCTTCAAAATACTCCCAAACTGTTGTAATTATCCCACTGTGAAAGAAGGGAAAGGTACCATTCCTGATATTATTAATAAACTGGTGTCCAGATGAGAAAAGGAAGGCAGTGTAGTTCTGAATATTCTCTGAAAGATAGTTTCCATGGGACCCAAATGATAACAGCACAGAGCCTGAATTCCAGAGTAAAACCAAGGTCAGTGCTTGGCAGCACAACGAATTAAAAAAAGTGAACACAGATTGTAGCACTTGGTCGGATCGGATATATAGGAGAAAGGAGAATATGACACGAATTGCATGACATATGAACAAAGCCATTATTATTAACAGGGCAAGGAACATGGTTACTAGCAAGCAAGTGTGTTAGTTGTATGCGTTTAATCAATTCTATTGTTATCTCAACCCTTCGAGCCCCACGTTGGGCGCCAAAAAGGACTGTGGTGGTTTTACCGTGCTGGGCAGCTAAACCCCACAACCGCTCTCTCACTCCCCCTCCTTTAGATAAGGAGGGGGAGAAGTAAAGCAAAGAACAACTCACGGGTTGAGATAAGGATAATTTAATTAAAGGGAAATAATTATAATAATTAAATAAAGACTACCATGAACTAAACAATTTAACTAAGGGGAAATAAAAGGGAAAGGGGAAAAAGGGAGGAAAACAAACAAACAAAATAAATGAAAACGATATGGAAGTGCAGAGGAAAGAAATTACTCTCTACTTCCCACAAATGAGCGATGATTGACCACGTCCTTGAAGCAAGGCCTCAACGCACGCAGCCGGTGTTCGAGAGGAGGACCGACGTCTTCTCAACGAGAGCCCACCCCTCCCCTCTTCTTCCTGTTTCCACCTTTTATTGCTGAGTGTGACACCACATGGTATGGAATATCCCTTTGATTGGTTTAGGTCAGCTGCCCTAGTGATGTTTCTCTCCTCACTTTTTTGCCCACCCCCTAGGAGGGTTAGAGAAAGGCCCAATGCTGTGCCACTGCTGCTCAGCAGTAGACACAACACTGGTGTGATAACACTGCTGTTCCAGCTACAAGTACAGAGTACGGCACTGAATGGGCTGCTGCCGGGAAAGTTAACATTCCAGCCAGACCCAGTACATGAATCTGTGCAAGAGGCATGACAGAAATCTCACAGGGACAACAGGGATTGTTTCTGAAGTCACACAGGGCAGTGTCAGGGCTCTGTGAGGTGCCTATGTCTGAGCTGGCCTTCCATGCTCCTCATACACATGGGGCTGTTGAGAGACACAGGTCCCTGCCTTGCACATCCACAAGCAGTGCACTGCGGTGCCTGCAGTGTCCCTGTGGCTCCTGCAGCCACTGCCAGAGGCTGGGAGGCACCTCAGCCCTGCGGTGTCTTGCCCTGCTCTGCCCTCCTCTGAGATAACCCAGGACATGAGCAGTGGGCACAGAGACATTCAAGGAAGCACATCCCAGAGCTGCCTTCAGGTGGCTTCCCAGGGGTCGTTACTTTGTCTTGTGACACTATCTGTCCAGCTGACCTTCATGAGACTTCTAGGAATAGCTGATGGCCTTTGTGCTCCTTCGTATTCATCTCTCCACACACATATGATGTGCCTGCTGTCACCAGCATTGGGTTTCTCTTTCCATGTCTCCTATGCACATACAGCAGGCCCTGCTCTTCTGGGTAATCCTATGCCCCGAAGAGCAAGTGAGCAATGAGCAATGGCCTGCTCAGTCATTGCTGAACCTCCTGCCCATACACCCCACAGCTCTGAGTTTGTGATGGCGCTCTCCAGAGAATGAAAAATGACCAAAAGAAAACCTTGTTCCTGCAATGCATTATGAGTCATATGAAGAAGACAATGAGCTTTTTTTTTAAGATATCAGGTCTTATCAGTTTCCTCAAGGCATCCTTGAGCTCCTGGTTCCTCATGCTGAAGATGAGGGGGTTCACTGCTGGAGGCACCACTGAGTACAAAACTGATACCACCAGGTCAAGGGATGGCGAAGAGATGGAGGGGGGCTTCAAGTGGGCAAGCAGGACAGTGCTGACAAAGAGGGAGACCACGGCCAGGTGACGGAGGCACGTGGAAAAGGCTTTGTGATGGCTCTGCTCAGAGGGCATCCTCAGCACAGCCCTGAAGATCTGCACATAGGATAAAACAATGAAAACAAAAGAACCAAACACTAAGGAAAAACTGAAAACAAGTAGCTCAAATTCTCTGAGGTAGGCATTTGAGCAGGATAGCTTGAGGATCTGGGGGATTTCACAGAAGAACTGGTCCACAGCACTGCCTTGGCAGAGGGGCAGGGAAAATGTGTTGGCCATGTGCAGGACAGCATTGAGAAAGCCACTGGCCCAGGCAGCTGCTGCCATCTGGGCACAAGATCTGCTGCCCAGGAGGCTCCCGTAGTGCAGGGGCTTGCAGATGGCAACGTAACGGTCGTAGGCCATGACTGTGAGAACTGAAAACTCTGAACAAAAGAAGAAGACAAAAAAGAGGACTTGTGTAGCAGAGCCTTGATAGGAGATGGCCCTGGTGTCCCAGAGGGAATTGGCCATGGCTTTGGGCAAAGTGCTGGAGTTGCAGCCCAGGTGGAGGAGGGCGAGGTTGAGGAGGAAGAAATACATGGGGGTGTGGAGGTGGTGGTCGCAGGCTACGGCAGTGAGGATGAGGCCGTTGCCCAGGAGAGCAGCCAGGTAGATGCCCAGGAAGAGCGCGAAGTGCAGGAGCTGCAGCTCGCGTGTGTCTGCGAATGCCAGCAGGAGGAATTCACTTACAGAGCTGATGTTGGGCATTTTCTGACATTGAACACAGTTGTCTGTTGAAAAGGAGAAGGCAGAACAAAGTTAGAAGAGACTTCTCTGAGGAAAACATATTGAAAGTCTTAGAGCACTGTCATCCTAAGCCTCTCTCTTTGCAGGAGAATCTTTCTGCAGCTCTATCACTTGAGTCCCGGCTGATTCTTTCTGAGGCAGGAACAAGTGGGAAACTGAAGTTCAGTCCACTTATAAGATCCATGAACTTCGCAGTGTTGTTGCAAAGAACACCTCCCTCCAGTATAGAGCAAGGCAGATTTTCTTACGCTTAGTACAACAAGCACTCTCTACGGTTTCCCAATATGTAGAGACAGCTTAAAGCAGAGAAGCCCCAGTCCCACTGCAGATGGACAGAATCCTCACCTTGTCTGCAAGTGCACGAGCAGGATCTCAGCTTCTCCCTCTTCGCCAGGGCTGCAGAGGCCTCACTCCAGCTGCCCACAGACAGCCATTCAGCAGCACGGACATGGCCTTAGTGCAGAGGTGTCTTCTCCTTGGGGCATCTGGAGAACACAAGGATGCCAAGAGAGAGCTGCATCCTGCTGGAGAGAAGCCTATGGCCCAGGAGGATGCCTCTCAGACAGCTGAATTTTTGAAATCTGGGCTCTCCCATCATCCTGGCTGCACCCCTGCAGTGTCTAGAAGAGGCTTATCACTTGACTTTTGGCTGTCCAGGGGCAGCTGGCTTAGGGCACTCCATGGACTTTCTGCCAGACATCCTCACCTCACAGTTCAACCCAGCAGGACTCTCAAAGCCCACTGCCCTCCGAGAAACAAGACCCAGGAGGAGACCCTTCCAGGACCTGCAGCTGCATGGCCCTGCAGCCAGACACTTACCTTGTCAAGGGCTGTGCAGATTTCTCCTGCAGGCAGCTTTCAGCATCCTCCCTCTCCCAACTGCCTCCAAGCCCTCTCTCCTTTTCTCCTCTCCATGTCTCTGCTGTGGTCAGAGCCCCCAGCCCTGCTGTGCTTTGCAGAGGAGCTTCTCCTTGGCAGAGCTGTCTCTCTGCACCACGGCCCTCTTGCCAGGAGCTCTCTCTCTCCCAGGAGCCTGGCCCAGCTCAGCAGCACAAGCCCAGCCCAAGGCATTGGAATCACCCCTCTGGGGGCCTTGGTGATGAGCCCACAAACCTTAGACACTGAGAGATAATTGAAGACATCTCTCCAGAAGTCCAGGTCAGATGTATGTTTCCTGCAGTGTCCCCCCAAGGCCAGCACTTACACAGCCTCCCTTGGAGCTTATTACAGCAGTACACTGAAGGCAGTGAGGACAAGGAGACAAAGGCAATGTGAAGGTGACACGGATGTGTAGGCAAACTGGATGTGTTTCACCAAACACAAGGGCCTAGGCAATAAAGAATGATTTAAAATTTGAAAGGACTGAAAAGGAAGATAAAATTGTAATAATAACAATAATAATAAGAAGAAGAATATGTACAGAGCAAGTGATGCACCATGCAGTTTTTGAGAAGCCCCTCACCAATGCTCAACCTGTCCCTGAGCATGGTCCCCCTGACCCAGGCCAGCCCGCATCAGGATCTGTTGTGCACGTCCCTTGGCCTTAATTTCTTTTAGTGCAAAATCAGCTTTCAGAGGATTTTGGAGTATTTTCTTCCCTTTCTCAAATACTTCCTCTGTTCTGTCACCCCACACGATGATGCCATTGATGTAGTGCAGGTGTTCAGCAGCTTCCAGTGCAGTATAGGTCAGTCCATAGTCCCTCAGGGCTGTGTTTCCAGCCCTGGGGCAGTTGATTCCATGTTGCAAGCAAGCTGCGGCCTTCACGCTGCTGGAAAACAGATGGAGAAAAATGCATTAGCGATATCAGTTGTGGCAAAACACTTGGGTGCCTTTGATTCCAGTTTGCATGGACGCTCTACCGTGTCCAGCATGGCAGAACTCAGCATTGCATGACTTCATTCAGGCCACGATAGTCCTCAGTTAGTGGACTCAGCTGGTGCTATACTGACTCAGGTGCACGGTTGTGGTAGTGATTGGCACCAGCTGTCCTTCAACCCTCATCAACCCCACAACAGAAAAGTCCTTTGAGAGACCAAGGCAAGGTAGACAACAGTTTAATGTCCTCCATCTCCAAGGCAGCTATGCCAAAAGCCCACTGATACCCTTCTGGGTCCTTAAAGTATCTATCCTCTCCTGAAGTAGTCTCTTGCAAGGATGCACAGAGTCTCTGGGTTAGTGCCAATGGGTTGCTTTTGCCACTCCTTCCCACTTAGATACACTTAGGCCAGGACCCAGTACACTGCAGTGGTATGTGTTTCTTTGGAAATGCCAGGGTTATAACACCTCCTTTTCAAGCATTTAACCATTTTTATTAGGATTCTGCACTTGCTCAGGGGTGAACTTCCAAAGCTTTGGAGTTGCCCAGTGCTCTAGGTGCCTGCCCATATCCTCACACACTCCTTGCCACTCGAAACTCTCCTGCCACCAGAGAGGTATCTGAATGGCCTTCTTAAGTTGTTCTGAAACACATTCAGGAGACATAACAATAGGAACATGCTGGTTTGACCATCCCAAGGATATTCACAACTTTGAAGAGCTAGTGTAATTAGCAGAAAGGGAGAGTGAAGAAGTAGGGAAAAGTGTCTTCCTCTTGTCTCCCCCACAGCTTGGTTTCCTGATGTCGTGGTTTAACCCGGCTGGCAGCTAAACACCACGCAGCCGTTCGCTCACCCTCCCCCCTCCCTCTCTGGGACGGGGGAGAGAAATGGAAAGTGAAGCCCGTGAGTTGAGATAAAGACAGTTTAATAAGACAGGAAAATAATAATAACAAAATAATAATAATAATAATGTTACAATGATGATAATAGGAAAGTAATAATAATATGTACAAACAAGTGATGCACAATGCAATTGCTCACCACCCGCTGACCGATGCCCAGCCTAACCCCGAGCAGTCCGGCCCCCTCCCCCCGGCTAGCCACCCCTATATATTGTTTAGCATGACGTCAGATGGTATGGAATACCCCTTTGGCTAGTTTGGGTCACCTGTCCTGGGTCTGTCCCCTCCCAGCTCTAACTGCACCCCCAGCCTGCCTGTTGGCAGGACAGAGCGAAAGGCTGAGATGTCCTTGGCTTGGTATAAGCACTGCTCTGCAACAATTAAAACATCGGGGTGTTATCAGCACTCTTCTCATCCTAAGCCAAAACACAGCATTCCACCAGCTACTAGGAAGAAAATTAATTCTGTTCTAACTGAAACCAGGACACCTGAGGAGAAAAGGTCCAGAGTGTAATTCTTAATAGTTTCTGAGAGATGTCTCCCAAGGTATGGAGGTAATGGCAATGCTGAGTGCAAGTACCAGATTAGTTTCATGACCAGGAATTTTACCATGTCATAAGCCAGTGTTACACGGTACACCGAAAGAATAAAGTTAAACCAGCCATCAGAAAAGATAAACAGCATGACAGGGGAGACATACAGTAAATAATGTTCTATACAACACAATTCTGAAATGCAGCACAACAGACCTGAGATTTAAGAAAAAAAAAAAAAAAAAAAAAGAAAATCAACGTTGTGATCAGCAAGTATTAAAATCAACTAATGTTTATAACAGCTTTCTTTTAACATGCTGTGGTCAGATCTGTCATTGGCTCAAACTTTGTGCTCCATGTTGGGCACCAAAAAGAGTGTGGTTTATCCCGGCAGGCAGCTCAGCACCACACAGCCATTCACTCATACACACACCCTGCTACATCCCCAGTGGATGCAGTTGAGAATGAGGAGAGGAAAAAAATAAAATAAAAAAGAAATCATGGGTTGAGATAAAGACAGTTTAATAGGACATAAAGGGAAGACAAATAATACAAACAATGATGATCATGATCATGATGGTGATTGCCTGTCCTGCAGCAACGGTACTCCGTACCCTGGACAGCCAGCCCATATTGATTTTTCTGGAACATCCTTTTGGCTACTTGGGGTCTGGAACATCCCTTTTGCTGTTCCATGGTCTGGAATATCCCTTTGGCCACTTGGGGTCAGCTGTCCCGCTTCTATCCCACAACAACTTGGGCAACAACTAAGCCATCAGGGTGTAATCAGCATTCTTCTCATGCTAAATCCAAAACACAGCATCATACCAGCTACTAGGAGGAAAATTAACTCAATCCTAGCCAACTCCAGGACACCCATAGACTAAAGGCATGATATCTCTGTGTGAATATCAAAAGAGGAAAGGTGGTGGTGATTAATTGGAAAGTACTGGAGCTGAGCACGATGCAGATGGTATAGAATATGGGGTGGATATTCTCCATGTATTGGCTGGGATAGACTTAATTTTCTTCCTATTAGATGGTACAGCGCAGTGTTTTGTAAGTAGGATGCAATTTTATACAAAATAACAGCATGCATGAGAAGGAAGAACAGAAAATGTGGAATCTGGCAGCCTTCCATCCCCTACCCTTCAGTGATTCTGTGCTGCAATTCCATTCAACTGGTTACTCCTGTGTTACCCAAACTGTGCTACAAACACCTGCTACTGTTATGTTGTGAGAGATAGCACAATCAGGGTGACCTGTCTGCCTGCAGATATTAACACCTGACAGAATGGACCATCAGTGTGGAGAAAATATTGAGAAACTGCAGGATTTTGCCTACAGGAACCTCTTGGCATTACAAGGATCAGAACCTAGTCCTGCACTGGAGGAAGAGGAACCCCCCACATCAGGGCAGACTGGGACCCTGCTGAGTGAGCAGTGCCCAGGAGGAGAAGGGCCAGGGCACCACGAGGGATGCCATAGAGCAGAGGTGCCTGCTCACCAGGAAGCAGGCCAGCTTCCTACAGAGCTGCCTTACGAGGAGCACAGCCAGCAAGCAATCTAAGTTATCAGACTCATCTCAGATCCCCTGAGACACCACACAGACAAGGGTGTAGAGACAGCAGGAAAAGAGGTGCAGGTGTGAGAGTCCCTTGGACAGCCTGGTGTGGAGAGGAGCAAGGGCTGTGGCAAGGCTGAAAGTGCCAACAGGACATAGGTCTCTGTGCCTGAGGCTACGGCTGTTGTCTGTGCCACTGAGGCCTATCAGGAGACAGGTTATTGTTAAAGCACCAGAGCCTCATTGCCTCCTTACCTCCACCCATCAACTAGGCAGGGGTCGTACCATCCTCCTGCACTTGGCCATGCACATCCCCATCTCCTACTGCCCCAGGAAGAGCCCTGAGCACTGTGTGAAGGGAAAGGATCTCCCTTCCCAGGGGCTGGAGGTCAAGGCCTGGCCCCTGTACTTGCTGAAATGCATCTACTTTGTCTACACCTCAGTGTCACCTTCACATTGTCTTTGTCTCCTTGTCCTCACTGCCTCCAACATTCTGCTCTAATGAGCTCCAAGGGAGGCTGTGTCAGTGCTGGCCCTCAGGGGGAAATTCCAGGAAACTTGCATCTGACTTGGACTTCTGGAGAGATGTCTTCAATTGTCTCTGAGTTCCTGAGGTTTGTGGTTCATCAGGAAAGCCCCCAGCGGGGTGATTGCAATGCCTTGGGCTGGGCCTGTGCTGCTGAGCTGGGCCAGGCTCGTGGGACAGAGAGAGCTCGTGGAAAGAGGGCCCTGGTGCAGAGAGACAGCTGTGCAGGAGCAGCTCCTCTGCACAGCGCAGCAGGGCTGGGGGCTCTGACTGCAGGCACCCAGGCAGAAAGGGATTCCAGGCAGCCTGGAGGGTGCACGCAGAGGAGAGCTCAGTGCAGGAGAAACGTTCTCAGCTCTGTCCACGGTAAGTCTCTGGCTGCAGGACAGTGCAGGGAAGGTTCCTGGAAGGGGCTCCTGGATGCAGGGTGTCTCTGCCTGGCCAGGAGCTGCCAGGATGTCTCTCATGGTTTGTGCGGTGTGGAGGAGAAGGTGCTGCAGGGCAGCTGTAGGCAGCAGGGACATGGGCAGGCAGTGAGAGGGAGCTGCTCCCTCCCTGCTATCCCCTGCAGTGCAGGCACCTTCCTTGCAGCAGCATCTGGTCTCCTGTCTTCCCCTCGGAGCTTCTGTCATGGGTTGTAGAATATGGGGGGCTGAGAATATGGGGTATATGAACCTTAAATCTCTTTGTAAGTAGACACATTTCCTGCAGGCCGACTCCACCTGCCTCCATGGAGGAAGGCACAGAATCACAGAATCATAGAATATTCCGAGTTGGAAGGGACCCACAAGGATCATTGAGTCCAGCTCCTGGCTCCACAGAGGTCCTACCCCCAAATTCCTACCATATGACAAGGAGCATATTCCAAATGCTTCTTCCATTCCAGAGCTCTTGTCCCTCTCCTGTCTGTGCCCGCCAGATGGCACAGGGCTGTGAGGAAAGGCTCTACCTTATCAACACCACAGCCTCTGCATTGGGTTGGGTCTGCCCTGCCTGCCCATGCCTGCCCATGCCCTTGCCCGGCGTGGCAGCTGGTGGTGTCTGATTCTGACGGGGAGTGCTGTGCATGGCGGGTGAAGCAGGAGGGGATACTCCCTGTTCTCTCTGGCCAGACATGCACGATCCACCTGCTGAGTTTGTCTCCTGGGTATTGAAAACAGAAAACACACATAGTCACATTGCCAAACACCCCTCTCTCAGCAGAGGGAGCCACTTCCCAGGAACCTTCCCTCTTGGAACCTCGAATAGAGCAGAGCAGGCTCACTGGGAGCTGCTGGGCAGAGGAGGCTGCAGTGTACAGGACACTCAGCAAGCACAAAGCAGGGCTCCAGACAGGGAGAGACACAAAGGTCCTCTTGGAAACAGGGAATGTAAGGTTTTGCTTGGGAATTATCTGAATTTTGGTCAGACATTACTCGTAAGACTCTCTATTTATTTTTTATTTTTTTTCTCATTTAGCAGTGTCCATGTCCAGAGCCAGCAAATGCCCAACACCAGCTCTTTGAGCGAGTTCCTCCTGCTGGCATTTGCAGAGACACGCGAGCTGCAGCTCCTGCACTTCGCGCTCTTCCTGGGCATCTACCTGGCTGCCCTCCTGGGCAACGGACTCATCCTCACCGCCGTAGCCTACGACCACCACCTGCACACCCCCATGTACTTCTTCCTCCTCAACCTCGCCCTCCTCGACCTGGGATCCATCTCCACCACTGTCCCCAAAGCCATGGCCAATTCTCTGTGGGACACCAGGGCCATCTCCTATGAAGCATGTGCTGCCCAGGTCTTTCTATATGTCTTTATGATTACAGCAGAATTTTATGTTCTCACCGTCATGGCCTATGACCGCTACATTGCTGTCTGCAAGCCCCTGCACTACGGGAGCGTCCTGGGCAGCAGAGCTTGTGCCCAGATGGCAGCAACTGCCTGGGCCAGTGGCTTTCTCATTGCTGTCCTGCACACGGCCACTACATTTTCCCTTCCCCTTTGCCATGGCAATGCTGTGGACCAGTTCTTCTGTGAAATCCCCCAGATCCTCAAGCTCTCCTGCTCTGATGCGTACCTCAGGGAAGTTGGGTTTATTGCATTTAGCTTTTGTTTAGGTGCTGGCTGTTTTGTTTTCATTGTGGTGTCCTATGTGCAGATCTTCAGGGCTGTGCTGAGGATTCCCTCGCAGCAGGGCCTGCACAAAGCCTTTTCCACATGCCTCCCTCACCTTGCGGTAGTCTCCCTGTTTGTCAGCACTATCTTGTTTGCTGGTGTGAAGCCCCCTACCACCTTCTCCCTATACCTGGACTTTGCAGTGGCAGTTCTGTACTCGGTGGTACCTCCAGCAGTGAACCCCTTCATCTACAGCATAAGCAACCAGGAGCTCAAGCATGCCCTGAAGAAGCTGTTTCAGTTTTCTTCCAGGAGCAATTAGCTGCTGCTCTGCTGCTGCAATGGGAACAACCCACCAAAAAACACGGTGGGAGACACAGCCTTTCAGTGCCACTTACCACGTACACCAATGCAGGTCCCAAACTGTGAGAAAAAAAGGAAAACTCATATGTACAGGAGAGAAGATGGATCTCAGGATACAGTTCTTCAGGCACCTGTGGGCAGTATGGACACTGACATGCGGTCTTAAGGCTCCCTGGGTGGGCAATAGGAGAAAGTGGCCAGTGCCTGTCCTGTGCCACCTCCCCACCAGCCCTGCCCTTCCACAGGTGGAGTATTTCTCCCTTACTCAGGCACCAGCAGAGCTTTGCCTCCTCATCCTCCACAGGGAGATGAGCCACAGGCCTAGCTGTATGTGAGGGGGCAGCAGACCTGAGCAGAAAAAAAAAACAAAAAAACTTTTTCATGGCACTGGGAAATCTGAAGGGTCTAGCCCCTGTGGTTGAGTCTGTTCTCTGCAGCAAAGGGATATCTCCAAGCCCCAGGTACGTGGTTGCTCCTGCAGCTTTGAGGACCTCTCCAAGGGCATCACAGTATCAATGGTCAGGACCTAGGAGGGTCAGCTTGCCCATGGATCACAGCAGTAGGTTGGTAGGATTCCAAAGTTCACAAGGACACCTCCTTGCTCTTTTCATGAATGTCTGTATTACAAATTGCTACAAATCCTTCCCTGTAAAGCAACTACAGATTGCAAGAAACTGCTAAGTTACCACTAGGAAAGCAAATATGGGCTTGTGATGCTTTCCCTAAATCTGCACCAATAAATATTATTTGAGGTGCTACTGGTATGACACTCATGAATCCAATTGGTGGAGGGAACAAGACATGGCACCTTCCCCTTCTTTCTTTTGTGCCGGTCATGATAGCTCTTGAGTAATTTGAACATCATTAGGTAACTCTAACGATATGCCTCCAGACTGCGTTTCTGGCTTTTTCCAAGGGCAAACAAGTAAACAAAAGGGTACCAGAGGGCTGTTGGCATAACTGCCCTGAATGCAGCAAACATCAAATAGTTGTCTACCTTTCCTGGTCTCACACAGGACCCTTCTGTTGTGGGGTTGCTGAGAGCCGAAGAGCAGGTGCTGAGGGCTGCCACAACGGTGCACTGGCAGCAATAGCGCACTGACCTCCAAGTCCTCCAAGCTCAAGAGATATGTATTCCTGTGAGCAAAATGTCAAAGGGGGCAGGAGACCTGCTGGAAAGATCAAGGAGATCCTGGAGTGATTTAAATAGAAGAAGGAAGTATACATAACGTGGAAAAAAGGGACAAGTCACTTGGGAAGAATATAAGGACATTGTCCGAGAAAAGGTCCTTTTTAAATATATCAAGAGCAGAAGGAAGAGGAAGGAAAATGTGGGCCCACTGCTTAATGAGGTGGGTGTCCTCGTGACAAAGGATACGGAGAAGGCAGAATTACCGAATGCCTTCTTTGCTTCAGTCTTCACTGCTAAGAGCAGCCCTCCAGAATCTCTGGCATTAGGAACAAGAGAGGAAATCTGGAGAAACGAGGACTCTCCATTGGTTGAAGAGGATCAGGTCAGAGATGTCTTAGGAAAACCTGACAGCCACAAATCCATGCACCGCGATGGGATACATTCATGAGTGCTAAGGGAGCTGGCAGATGTTACTGCTGGTCCACTCTCCATCATTTTTGAAAGGTCATGGAGAACAGGAGAGCTGCCTCAAGACTGGAAGAAAGCTCATGTCATACCGCTCTTCAACAAGGGCAAGAAGGAGGCCCCAGGCAGCTACAGGCCGGACAGCCTCACCTCCGTCCCTGGAAAGGCAATGGAACAGCTCATCCTCAAGGTCATCTCCAGCATGTGGAAGAGAAGAAGGTGATCAGGAGTAGTCAGTACGGGTTCACCAAGGGAAACCATGCTTCACCAACTTGATAGGCTTCTATGATGGAATGACTAGCTGAGTGGGTGAGGGGAGAGCAGTAGATGTTGTCTACTTTGACTTCAGCAAGGCTTTCAGCACTGTCTCCGATAACATCCTCATAGGCAAGCTCAGGAAGTATGAGGTGGAGGAGTGGTCGGTGAGGTGGGATGTGAGCTGGCTGGCTGGCAGAGTTCAGAGGGTCGTGCTTAGTGGAACAGAGTCTAGTTGGAGGCCTGTAGCCAGCAGTGTCTCCCAGGGACCTACACTGAGTCCAGTCCTGTTCAACTTATTTGTCAGGGACCTGGATGATTGTCGTGGTTTAACCCAGCCAGCAGCTAAACACCACGCAGCCGTTCGCTCACCCTCCCCCCTCCCTCTCTGGGACGGGGGAGAGAAATGGAAAGTGAAGCCCGTGAGTTGAGATAAAGACAGTTTAATAAGACAGGAAAATAATAATAACAAAAATAATAATAACAACAACAATAATAATAATAATACAATGGTGATAATAGGAAAGTAATAATAATATGTACAAACAAGTGATGCACAATGCAATTGCTCACCACCCGCTGACCGATGCCCAGCCTAACCCCGAGCAGTCCGGCCCCCTCCCCCTGGCTAGCCACCCCTATATATTGTTTAGCATGACGTCAGATGGTATGGAATACCCCTTTGGCTAGTTTGGGTCACCTGTCCTGGGTCTGTCCCCTCCCAGCTCTAACTGCACCCCCAGCCTGCCTGTTGGCAGGACAGAGCGAAAGGCTGAGATGTCCTTGGCTTGGTATAAGCACTGCTCTGCAACAATTAAAACATCGGGGTGTTATCAGCACTCTTCTCATCCTAAGCCAAAACACAGCATTCCACCAGCTACTAGGAAGAAAATTAATTCTGTTCTAACTGAAACCAGGACACCTGAGGAGAAAAGGTCCAGAGTGTAATTCTTAATAGTTTCTGAGAGATGTCTCCCAAGGTATGGAGGTAATGGCAATGCTGAGTGCAAGTACCAGATTAGTTTCATGACCAGGAATTTTACCATGTCATAAGCCAGTGTTACACGGTACACCGAAAGAATAAAGTTAAACCAGCCATCAGAAAAGATAAACAGCATGACAGGGGAGACATACAGTAAATAATGTTCTATACAACACAATTCTGAAATGCAGCACAACAGACCTGAGATTTAAGAAAAAAAAAAAAAAAAAAAAAGAAAATCAACGTTGTGATCAGCAAGTATTAAAATCAACTAATGTTTATAACAGCTTTCTTTTAACATGCTGTGGTCAGATCTGTCATTGGCTCAAACTTTGTGCTCCATGTTGGGCACCAAAAAGAGTGTGGTTTATCCCGGCAGGCAGCTCAGCACCACACAGCCATTCACTCATACACACACCCTGCTACATCCCCAGTGGATGCAGTTGAGAATGAGGAGAGGAAAAAAATAAAATAAAAAAGAAATCATGGGTTGAGATAAAGACAGTTTAATAGGACATAAAGGGAAGACAAATAATACAAACAATGATGATCATGATCATGATGGTGATTGCCTGTCCTGCAGCAACGGTACTCCGTACCCTGGACAGCCAGCCCATATTGATTTTTCTGGAACATCCTTTTGGCTACTTGGGGTCTGGAACATCCCTTTTGCTGTTCCATGGTCTGGAATATCCCTTTGGCTACTTGGGGTCAGCTGTCCTGCTTCTATCCCACAACAACTTGGGCAACAACTAAGCCATCAGGGTGTAATCAGCATTCTTCTCATGCTAAATCCAAAACACAGCATCATACCAGCTACTAGGAGGAAAATTAACTCAATCCTAGCCAACTCCAGGACACCCATAGACTAAAGGCATGATATCTCTGTGTGAATATCAAAAGAGGAAAGGTGGTGGTGATTAATTGGAAAGTACTGGAGCTGAGCACGATGCAGATGGTATAGAATATGGGGTGGATATTCTCCATGTATTGGCTGGGATAGACTTAATTTTCTTCCTATTAGATGGTACAGCGCAGTGTTTTGTAAATAGGATGCAATTTTATACAAAATAACAGCATGCATGAGAAGGAAGAACAGAAAATGTGGAATCTGGCAGCCTTCCATCCCCTACCCTTCAGTGATTCTGTGCTGCAATTCCATTCAACTGGTTACTCCTGTGTTACCCAAACTGTGCTACAAACACCTGCTACTGTTATGTTGTGAGAGATAGCACAATCAGGGTGACCTGTCTGCCTGCAGATATTAACACCTGACAGAATGGACCATCAGTGTGGAGAAAGTATTGAGAAACTGCAGGATTTTGCCTACAGGAACCTCTTGGCATTACAAGGATCAGAACCTAGTCCTGCACTAGAGGAAGAGGAACCCCCCACATCAGGGCAGACTGGGACCCTGCTGAGTGAGCAGTGCCCAGGAGGAGAAGGGCCAGGGCACCACGAGGGATGCCATAGAGCAGAGGTGCCTGCTCACCAGGAAGCAGGCCAGCTTCCTACAGAGCTGCCTTACGAGGAGCACAGCCAGCAAGCAATCTAAGTTATCAGACTCATCTCAGATCCCCTGAGACACCACACAGACAAGGGTGTAGAGACAGCAGGAAAAGAGGTGCAGGTGTGAGAGTCCCTTGGACAGCCTGGTGTGGAGAGGAGCAAGGGCTGTGGCAAGGCTGAAAGTGCCAACAGGACATAGGTCTCTGTGCCTGAGGCTACGGCTGTTGTCTGTGCCACTGAGGCCTATCAGGAGACAGGTTATTGTTAAAGCACCAGAGCCTCATTGCCTCCTTACCTCCACCCATCAACTAGGCAGGGGTCGTACCATCCTCCTGCACTTGGCCATGCACATCCCCATCTCCTACTGCCCCAGGAAGAGCCCTGAGCACTGTGTGAAGGGAAAGGATCTCCCTTCCCAGGGGCTGGAGGTCAAGGCCTGGCCCCTGTACTTGCTGAAATGCATCTACTTTGTCTACACCTCAGTGTCACCTTCACATTGTCTTTGTCTCCTTGTCCTCACTGCCTCCAACATTCTGCTCTAATGAGCTCCAAGGGAGGCTGTGTCAGTGCTGGCCCTCAGGGGGAAATTCCAGGAAACTTGCATCTGACTTGGACTTCTGGAGAGATGTCTTCAATTGTCTCTGAGTTCCTGAGGTTTGTGGTTCATCAGGAAAGCCCCCAGAGGGGTGATTGCAATGCCTTGGGCTGGGCCTGTGCTGCTGAGCTGGGCCAGGCTCGTGGGACAGAGAGAGCTCGTGGAAAGAGGGCCCTGGTGCAGAGAGACAGCTGTGCAGGAGCAGCTCCTCTGCACAGCGCAGCAGGGCTGGGGGCTCTGACTGCAGGCACCCAGGCAGAAAGGGATTCCAGGCAGCCTGGAGGGTGCACGCAGAGGAGAGCTCAGTGCAGGAGAAACGTTCTCAGCTCTGTCCACGGTAAGTCTCTGGCTGCAGGACAGTGCAGGGAAGGTTCCTGGAAGGGGCTCCTGGATGCAGGGTGTCTCTGCCTGGCCAGGAGCTGCCAGGATGTCTCTCATGGTTTGTGCGGTGTGGAGGAGAAGGTGCTGCAGGGCAGCTGTAGGCAGCAGGGACATGGGCAGGCAGTGAGAGGGAGCTGCTCCCTCCCTGCTATCCCCTGCAGTGCAGGCACCTTCCTTGCAGCAGCATCTGGTCTCCTGTCTTCCCCTCGGAGCTTCTGTCATGGGTTGTAGAATATGGGGGGCTGAGAATATGGGGTATATGAACCTTAAATCTCTTTGTAAGTAGACACATTTCCTGCAGGCCGACTCCACCTGCCTCCATGGAGGAAGGCACAGAATCACAGAATCATAGAATATTCCGAGTTGGAAGGGACCCACAAGGATCATTGAGTCCAGCTCCTGGCTCCACAGAGGTCCTACCCCCAAATTCCTACCATATGACAAGGAGCATATTCCAAATGCTTCTTCCATTCCAGAGCTCTTGTCCCTCTCCTGTCTGTGCCCGCCAGATGGCACAGGGCTGTGAGGAAAGGCTCTACCTTATCAACACCACAGCCTCTGCATTGGGTTGGGTCTGCCCTGCCTGCCCATGCCTGCCCATGCCCTTGCCCGGCGTGGCAGCTGGTGGTGTCTGATTCTGACGGGGAGTGCTGTGCATGGCGGGTGAAGCAGGAGGGGATACTCCCTGTTCTCTCTGGCCAGACATGCACGATCCACCTGCTGAGTTTGTCTCCTGGGTATTGAAAACAGAAAACACACATAGTCACATTGCCAAACACCCCTCTCTCAGCAGAGGGAGCCACTTCCCAGGAACCTTCCCTCTTGGAACCTCGAATAGAGCAGAGCAGGCTCACTGGGAGCTGCTGGGCAGAGGAGGCTGCAGTGTACAGGACACTCAGCAAGCACAAAGCAGGGCTCCAGACAGGGAGAGACACAAAGGTCCTCTTGGAAACAGGGAATGTAAGGTTTTGCTTGGGAATTATCTGAATTTTGGTCAGACATTACTCGTAAGACTCTCTATTTATTTTTTATTTTTTTTCTCATTTAGCAGTGTCCATGTCCAGAGCCAGCAAATGCCCAACACCAGCTCTTTGAGCGAGTTCCTCCTGCTGGCATTTGCAGAGACACGCGAGCTGCAGCTCCTGCACTTCGCGCTCTTCCTGGGCATCTACCTGGCTGCCCTCCTGGGCAACGGACTCATCCTCACCGCCGTAGCCTACGACCACCACCTGCACACCCCCATGTACTTCTTCCTCCTCAACCTCGCCCTCCTCGACCTGGAATCCATCTCCACCACTGTCCCCAAAGCCATGGCCAATTCTCTGTGGGACACCAGGGCCATCTCCTATGAAGCATGTGCTGCCCAGGTCTTTCTATATGTCTTTATGATTACAGCAGAATTTTATGTTCTCACCGTCATGGCCTATGACCGCTACATTGCTGTCTGCAAGCCCCTGCACTACGGGAGCGTCCTGGGCAGCAGAGCTTGTGCCCAGATGGCAGCAACTGCCTGGGCCAGTGGCTTTCTCATTGCTGTCCTGCACACGGCCACTACATTTTCCCTTCCCCTTTGCCATGGCAATGCTGTGGACCAGTTCTTCTGTGAAATCCCCCAGATCCTCAAGCTCTCCTGCTCTGATGCGTACCTCAGGGAAGTTGGGTTTATTGCATTTAGCTTTTGTTTAGGTGCTGGCTGTTTTGTTTTCATTGTGGTGTCCTATGTGCAGATCTTCAGGGCTGTGCTGAGGATTCCCTCGCAGCAGGGCCTGCACAAAGCCTTTTCCACATGCCTCCCTCACCTTGCGGTAGTCTCCCTGTTTGTCAGCACTATCTTGTTTGCTGGTGTGAAGCCCCCTACCACCTTCTCCCTATACCTGGACTTTGCAGTGGCAGTTCTGTACTCGGTGGTACCTCCAGCAGTGAACCCCTTCATCTACAGCATAAGCAACCAGGAGCTCAAGCATGCCCTGAAGAAGCTGTTTCAGTTTTCTTCCAGGAGCAATTAGCTGCTGCTCTGCTGCTGCAATGGGAACAACCCACCAAAAAACACGGTGGGAGACACAGCCTTTCAGTGCCACTTACCACGTACACCAATGCAGGTCCCAAACTGTGAGAAAAAAAGGAAAACTCATATGTACAGGAGAGAAGATGGATCTCAGGATACAGTTCTTCAGGCACCTGTGGGCAGTATGGACACTGACATGCGGTCTTAAGGCTCCCTGGGTGGGCAATAGGAGAAAGTGGCCAGTGCCTGTCCTGTGCCACCTCCCCACCAGCCCTGCCCTTCCACAGGTGGAGTATTTCTCCCTTACTCAGGCACCAGCAGAGCTTTGCCTCCTCATCCTCCACAGGGAGATGAGCCACAGGCCTAGCTGTATGTGAGGGGGCAGCAGACCTGAGCAGAAAAAAAAAACAAAAAAACTTTTTCATGGCACTGGGAAATCTGAAGGGTCTAGCCCCTGTGGTTGAGTCTGTTCTCTGCAGCAAAGGGATATCTCCAAGCCCCAGGTACGTGGTTGCTCCTGCAGCTTTGAGGACCTCTCCAAGGGCATCACAGTATCAATGGTCAGGACCTAGGAGGGTCAGCTTGCCCATGGATCACAGCAGTAGGTTGGTAGGATTCCAAAGTTCACAAGGACACCTCCTTGCTCTTTTCATGAATGTCTGTATTACAAATTGCTACAAATCCTTCCCTGTAAAGCAACTACAGATTGCAAGAAACTGCTAAGTTACCACTAGGAAAGCAAATATGGGCTTGTGATGCTTTCCCTAAATCTGCACCAATAAATATTATTTGAGGTGCTACTGGTATGACACTCATGAATCCAATTGGTGGAGGGAACAAGACATGGCACCTTCCCCTTCTTTCTTTTGTGCCGGTCATGATAGCTCTTGAGTAATTTGAACATCATTAGGTAACTCTAACGATATGCCTCCAGACTGCGTTTCTGGCTTTTTCCAAGGGCAAACAAGTAAACAAAAGGGTACCAGAGGGCTGTTGGCATAACTGCCCTGAATGCAGCAAACATCAAATAGTTGTCTACCTTTCCTGGTCTCACACAGGACCCTTCTGTTGTGGGGTTGCTGAGAGCCGAAGAGCAGGTGCTGAGGGCTGCCACAACGGTGCACTGGCAGCAATAGCGCACTGACCTCCAAGTCCTCCAAGCTCAAGAGATATGTATTCCTGTGAGCAAAATGTCAAAGGGGGCAGGAGACCTGCTGGAAAGATCAAGGAGATCCTGGAGTGATTTAAATAGAAGAAGGAAGTATACATAACGTGGAAAAAAGGGACAAGTCACTTGGGAAGAATATAAGGACATTGTCCGAGAAAAGGTCCTTTTTAAATATATCAAGAGCAGAAGGAAGAGGAAGGAAAATGTGGGCCCACTGCTTAATGAGGTGGGTGTCCTCGTGACAAAGGATACGGAGAAGGCAGAATTACCGAATGCCTTCTTTGCTTCAGTCTTCACTGCTAAGAGCAGCCCTCCAGAATCTCTGGCATTAGGAACAAGAGAGGAAATCTGGAGAAACGAGGACTCTCCATTGGTTGAAGAGGATCAGGTCAGAGATGTCTTAGGAAAACCTGACAGCCACAAATCCATGCACCGCGATGGGATACATTCATGAGTGCTAAGGGAGCTGGCAGATGTTACTGCTGGTCCACTCTCCATCATTTTTGAAAGGTCATGGAGAACAGGAGAGCTGCCTCAAGACTGGAAGAAAGCTCATGTCATACCGCTCTTCAACAAGGGCAAGAAGGAGGCCCCAGGCAGCTACAGGCCGGACAGCCTCACCTCCGTCCCTGGAAAGGCAATGGAACAGCTCATCCTCAAGGTCATCTCCAGCATGTGGAAGAGAAGAAGGTGATCAGGAGTAGTCAGTACGGGTTCACCAAGGGAAACCATGCTTCACCAACTTGATAGGCTTCTATGATGGAATGACTAGCTGAGTGGGTGAGGGGAGAGCAGTAGATGTTGTCTACTTTGACTTCAGCAAGGCTTTCAGCACTGTCTCCGATAACATCCTCATAGGCAAGCACAGGAAGTATGAGGTGGAGGAGTGGTCGGTGAGGTGGGATGTGAGCTGGCTGGCTGGCAGAGTTCAGAGGGTCGTGCTTAGTGGAACAGAGTCTAGTTGGAGGCCTGTAGCCAGCAGTGTCTCCCAGGGACCTACACTGAGTCCAGTCCTGTTCAACTTATTTGTCAGGGACCTGGATGATTGTCGTGGTTTAACCCAGCCAGCAGCTAAACACCACGCAGCCGTTCGCTCACCCTCCCCCCTCCCTCTCTGGGACGGGGGAGAGAAATGGAAAGTGAAGCCCGTGAGTTGAGATAAAGACAGTTTAATAAGACAGGAAAATAATAATAACAAAAATAATAATAACAACAATAATAATAATAATACAATGGTGATAATAGGAAAGTAATAATAATATGTACAAACAAGTGATGCACAATGCAATTGCTCACCACCCGCTGACCGATGCCCAGCCTAACCCCGAGCAGTCCGGCCCCCTCCCCCCGGCTAGCCACCCCTATATATTGTTTAGCATGACGTCAGATGGTATGGAATACCCCTTTGGCTAGTTTGGGTCACCTGTCCTGGGTCTGTCCCCTCCCAGCTCTAACTGCACCCCCAGCCTGCCTGTTGGCAGGACAGAGCGAAAGGCTGAGATGTCCTTGGCTTGGTATAAGCACTGCTCTGCAACAATTAAAACATCGGGGTGTTATCAGCACTCTTCTCATCCTAAGCCAAAACACAGCATTCCACCAGCTACTAGGAAGAAAATTAATTCTGTTCTAACTGAAACCAGGACACCTGAGGAGAAAAGGTCCAGAGTGTAATTCTTAATAGTTTCTGAGAGATGTCTCCCAAGGTATGGAGGTAATGGCAATGCTGAGTGCAAGTACCAGATTAGTTTCATGACCAGGAATTTTACCATGTCATAAGCCAGTGTTACACGGTACACCGAAAGAATAAAGTTAAACCAGCCATCAGAAAAGATAAACAGCATGACAGGGGAGACATACAGTAAATAATGTTCTATACAACACAATTCTGAAATGCAGCACAACAGACCTGAGATTTAAGAAAAAAAAAAAAAAAAAAAGAAAATCAACGTTGTGATCAGCAAGTATTAAAATCAACTAATGTTTATAACAGCTTTCTTTTAACATGCTGTGGTCAGATCTGTCATTGGCTCAAACTTTGTGCTCCATGTTGGGCACCAAAAAGAGTGTGGTTTATCCCGGCAGGCAGCTCAGCACCACACAGCCATTCACTCATACACACACCCTGCTACATCCCCAGTGGATGCAGTTGAGAATGAGGAGAGGAAAAAAATAAAATAAAAAAGAAATCATGGGTTGAGATAAAGACAGTTTAATAGGACATAAAGGGAAGACAAATAATACAAACAATGATGATCATGATCATGATGGTGATTGCCTGTCCTGCAGCAACGGTACTCCGTACCCTGGACAGCCAGCCCATATTGATTTTTCTGGAACATCCTTTTGGCTCCTTGGGGTCTGGAACATCCCTTTTGCTGTTCCATGGTCTGGAATATCCCTTTGGCTACTTGGGGTCAGCTGTCCTGCTTCTATCCCACAACAACTTGGGCAACAACTAAGCCATCAGGGTGTAATCAGCATTCTTCTCATGCTAAATCCAAAACACAGCATCATACCAGCTACTAGGAGGAAAATTAACTCAATCCTAGCCAACTCCAGGACACCCATAGACTAAAGGCATGATATCTCTGTGTGAATATCAAAAGAGGAAAGGTGGTGGTGATTAATTGGAAAGTACTGGAGCTGAGCACGATGCAGATGGTATAGAATATGGGGTGGATATTCTCCATGTATTGGCTGGGATAGACTTAATTTTCTTCCTATTAGATGGTACAGCGCAGTGTTTTGTAAATAGGATGCAATTTTATACAAAATAACAGCATGCATGAGAAGGAAGAACAGAAAATGTGGAATCTGGCAGCCTTCCATCCCCTACCCTTCAGTGATTCTGTGCTGCAATTCCATTCAACTGGTTACTCCTGTGTTACCCAAACTGTGCTACAAACACCTGCTACTGTTATGTTGTGAGAGATAGCACAATCAGGGTGACCTGTCTGCCTGCAGATATTAACACCTGACAGAATGGACCATCAGTGTGGAGAAAGTATTGAGAAACTGCAGGATTTTGCCTACAGGAACCTCTTGGCATTACAAGGATCAGAACCTAGTCCTGCACTAGAGGAAGAGGAACCCCCCACATCAGGGCAGACTGGGACCCTGCTGAGTGAGCAGTGCCCAGGAGGAGAAGGGCCAGGGCACCACGAGGGATGCCATAGAGCAGAGGTGCCTGCTCACCAGGAAGCAGGCCAGCTTCCTACAGAGCTGCCTTACGAGGAGCACAGCCAGCAAGCAATCTAAGTTATCAGACTCATCTCAGATCCCCTGAGACACCACACAGACAAGGGTGTAGAGACAGCAGGAAAAGAGGTGCAGGTGTGAGAGTCCCTTGGACAGCCTGGTGTGGAGAGGAGCAAGGGCTGTGGCAAGGCTGAAAGTGCCAACAGGACATAGGTCTCTGTGCCTGAGGCTACGGCTGTTGTCTGTGCCACTGAGGCCTATCAGGAGACAGGTTATTGTTAAAGCACCAGAGCCTCATTGCCTCCTTACCTCCACCCATCAACTAGGCAGGGGTCGTACCATCCTCCTGCACTTGGCCATGCACATCCCCATCTCCTACTGCCCCAGGAAGAGCCCTGAGCACTGTGTGAAGGGAAAGGATCTCCCTTCCCAGGGGCTGGAGGTCAAGGCCTGGCCCCTGTACTTGCTGAAATGCATCTACTTTGTCTACACCTCAGTGTCACCTTCACATTGTCTTTGTCTCCTTGTCCTCACTGCCTCCAACATTCTGCTCTAATGAGCTCCAAGGGAGGCTGTGTCAGTGCTGGCCCTCAGGGGGAAATTCCAGGAAACTTGCATCTGACTTGGACTTCTGGAGAGATGTCTTCAATTGTCTCTGAGTTCCTGAGGTTTGTGGTTCATCAGGAAAGCCCCCAGAGGGGTGATTGCAATGCCTTGGGCTGGGCCTGTGCTGCTGAGCTGGGCCAGGCTCGTGGGACAGAGAGAGCTCGTGGAAAGAGGGCCCTGGTGCAGAGAGACAGCTGTGCAGGAGCAGCTCCTCTGCACAGCGCAGCAGGGCTGGGGGCTCTGACTGCAGGCACCCAGGCAGAAAGGGATTCCAGGCAGCCTGGAGGGTGCACGCAGAGGAGAGCTCAGTGCAGGAGAAACGTTCTCAGCTCTGTCCACGGTAAGTCTCTGGCTGCAGGACAGTGCAGGGAAGGTTCCTGGAAGGGGCTCCTGGATGCAGGGTGTCTCTGCCTGGCCAGGAGCTGTCAGGATGTCTCTCATGGTTTGTGCGGTGTGGAGGAGAAGGTGCTGCAGGGCAGCTTTAGGCAGCAGGGACATGGGCAGGCAGTGAGAGGGAGCTGCTCCCTCCCTGCTATCCCCTGCAGTGCAGGCACCTTCCTTGCAGCAGCATCTGGTCTCCTGTCTTCCCCTCGGAGCTTCTGTCATGGGTTGTAGAATATGGGGGGCTGAGAATATGGGGTATATGAACCTTAAATCTCTTTGTAAGTAGACACATTTCCTGCAGGCCGACTCCACCTGCCTCCATGGAGGAAGGCACAGAATCACAGAATCATAGAATATTCCGAGTTGGAAGGGACCCACAAGGATCATCGAGTCTAGCTCCTGGCTCCACAGAGGTCCTACCCCCAAATTCCTACCATATGACAAGGAGCATATTCCAAATGCTTCTTCCATTCCAGAGCTCTTGTCCCTCTCCTGTCTGTGCCCGCCAGATGGCACAGGGCTGTGAGGAAAGGCTCTACCTTACCAACACCACAGCCTCTGCATTGGGTTGGGTCTGCCCTGCCTGCCCATGCCTGCCCATGCCCTTGCCCGGCGTGGCAGCTGGTGGTGTCTGATTCTGACGGGGAGTGCTGTGCATGGCGGGTGAAGCAGGAGGGGATACTCCCTGTTCTCTCTGGCCAGACATGCACGATCCACCTGCTGAGTTTGTCTCCTGGGTATTGAAAACAGAAAACACACATAGTCACATTGCCAAACACCCCTCTCTCAGCAGAGGGAGCCACTTCCCAGGAACCTTCCCTCTTGGAACCTCGAATAGAGCAGAGCAGGCTCACTGGGAGCTGCTGGGCAGAGGAGGCTGCAGTGTACAGGACACTCAGCAAGCACAAAGCAGGGCTCCAGACAGGGAGAGACACAAAGGTCCTCTTGGAAACAGGGAATGTAAGGTTTTGCTTGGGAATTATCTGAATTTTGGTCAGACATTACTCGTAAGACTCTCTATTTATTTTTTATTTTTTTTCTCATTTAGCAGTGTCCATGTCCAGAGCCAGCAAATGCCCAACATCAGCTCTTGAGCGAGTTCCTCCTGCTGGCATTTGCAGAGACACGCGAGCTGCAGCTCCTGCACTTCGCGCTCTTCCTGGGCATCTACCTGGCTGCCCTCCTGGGCAATGGCCTCATCCTCACCGCCATAGCCTGTGACCACCGCCTCCACACGCCCATGTACTTCTTCCTCCTCAACCTCGCCCTCCTCGACCTGGGATCCATCTCCACCACTGTGCCCAAAGCCATGGCCAATTCTCTGTGGGACACCAGGGCCATCTCCTATGAAGCATGTGCTGCCCAGGTCTTTCTATATGTCTTTATGATTACAGCAGAATTTTATGTTCTCACCGTCATGGCCTATGACCGCTACATTGCTGTCTGCAAGCCCCTGCACTACGGGAGCGTCCTGGGCAGCAGAGCTTGTGCCCAGATGGCAGCAGCTGCCTGGGCCAGTGGCTTTCTCATTGCTGTCCTGCACACGGCCACTACATTTTCCCTTCCCCTTTGCCATGGCAATGCTGTGGACCAGTTCTTCTGTGAAATCCCCCAGATCCTCAAGCTCTCCTGCTCTGATGCGTACCTCAGGGAAGTTGGGTTTATTGCATTTAGCTTTTGTTTAGGTGCTGGCTGTTTTGTTTTCATTGTGGTGTCCTATGTGCAGATCTTCAGGGCTGTGCTGAGGATTCCCTCGCAGCAGGGCCTGCACAAAGCCTTTTCCACATGCCTCCCTCACCTTGCGGTAGTCTCCCTGTTTGTCAGCACTATCTTGTTTGCTGGTGTGAAGCCCCCTACCACCTTCTCCCTATACCTGGACTTTGCAGTGGCAGTTCTGTACTCAGTGGTACCTCCAGCAGTGAACCCCTTCATCTACAGCATAAGGAACCAGGAGCTCAAGCATGCCCTGAAGAAGCTGTTTCAGTTTTCTTCCAGGAGCAATTAGCTGCTGCTCTGCTGCTGCAATGGGAACAACCCACCAAAAAACACGGTGGGAGACACAGCCTTTCAGTGCCACTTACCACGTACACCAATGCAGGTCCCAAACTGTGAGAAAAAAAGGAAAACTCATATGTACAGGAGAGAAGATGGATCTCAGGATACAGTTCTTCAGGCACCTGTGGGCAGTATGGACACTGACATGCGGTCTTAAGGCTCCCTGGGTGGGCAATAGGAGAAAGTGGCCAGTGCCTGTCCTGTGCCACCTCCCCACCAGCCCTGCCCTTCCACAGGTGGAGTATTTCTCCCTTACTCAGGCACCAGCAGAGCTTTGCCTCCTCATCCTCCACAGGGAGATGAGCCACAGGCCTAGCTGTATGTGAGGGGGCAGCAGACCTGAGCAGAAAAAAAAAAACAAAAAAACTTTTTCATGGCACTGGGAAATCTGAAGGGTCTAGCCCCTGTGGTTGAGTCTGTTCTCTGCAGCAAAGGGATATCTCCAAGCCCCAGGTACGTGGTTGCTCCTGCAGCTTTGAGGACCTCTCCAAGGGCATCACAGTATCAATGGTCAGGACCTAGGAGGGTCAGCTTGCCCATGGATCACAGCAGTAGGTTGGTAGGATTCCAAAGTTCACAAGGACACCTCCTTGCTCTTTTCATGAATGTCTGTATTACAAATTGCTACAAATCCTTCCCTGTAAAGCAACTACAGATTGCAAGAAACTGCTAAATTACCACTAGGAAAGCAAATATGGGCTTGTGATGCTTTCCCTAAATCTGCACCAATAAATATTATTTGAGGTGCTACTGGTATGACACTCATGAATCCAATTGGTGGAGGGAACAAGACATGGCACCTTCCCCTTCTTTCTTTTGTGCCGGTCATGATAGCTCTTGAGTAATTTGAACATCATTAGGTAACTCTAACGATATGCCTCCAGACTGCGTTTCTGGCTTTTTCCAAGGGCAAACAAGTAAACAAAAGGGTACCAGAGGGCTGTTGGCATAACTGCCCTGAATGCAGCAAACATCAAATAGTTGTCTACCTTTCCTGGTCTCACACAGGACCCTTCTGTTGTGGGGTTGCTGAGAGCCGAAGAGCAGGTGCTGAGGGCTGCCACAACGGTGCACTGGCAGCAATAGCGCACTGACCTCCAAGTCCTCCAAGCTCAAGAGATATGTATTCCTGTGAGCAAAATGTCAAAGGGGGCAGGAGACCTGCTGGAAAGATCAAGGAGATCCTGGAGTGATTTAAATAGAAGAAGGAAGTATACATAACGTGGAAAAAAGGGACAAGTCACTTGGGAAGAATATAAGGACATTGTCCGAGAAAAGGTCCTTTTTAAATATATCAAGAGCAGAAGGAAGAGGAAGGAAAATGTGGGCCCACTGCTTAATGAGGTGGGTGTCCTCGTGACAAAGGATACGGAGAAGGCAGAATTACCGAATGCCTTCTTTGCTTCAGTCTTCACTGCTAAGAGCAGCCCTCCAGAATCTCTGGCATTAGGAACAAGGGAGGAAATCTGGAGAAACGAGGACTCTCCATTGGTTGAAGAGGATCAGGTCAGAGATGTCTTAGGAAAACCTGACAGCCACAAATCCATGCACCGCGATGGGATACATTCATGAGTGCTAAGGGAGCTGGCAGATGTTACTGCTGGTCCACTCTCCATCATTTTTGAAAGGTCATGGAGAACAGGAGAGCTGCCTCAAGACTGGAAGAAAGCTCATGTCATACCGCTCTTCAACAAGGGCAAGAAGGAGGCCCCAGGCAGCTACAGGCCGGACAGCCTCGCCTCCGTCCCTGGAAAGGCAATGGAACAGCTCATCCTCAAGGTCATCTCCAGCATGTGGAAGAGAAGAAGGTGATCAGGAGTAGTCAGTACGGGTTCACCAAGGGAAACCATGCTTCACCAACTTGATAGGCTTCTATGATGGAATGACTAGCTGAGTGGGTGAGGGGAGAGCAGTAGATGTTGTCTACTTTGACTTCAGCAAGGCTTTCAGCACTGTCTCTGATAACATCCTCATAGGCAAGCTCAGGAAGTATGAGGTGGAGGAGTGGTCGGTGAGGTGGGATGTGAGCTGGCTGGCTGGCAGAGTTCAGAGGGTCGTGCTTAGTGGAACAGAGTCTAGTTGGAGGCCTGTAGCCAGCAGTGTCTCCCAGGGACCTACACTGAGTCCAGTCCTGTTCAACTTATTTGTCAGGGACCTGGATGATTGTCGTGGTTTAACCCAGCCAGCAGCTAAACACCACGCAGCCGTTCGCTCACCCTCCCCCCTCCCTCTCTGGGACGGGGGAGAGAAATGGAAAGTGAAGCCCGTGAGTTGAGATAAAGACAGTTTAATAAGACAGGAAAATAATAATAACAAAATAATAATAACAATAATATTAATAATAATGTTACAATGGTGATAATAGGAAAGTAATAATAATATGTACAAACAAGTGATGCACAATGCAATTGCTCACCACCCGCTGACTGATGCCCAGCCTAACCCCGAGCAGTCCGGCCCCCTCCCCCCGGCTAGCCACCCCTATATATTGTTTAGCATGACGTCAGATGGTATGGAATACCCCTTTGGCTAGTTTGGGTCACCTGTCCTGGGTCTGTCCCCTCCCAGCTCTTGCTGCACCCCCAGCCTGCCTGTTGGCAGGACAGAGCGAAAGGCTGAGATGTCCTTGGCTTGGTATAAGCACTGCTCTGCAACAATTAAAACATCGGGGTGTTATCAGCACTCTTCTCATCCTAAGCCAAAACACAGCATTCCACCAGCTACTAGGAAGAAAATTAATTCTGTTCTAGCTGAAACCAGGACAATGATGGAATAGAGTGCACCCTTGTCCTGGTTTCAGTTAGGACAGAGTTAATTTTCCTCCTAGTAGGTATAAAGCACAATGCAATTCTTTTTGCCTTCTGCATCTATAACACAGGAAGCATGACTTTGCCCTATTCTATTGACTGGGCAGGTCTTTTCACATTACTCAATTTAGGTTTCTGTGGCTCGAAGGAGATGATTTCCCAAAAGAGGCCAAGCTCATGGGTACAGCTACAGCCGCTTGAAGATATATTTTCTTTACTTTTCTTCCTGAGTTTTCCACAGAAGACTCATGAGAGACCATGGATGTGCAGGTGTCTACTAAGATTTAAGCTGAATTTCTCAGATTCCAACGGTTATTTCAATTTTATTATTTTATTTTAATATTTTATTTTATTTTATTTTATTAATTTGTTATAATTTATTTTAATTTATTTTAATATTTATTTTGTTCCCAAGTAACAACTGACCTGTCTTAGAAAGGGTTTCATGTGCTGGGCTGGGCTGCAGTTACAGGGACAAAGACCACTGCTGGCAGTGGAGCTGTCAGACCTCCAGATTCTGCTTTTCTTCCTGATGGAGGTCTCCAAAGAAGTCACCCAGGATGAAGAGCAATAGGAGAATAATGCTCAAAACTGAAATGCAGCAAAATTCAGACTTTGAAACAAGAAGTTTTTTATTAAGTTCTTTTTGAAATCTTCTTCCTTAACTACACCATGCAAGCTCTGCAATTAGCTGATAAAACTTGAAGTCTTTAAGAAAACTATGCAAGAGATGTTAGGAGCTTCTTCATTTTTATGAGGTCCATGTTGTATTTTGGTGTTGAATCTATGAAGCTCAGGTACTGAGAGGAGAGTGATGTAACCACTTTAGCAAGTCAAGTCAGGAGGCACAAAAGTTGAAGTGACAGGAAGTATTAATGGGTCCCAGTGAGGGCTGGTACTAACATAACCTCGCCAGGGACATATGAAGGCAGGAACTGGAAAATTGGAAGCCATGATTACAGACTGGCAAAGCGCTGTGCTGAGAAAAGTGTTTTTTGGTTTTGTTGAAGCAGAAGAGCCAAGGCCTGACCCCAGCCACTGGGAGGGGAGATTCTGCACCCCCACATCTGGTCAGGGCTCTTCCTGGGTTCTGTGGGATGTGGTGGGCAGTGTGATGCCATGAGAAGAACAGCGGTATGACACATCCAAGTTGCTGCACAGGGTTGAAAGGAATCCATGAGCCCTCATCGCAAGAATATATCATATCTCCTCATAAGCTCTAGACAAGGGGACAAAAACCCCAGGGTAGTTTGGGCCTACCCTTCTTAACAGCACCCTCTGCCTTGTTGTCTGCAGGCTTTCCTTTGCTGTCCCACAGTTTGACCAATTTCCTTGAAGTCTGCAAACACCCATCTCTGTTCACCACCTTACTGTCATCCCTTGCTTTCACCCATGTCTCGTCAACCCTCACCAGCTGTTCCTTGAAACACAAAGCCAGAGTCTGGTCAGAGGGTGTCCTCTGGCACCACGGCTCAACCCTTTGAGGGACATTTCTTCCTCCTTGTGGCCAATGTATAACTTCCAAGGTCCACGTTGTGGCATTTTGTTTCTCCTGCTCTTTCCTACTAACAAAGAAAACTCCATCAGGGCGGAAACCCCTCCTGAAGTAGGCACCCCAACCCATCAGGCTCCTTGCGGCCTGTCAGCCAACCAGACAGAAGTCACCTCACCAGCACCTTCCACGCCATGGGCCTGCTTCTGGCCTTGCAGCTTCTTGGCTAGACACAGCCAAGCCTTGTGCCTCCTGCTGTCAAGTCATGGACTCAAGCAGAAGGGACAGGACAACCCATCTGGGGGCCTTCTTTCTGTCTGGGTCCTCCTGGCTATGGAGGCAGAAGGGATCCCCCAGTCAGCATGCCAAGCAGGTGCCTTCTGCTGGCCTAGCAGGGCCACTGCCAGATGTCAGCCCAAAAGTCCAGATCCCAGGGAGAAGTCAAGGGTGACCTGCCAGCTACAGACAGAAGTGACCTCACAGTCCCTTTCTGTGACACGTTCCTGCTGCTGCCCTATCCACTGCAGAGGCAGAAGTATCCTCACAGTCCCTGCCACAGTCACATTCCTCCTGCTGGGGCAGGAGATCCTGAGAGCTGACCTCTCTAGTCCTTTAGGCACTAGGGCTCACCATTGTGGGTTACAGAATAAAAAGAGTTTTAATTGTAAGGTTTTGTGTTCTTCTGTGGTTAAGGTATGGGCAAGCTCTCTGCTTTAGGGTGTTTTTAGGTCTCCCAAGAAGTCTAGGGTTAAAGATAACATTTTAATGTTAGTGTTAAGAGAAGGGATTAGGGTCAGCAAGTGAGTAAAGGGAAGGAAAAGGGCTATGGGATGATTTTTTTTTGAAGTTATATTTTGAGTTCAAGCATTAGAGTAATGGTTTCCTGTCAGAGTGTTGTAGTTGCATTTAGGTTCAGGGATTAAAATTACTGATTAAAATAAGATAAGGACAATACATGACTGTTTTAAGTCAATGTTACTAGTGCAGTTACATCTTACCGCTACAAAATCATTAAATTCTGCTGGCCATGCTCCTCTTGCCACCCCAAAATCTCACATCTCTCTTGTCCAGGCTGCTCCTGAACTCCCCATATCTTACTGGGATCAGCTTTCTGATGACATTCATGATCATAGAGTATCTGTCTCACCTCTGTTCGCTATTCCCTTCCTGGGAAGGAAGTGGCGTTGTAGTCAGGAGGGAAAAGGACAAAAAGGTCTTAAAGAGCATCGTGTACAATGTGCCCATCAGCTCTGACCTCCACAAAATTACGCTTCCTACCTACAAGTTTTGTTTCCCAAATGGTTTCTATGGATCCAGTGTTACTTTTCCCAGGCCCTCATGCATGCTTCATTTTTGGTTGTCCAAGGATGGGATAAGGAAAGCCAAGGAATAGATGGAAGTGCGCTTGGCAAATGATGCAAAGAATAACAGGAAGAGATTCTATAGATACATGGCTCAGAAAATAAAGGCCAAGGAGAATGTACCCCCTCTGATGAAACAGAAGGATGAACTGGTAATGACAGACATGGGAAAGGTGAGGGACTCAGCAACGTCTTTGCCTTGTTCTTCACTGCCAATCAGGCTCCCTAAGTTTTTCATTTCCCTGAACCCATAGATAGAGGCTAGGGCACAAAGTCCCACCTGCTGTAAGTGAAGAGCAGATTTGAGACCACCTGATGAAACTCAACAAGTACAAGTCTATGGGGCCTGATGACATGCATCCCAGGGTACTGAAGGAATTGGCTGATGTAGTTGCCAAGCCTCTCTTCATCGTATTTGAAAAGTCCTGGCAGTCAGGTGAAGTCCCTGCTAACTGGAACAAGGGAAATATCAGCCCTGTTTAAAAAAATGTAGAAAGGAGGACCCAGGGAACTACCAAATGGTGAGCCTCACCCCTGTGCCTGGCAAGATCATGGAAAAGATCCTCCTGGAGTCAGTGTCAAGGCACATGCAAGACGGAGATGTGATCTCAGGCAGCATGGCTTCACCAAAGGTTAAATTGTGCCGGACTAATTTGGTGGTTTTCTACAACGGAGTGACCACATCAGATGACAAGGGAAGACCGTCTGATGTTATCTACTTGGACTTCTGTAAGACCTTTGACACAGTCCCACATGACATCCTGGTCTCCAAATTGGAGAGAGACGCATTTGACAGGTGCACCATTCAGTGCATAAGGGGTTGTCTTGAAGGTCACACCCAAAGAGTGGTGCCTCCCTCACCTGGCCGTGGTCTCCCTGTTTGTCAGCACTGTCCTGTTTGCCTGCCTGAAGCTCCCCCCAATCTCTTCTCCATCTCTGGACTTGGTGGTGTCATTTCTGTACTTGGTGGTACCTCCAGCAGTGAACCCCCTCATCTCCAGCATGAGAAACCAGGAGCTCAAGCATGCAGTGAGGAAACTTTTTCAATACATGCTTCTTAAGCATCAGTGATGTATTCCAAAGATATATACTTAATAATAAAATATTATCATTCATATTGTCATTCATATTATACATCATTTTTATAGCTACTAGTGTTATCGTAACATAATCAATAATACTAGTCCTAACAGACATCAAAGGGTATTTCGGAAAATGATACAGCATTTTAAAAATTATTTTTCTCTGTTAATATTTGAACAATATTTTATTTTGTTTTTAATAATCTAATTCATAACATTCTGAAAGTTACATTTTGTGTTAGCTTTGACTATTTAATCTAATGGACATACAGAACCAGGCTTCCTTGGTAGTTAAAGGCAATAAAGAACTCAGCTTAAATTCACTGGTCTCAGTATCCTCCTCATCGCATCTCTGCTGGTGCTGGGGAAGCAGTCCCAGCATCCAGGAGGGGCTCAAGCCCAAGAGCCCAGCTGCCACAGGTAGGAGCAGTGTATTTGGGTTTGACCTTGTGTATCTAGGTGACAGTCCTGTCGTCTCTACAGCAGGGCTGGCACAAAGCCCTTTCTATGTGCCTCCCTCACCTGGCCATGGTGTCCCTCTTTCTCAGCCCTGTCATGGTTGCCTACCTGAAGCCTCCCTCCATCTCCTCCCCATCCCTGGATGCCCGGTGGCAGTTGTGTACTCGGTGCTGCCTTCAGCAGTGAACGCCCTGATCTGTAGCATGAGGAGCCAGGATCTCAAGCATGCCTTGTGGAAATTGATAACTAGATGTGTTTTGGATGCAAGAAATTCCCTATCTGCTTCTGCACATGACTTGTCATGCCAATAAGTGGGGGAATAGCCAATATACTTTGTTTTGTTTTGTTTTGTTTTGTTTGTGGCTGTGCATATTCTTAGTACAGATATTAATTCAGCTAATGTTGCCCATTAAAATGATACTGTTCTTCACCTTTCCATTTCAGTTTGTACCTTTCAAACATAGCTCAAAGACACTGTGCATGTGGAGCCACACTCTGTGTGAATGTAAACAAACTGAAGGAGCCTGCACTGCCTTCTTTGTCTGACGTCCTTCCTCTGAGACCTGGTCGGGCTCTGCAGGGGCAGTGCCCATGTGCAGGGGTGCAGAGGAAAAGAGTCCCACCCCAGCAGCATGGCCAGGGAGCACCAGTGCTTGGGGCATGCAGAGCTGCTCTCTTGCCACTGCCACTCTCTCCTGATGAGCCCTGCTGGTGGGGTCAGGCCTGGCTGCTCCTGGAACTTGGTGCCAGTGCTGCTGTGGGGTTGTGCTGGGACTGCAGGCAGGAACAGGCAGTGGGCAAGGCAGTGGCACAGCTGGCCTCCACTGCAGCACTTCCCTCCGAAGGGGGGATCTCTTCCAAGGTGCACTGACCAGAGCTCAAGTGCTCAGTCTGGTGTGAGCAGGCAGAGGAGAGCTGTGCAGCCCCAGGGCATGCAGCAGCCCCAGCAAAGGAGCCTGGTGAGTGATTCCTTGCAGCCCTGGGGCAATGGCAGTGACCCCATGAGCTGGGTCTGCCTCCCAGCCTGCCCGGCACAGACCTGCAAAGTGCCCCCATACCCCGGGCACCACAGCCTCCTTGCTCTGCTGAGCAGCACCTCTGGTTGTCATGTCAGAGATATCAGCTTTGGCCTAAAGTCATCCTTTAGGGCTGAAGTGTGTCTAAGTGGGAAGAAGTGGGAAAAACAACCCATTGGCACTGCCCCAGGGACTCTGTGCATCCTTGCAAGAGACTACTTCAGGAGAGGATAGATATTTTAAGGACCCAAAAGGGTATCAGTGGCCTTTTGGCATAGCTGCCTTGGAGATGGAGGACATTAAACTGTTGTCTACCTTGCCTTGGTCTCTCAAAGGACTTTTCTGTTGTGGGGTTGATGAGGGTTGAAGGACAGCTGGTGCCAATCACTACCACAACCGTGCACCTGAGTCAGTATAGCACCAGCTGAGTCCACTAACTGAGGACTATCGTGGCCTGAATGAAGTCATGCAATGCTGAGTTCTGCCATGCTGGACACGGTAGAGCTTGCATGAAAACTGGAATCAAAAGCACTGAAATGTTTTGCCACAATTGATATCGCTAATGCATTTTTCTCCATCTGTTTTCCAGCAGCGTGAAGGCCGCAGCTTGCTTGCAACATGGAATCAACTGCCCCAGGGCTGGAAACACAGCCCTGATGGACTATGGTCTGACCTAGACTGCACTGGAAGCTGCTGAACACCTGCACTACAATGATGGTATCATTGTGTGGGGTGACACAGCAGAGGAAGTATTTGAGAAAGGGAAGAAAATACTCCAAATCCCTCTGAAAGCTGATTTTGCACTAAAAGAATTTAAGGCCAAGGGACGTGCACAACAGATCCTGATGCGGGCTGGCCTGGGTCAGGGGGACCATGCTCAGGGACAGGTTGAGCATTGGTGAGGGGCTTCTCAACAATTGCATGGTGCATCACTTGCTCTGTATATATTCTTCTTATTATTATTGTTATTATAACAAATTTATCTTCCTTTTCAGTCCTTTCAAATTTTAAATCATTCATTATTGTCTGGGCCCTTGTGCTTGGTGAAACGCATCCACTTTGTCTACACCTCAGTGTCACCTTTGCATTGCCTTTGTCTCCTTGTCCTCACTGTGTCCGTTGTTCTGCTCTAACGAGCTCCAAGGGAGGCTGTGTCAGTGCTGGCCCTCAGGGAGACACTGTAGGAAACATACATCTGACCTGGACTTCTGGAGAGATTTCTTCAATTGTTTCTCAGTGCCTGAGGCTTGTGGGCTCATCACCAAAGCCCCAGAGGGGTGATTGCAATGCCTTGGGCTGGGTCTCTGGTGCTGAGCTGGGCCAGGCTCCTGGGACAGAGAGAGTTCCTGGCAAGAGGGCCGTGGTGCAGAGAGACAGCTGTGCCCAGGAGCAGCTCCTCTGCACAGCGCAGCAGGTCTGGGGGTCAGACCGCAGCTGGCACGGGGAGAGGAGAGAAGGAGAGAGGGCTTTGAAGCAGTTGGGAGTGGGAGGATGCTGAAAGCTGCCTGCAGGAGAAATGTGCACAGCCCTTGACAAGGTAAGTGTCTGGCTGTGGGTCCATGCAGCTGCAGGTCCTGGAAGGGTCTGCTGCTGAGTCTTGTTTCTGGGAGGGCAGTGGGCAATGCAGTAGGCTTTGAGAGTCCTGCTGGATTGCACTGTGAGGTGAGGACGTCTGGCAGAACATCCATGGAGAGCCATAACCCAGCTGCCCCTGGACAGCCAAGAGCCAAGTGATAAGCCTCCTCCAGACACTGAAGGGATGGAGCTGAGATGCTGGGACAGCCCAGCTTATGGATACTCATGTTAATCCATGGGGTGTTCTCCTGGGACACAGGCTTCTCTCCAGCAGGATGCAGCTCTCTCTTGGCATCCTTGTGTTCTCCAGATGCCCCAAGGAGAAGACACCTCTGCACTAAGGCCATGTCCGTGCTGCTGAATGGCTGTCTGTGGGCAGCTGGAGTGAGGCCTCTGCAGCCCTGGCGAAGAGGGAGAAGCTGAGATCCTGCTCATGCACTTGCAGACAAGGTGAGGATTCTGTCCATCTGCAGTGGGACTGGGGCTTCTCTGCTTTAAGCTGTCTCTACATATTGGGAAACCGTAGAGAGTGCTTGTTGTACTAAGCGTAAGAAAATCTGCCTTGCTCTATACTGGAGGGAGGTGTTCTTTGCAACAACACTGCGAAGTTCATGGATCTTATAAGTGGACTGAACTTCATTTTCCCCCTTGTTCCTGCTTCCTGAATGCTTCACAGCAGGAAGGACTCCTCTGGAGCCCACATGAATCCCCGCTTCCAGTGCCAGCCTCAGAAAGAATCAGCCAGGACTCAAGCAGTATAGCTGCAGAAAGATTCTCCTGCAAAGAGAGAGGCTTGGGATGAGAGTGCTCTAAGACTTTCAATATGTTTTCCTCAGAGAAGTCTCTAACTTTGTTCTGCCTTCTCCTTTTCAACAGACAACTGTGTTCAATGTCAGAAAATGCCCAACATCAGCTCTCTGAGCGAGTTCCTCCTGCTGGCATTCGCAGACACACAGGAGCTGCAGCTCCTGCACTTCGCACTCTTCCTGGGCATCTACCTGGCTGCTCTCCTGGGCAACGGCCTCATCCTCACCTCTATAGCCTGTGACCACCGCCTGCACACCCCCATGTACTTCTTCCTCCTCAACCTCGCCCTCCTTGACCTGGGATCCATCTCCATCATTGTCCCCAAAGCCATGGCCAATGCCCTCTGGGACACCAGGACCATCTCCTATCAAGGGTGTGCTGCACAAGTCCTCTCTTTTGTCTTCTTCTTTGGTTCAGATTTTTCAATTCTCACAGTCATGGCCTATGACAGCTACGTTGCCGTCTGCAAGCCCCTGCACTACGGGAGCCTCCTGGGCAGCAGAGCTTGTGCCCAGATGGCAGCACCTGCCTGGGCCAGTGGCTTTCTCATTGCTGTCCTGCACACGGCCAACACATTTTCCCTGCCCCTCTGCCAAGGCAATGCTGTGGACCAGTTGTTCTGTGAGATCCCCCAGATCCTCAAGCTATCCTGCTCAGATGCCTACCTCAGGGAATTTGAGCTACTTGTTTTCAGTTTTTCCTTAGTCTTTGGTTCTTTTGTTTTCATTGTTATTTCCTATGTGCAGATCTTCAGGGCTGTGCTGAGGATGCCCTCTGAGCAGGGCCGGCACAAAGCCTTTTCCATGTGCCTCCCTCACCTGGCTGTGGTCCTCCTGTTTGTTAGCACTGTCATGGTTGCCTACTTGAAGCCCCCCTCCATCTCTTCGCCATCCCTTGACCTGGTGGTATCAGTTCTGTACTCAGTGGTGTCTCCAGCACTGAACCCCCTCATCTACAGCATGAGCAACCAGGATCTCAAGGATGCCTTGAGGAAACTGATGAACTAATATTTAAAAAAAAAAAAAGCCCATTGTCTTCTGCATATGACTCATAAAGCATTGCAGGAACAAGGTTTTCTTTTGGTCATTTTTCATACTCTGGAGAGTGCCATCACAAGCTCAGAGCTGTGGGGTGTATGGGCAGGAGGCTCAGCAATGACTGACCAAGCCATTGCTCACTTGCTCTTTGGGGGATAGGATTTCCCAGAAAAGCAGGGCCTGCTGTATGTGCATGGGAGACATGGAAAGAGAAACCCAATGCTGGTGACACCAGGCACATCATATGCATGTGGAGAGATGAACACGAAGGAGCACAAAGGCCATCAGCTATTCCTAGAAGTCTCATGAAGGCCAGCTGGGCAGATAGCGTCACAAGGCCAAGTAACGTCCTCTGCGAAGCCACCTGAAGGCAGCTCTGAGATGTGCCTCCTTGAACCGATGTCTCTGTGCCCATTCCTCATGTCCTGGGGTATCTCAGAGGAGGGCAGAGTAGGGCGAGGCACCGCAGGACTGAGGTGCCTCCCAGCCTCTGGCAGTGGCTGCACGAGCTCTCTCTAAAGGCCTGTGTGTAAGAGGTCTGCTCAGATGTGGACACCTCACACAGCCTGCCATTGCCCTGTGTGATTCCAAGAACAACCCCCAGTGTCCCTGTGAGATTCCTGTAAACCCTCTTGCATAGGTTCATTGCAGATGCCCCTCTCTGTTATGTCACACTACCCTGCCTTTCTGGACCAGGCTGTCAGGCATTTGGATCAGCAAGATTTCTTGGCACTTGAAAAATGTGGACATCAAATGCATCTTCAGGAAGGGCAAGAAAAAGGATTGGCTGAAGTGCAATTGTCACCTCTAGCACTGGGAATGTGATAGGGAAAGTCTTGCCACAGCCATCTTCAGGCAGTTGGAGGAACCAAAGGAACTGCTGAAACAGAAGGGGAGGGGAAAGAAGGGAATGAGGTGAACCTGCACTTTAGCAAGGCCTTTGCCATGGTTTCCTGGGGTTCCCTTTAGCCACACTGGTGATGTTTGGACTGAAAAAGGGGATGATGTTTTCGGGGGCAAGGTGTCAGTGGTACAAAGTCCTCCTTTCAGCAAGTTACCAGCAGCATCCCTCCGTGATGGGCACTTGGGCCAACACTGTTGACACTCTTTGTTATCTCTCTTCATGATGGCATGGAGCGTATTTCTCAATCTCAGTCTTTTAAACATGCATTATTCTTTAATTCAATGACTCTCCCTCAGAGTGCTCTTCAAGGACAGAATAAATGGAGGAGAAAAATAAAAAAGGAAAAAAAGAAAGAAGCATTAGCATTGTTGGGAAATGTGTTTTGGTAAACGTGTGTTTATGGAAAATGTATTTTCTTAAATGTTTGCATAAAACTATTGTTCAAGAAAGCATAACTTGATTTATTGCACTTCTCCATGGTGTTGTCAATGGAAAACTGTGAAAATAAATAATGAACATTCATAGAAAAAGAAAAAAAAAGTGTTGGCAAGGGAGATTATGTCAGCTATTGCTTAGAATCCTTTTTTGCACAGCTTTGAACTGTTTCCTCAATCTATTTTAAAGGCTGGTTTCAGTTTTCCAGTCAGAGGTGGACACTGCCTCCAAGATTTCCTTGGATAGCCGAGGGAACCAGTACTGGGTCTGGCTGGAATGTTAACTTTCCCGGCAGCAGCCCATACAGTGCCGTACTCTGTACTTGTAGCTGGAACAGCAGTGTTATCACACCAGTGTTGTGTCTACTGCTGAGCAGCAGTGGCACAGCATTGGGCCTTTCTCTAACCCTCCTAGGGGGTGGGCAAAAAAGTGAGAGAAACATCACTAGGGCAGCTGACCTAAACCAATCAAAGGGATATTCCATACCATGTGATGTCACACTCAGCAATAAAAGGTGGAAACAGGAAGAAGAGGGGAGGGGTGGGCTCTCGTTGGGAAAACGTCGGCCCTCCTCTCGAACACCGGCTGCGTGCGTTGAGGCCTTGCTTCAAGGACGTGGTCAATCATCGCTCGTTTGTGGGAAGTAGAGAGTAATTTCTTTCCTCTGCACTTCCATATAGCTTTCATTTATTTTGTTTTTTTGTTTTCCTCCCTTCTTTTTATTTTCCCCTTTTTCCCCTCCCTTTTTCCCCTTTCCCTTTTATTTCCCCTTAGTTAAATTGTTTAGTTCATGGTAGTCTTTATTTAATTATTATAATTATTTCCCTTTCATTAAATTATCCTTATCTCAACCCGTGAATTGTTCTTTGCTTTACTTCTCCCCCTCCTCATCTAAAGGAGGGGGAGTGAGAGAGTGGTTGTGGGGTTTAGCTGCTCAGCACGGTAAAACCACCACAGTGGTACACAAGGGAATGGCAAATGTCCTCCCTGTTGATCATACCCGCCTGTCTCTTCTGGACAATCTGCCCCCATCCAGCACAGCACCCCAAGCTAAGGGACCTGTCCCCCCACACCTCAGCAGCTCTTCCATCAATGTCTCAGCCTTGTGTCAGCAGGCAGTGATCCAGCTCCTCCTGCCTGTGCCCCAGGCTGAGGGCATTGGGGCACATCTGGGCTGCAGCACCTCAGCTGTGGCACAAGGGCCAAACTCAGGCTTGTCCCAGATCCTGTGCCAAGAGCCTGGGCATGAAGAGGCTTTCCTTCACAGCAGAGACAAGCTGCCGTGGATGGCAGATGGCCCTAGGAGGATGAAATAATTGGCCTGAAGCACAGTATGCCCTGGTGTTCCTGAGGCCAGAAGGAAACAGGCCTGGGCTGTGCTGCCCTGACAGCAGAGGGCCTTTGTGGTGTTGGTGCAGCCCTGAGGGCCAGTGCTGGAGCTGGGGCTGATCTCCAGGCAGGAGAAGGGGCTGCTGAAAATGTCCTTGTCTATGGGCATCCTGTGATACAGGGACACAGAAAAAAATCACTGGGCTATGTCTTGACTGAGTAAGGGATGGGGGTAAGATGCAGCAGCAGTGTTTGCAAACCAAAGGACACAAGTGGAAGCCCCAGTGTGACGTGCCTCATAGCCATGCACTGCCTGCCTCTGCTGGATACAGGAAGGACAGACCTTGGCTCGCTGCAGCCCTGGGAAGCGGTCACTTGCTCATAAGCACCAGGTCTGTCAGAGATGCCCTCGGGAGTGCCCATTAAGTACCAGGTATGAATGGCCAGAGCTGTCCTGTGGGTCCTGTGCTGCCGGTGTCAGCTGCATGCTCCAGTGGTGTTGGGCAATGTTGGCATCTCAGGTAGCACTGCAGGCCTGGAATTGGCTATTACATGGAGCAGCTGCCCCGAATTTCATTAGGCAATGTAGGGATGTCCATGAGACAAGTGCCGTTACAGTCCCTGGAAATGGAGGGAAAACCAGATGGAGAAGAGGGAGAGAGAGACTCAGCTCACCCTGTGGCACAGTTCTCCATTGGGTCAGGTGGATGCCTCTACAGGCTGCCCTGAGCCTACTGAGGAGGGACAGGTTTAGTTGTCCTAAATGGGTGCATTTGCTGTCATTTCAGCTGGCCAAAGGCATTCCCCACCAGCCTCCAAGGGGATGCCCCCAGGTGCTGCCCTGTCCCTCACGGTTCCTCCACGAGAGCTTGCAGATGCCTGCACGTACCTCTGCCCCCGACATGTCACCAGGTGTTTGCAACTCCCAGATTTCTTCCATCTCCATTAATAATCCTGGAGATGAGACAAGGAGCTCACCTGCAGCTGCCCATGTTATGCACACCTAAACTGAGTGCAGAGGAATCCCAGGTCCTGTGGGTTTGTGGCAGGCATGGGAGGGATCTGAGTCCCATTCCAGCCCCAGGACAAAAACCCAGCATGAGATGCCTCGAGTGACTCTGCTGAATCCCTTCCTTAAGCAGAGGGTTAAAGGAGTTACTTCCATGACCATGTCTGCGTGTCCCACCATCAACTGGGATGAGAAGAGAAGACTGCTACAGATAATTGTTTTTGTGCTAAGAGAAAAGAGCCTACTGTCAAGAAATGTGTCTGCCCAGGTGAGGGCTGGAGCCCCAGGGATTCCTTCAGGCTGTTTGCCAGCAGGTTCCCCTGCAGCCCCAGGGCCATGTGCAGGGAGCCTGGTGGGGGGCAGAGCAAGGGAGGCCTTGGGCTGGGCCTCTGCTGCTGAGCTGGGCCGGGCTCCTGGGCCCAAGGGGGGAGCTCCTGGCAAGCGGGCAGTGCTGCAGAGAGAGCTCTGCCCAGGAGCAGCTCCTGTGCATAGCGCACAAGGCTGGGGGCACTGCCTGCAGCTGGCACTGGGAGGGGAGAGAAGGGAAAGAGAGGTTATGGGCTGTGTGGAATATGAGAATACTAAGAGCTCAGAGGAGGAGAAATCTTCTAAGCACATAACACGGTCTGTTTCTGCAGTGCAATTCACAAGAGTATCATGGAGGGTTTTCCTATAGGCAGAACTTCCCACAGCAGATCAGGCTGGATACACTTGTTTTTCCTTTAGTGTGGAGAAGCACAATCACCAGAGCAGGGGTTCCCTGCTCTGGTGATTGTGCTTCTCCACTAGGCCTCCTCTCTATAGGACTTCAAATGACACGTGCTGATGTCACAGAGGGGGACCTGCATCACCAGGATATCGTCACTGGAGCAGCAGCAGTGCTGGCACTTCCCTGCGAGGCCTGGCCCCTGCTGGGCACTGCTTGGGTGCTCCCCAGCGCTGTCCTTCTGTGGCCAGGAGTGGGGTCAGCAGGAAGCAAGCTTGCACTGGGCGACTCTCACTGACGGGCAGAGGAGCAGGGGCACCTTGCAGAAGAGCTGTGGTTGAGGAGCCAGGGTGGGCATCCCTTGTCCTGATCTGAGGGCCAGCAGCAAGCGAGATGGAGGGGACTGGACAGTACTAGTGGCTTCTGCGAGAGCCCTTTCTGAGGGTCCCACTGGGCTCAGGGGACAATGGGGCAGCCAGGACCCCTGGTTCCTGATGATGGGTCCTGTCCTGAGCCCAAGGGCTCCTCTGGGCATGGCTCAGCCTCCTTGTGATTGGGACAATCCAGGACCAGGTTTCCCTGGGAGCTGCTGCCTCTTTGGGATCTGGATCTGGGAGGAAAGTCCTTTGGTGTCCCAGAGACTGGTGTGGTCTGCAGCTCCCACAGACCTCTCAGGAATGTGCCAGAAATGCCTGAGTTGGAAATCAAGCCTTCCCCTTGTACTGCACTCCTTCAGGGGAACCAGCCCCTCCTGTGCCACCAGGCTGGCAGAGCATGTCCTCAGTGCTGAGATGCCATCCCTGGATGGCCACAATCCTGGTGCTGCATCATTTCCACATGCCTAATGAGGTGGTTTTACCCAGAAATGCAGGCAAACTCCACAGCAACTGCTCTTTCACTTCCCCACCTACAAGGAAAAGGGGGAGAAAATATGATGAAAAGAGCTCAAGGGTTGAGGTAAAACAGGTCACTCACCAAATATTGTCATGGGCACCAATTATCATCACAGGCATACAAGCATTTTGTAAGCTTCATAGTTGCTGACCACAGTCTTCATTTTGGTTTTATTTCAGTGTAGTAGTTGTGTTTGGCCTCAGCACTGTGTTGGATAGCATATTACATACTCTGTGTGTTCCCTGTTGTTCCACCAGCTGGAACTAGAAAGACACCTAGAAACCCCCTAGAGTCCTTGGCAACATCCATTGCTCTTTCTGAGCACCTGCCAGAACTACACACCATAAAAAGCAGGATTAACAACAGTGATCCCAACCCAGCTGGGTCTACTTCCCACCTTGTGCAGCTCAGTCAGTGTGCTGGGGGCACCACAGCCTGTTTGGTCTGCTCGTAGCTCCACCAGCTCAGGACCCTGTGGGGAGCATGGGGAGGTGGCCAGAAACATCTGGAGAGGTGAGAGGAGGGATGGGGAGAGATCAGATGGAAGCTGACCATGGCTGGAAGTTGCCTAAAATACTGGTGTTCACCTAATCAAGACAAGGTCTGGACTGTGGGTACCCTAATGCATGCTCATGAGTTAGAGTAGAAGATAAGCCAGAAGTCCGCAGTTTCCTGGTGCTGCACTAGGTTGGGAAGTGGCTGAAGAAGGACTGGCGCCCTCTATTCTGCATCTCGTAACTCCATAATCTTTCCTGAAGGGTGGTATCAAAAGCCAAGTCTGGGGCCCTGTGCCAGGGCTTCCACTGATGGAAGCATGACACAGCAGCCATACCAGTTTGCTTCTGTTGCTCAGTCTAGCACACGTCCATGTGACAGTCTCCTCCAACCTGTGTGCTGAACCTTAGCCCCAAAGTCATCAGCAAGTCCTCAGCTTGGGTCCACCCCAGGGACTGGAGTGCAGCTGTGACCACAGGATGGACCAGCCCTCTCCTTGGGCCTGTCCATGGCTGGATGCCTCTGCATGCTGCCCTGGAAAAGAGAGCGTATTGATAATATGTTAAGGCCCCTTTTACCTTCTCTGTGTCTGTGGGGCCCTCAAGAAATGTCCCTCAGTCCTGAAATCAGACCCAGCTTCTTGCATCAGGAGCCTGGAGAAATTGCCCCAAAAGTTTCAGTCCTGTTGTGCACATAGGCAAATGCCCCGGCCCTCACTGCCCTTCTGCTTTAGCAGCCTCCCCCCTTCACCCAGCCCTGCCCCAGCCCCAGCATGTCCCTCACAGGGGTTCACAGACAGCCCTGCCTTGGGGCCTGCTGAGCTCTGGGCCCAGAGAGGGACCAGGCTGGGCTGGCTGTTCCCCTGGTACAGACCCTGAGCCCAGCAGGAGGATGGAGGTGCTCACCTTTCAGCGATCGGCTCTCCCCAGACTGAGGCGGAAGGCTGGTGCTGGGAACCGTGAGGGGCTGGGGCTGGTGGTAGCTTTCTTGGGTAGTTTCTCCTTTTTGTTCATGCTACAAGCTGGGCTGAATCTGTGCCCTGGGACACTCTGCTCGAAGACACTGTGGGTGTAGAGATAGTCTTTATTGTCTGACCACACTCATGGTAAGGAAATTTTTCGTAATGTCCAGATTGAACCGCCCCTGGTACAGCTTTGTGCCATTCCTTTGTGCCTGAAGATGACTTGAATCCTTTTCCAGACCCACCTTCCCTGTGCCCGCTGGGTCCACATTTCCTCTGTGGAGACTGCAGACATCTCATTTGCCTATAAAAGCCGAGATACCAAAAAGACACTATGAGAGAGTCAGCTCAGTCACAGTGGCATACATATTTTATAGGGGCTACAGGGAAAGAGAGCAGGTTGATGTTTCAGATGAAATGAGACGAAGCCAAATGTGTGTCGGAACATCACAATGGTACTTAACAACAACAACATCAAAATCAATGTCAACATAAACATAAAATAATATAATATATAACATAATATAATAACAATAATAATAATAATACAATGCATAGGAATGTACTTAATATACAATGAATATACTGTGAGTCAGTTGTGGAGACAGATGAAAAGTTTACCAGCAGTGAAAAACATCAACGAAATTACTTTGTTCAGTGCAACTTTCAGCTCCTGGAGTCTCATGCTGTAGATGAAGGGGATCACTGCTGGGGGCACCACTGAGTACAGAACTGCCACCACCAGGTCCAGGGATGAGAAGGACGGGGAGTGGGGCTTCAGGTAGCAGAAAAAGCCAGTACTGAGAAACAGGGAGACTGCGGCCAGGTGAGAGAGGCATGTGGAAAAGGCTTTGTGCCGCCCCTGCTCAGAGGGCATCCTCAGCACGGCCCTGATGATCTGAACATAGGAGAGCACAATGAATACAAAACACCCAAAGTCGATGAAAACATTACCCATAAGAACCCAAATTTCACAGAGGAAGGACTGTGAACAGGAGAGCTTGAGGATTTGGGGGATTTCACAGAAGAACTGGTCCACAGCATTGCCTTGGCAGAGGGGCAGGGAAAATGTATTGGCAGTGTGCAGCACAGCATTGAGAAAAGCAGAACCCCAGGCAGCTGCTGCCATCTGGGCACAAGCTCTGCTGCCCAGGAGGGTCCTGTAGTGCAGGGGCTTGCAGATGGCAACATAGCGGTCGTAGGCCATGATGGTGAGAAGAGAATACTCTGCTGACATCAAAAAGACAAACAGAAAGACCTGGGCAGCACATCCTGAGTAAGAAATGGCCCTGGCGTCCCAAAGGGAATTGGCCATGGCTTTGGGGACAGTGGTGGAGATGCAGCCCAGGTCGAGGAGGGCGAGGTTGAGGAGGAAGAAGTACATGGGGGTGTGGAGGTGGTGGTCGCAGGCTATGGCGGTGAGGATGAGGCCGTTGCCCAGGAGGGCAGACAGGTAGATGCCCAGGAAGAGTGCGAAGTACAGAAGCTGCAGCTCCCGCATGTCTGCAAATGGCAGGAGGAGGAACTTGGTGATGGAGCTGCTGTTGGACATTTGATTCCTCTGGGCACGGGGACCTGTCTGAGGAGGGAAATACAGCAAAATGTTAGGCTCAGCCCTGTGAGCAAAACCTACTCTATTTCTTGTCAAACCTCAGAACTGCTGCTTCCCTTTCAGGAAAACCTCTGCTGCACGTTCCTTGGTAGAGCTCTGGTTTATGCTACCAGAGGGTGCCACTGGGAGCAAGGGACTCTGGAAGTCCTTGGCATTACTGCTGCACTCAAGTGAAATCTTGCCTGAGAGGCAAGGGCTCTGTCCATTAGAGCAGAGTAAGGGCAGCTATCCTGTCCCAAAGTCCTGGTCACAGCTGCCCTGGACAGGCACCGCTTTGAACTCAAAGATACCATCGTACTCAGGTGTTCCCTTAGAGAAGAGCCTGCACGCTGCTCAGAGTAAACGAATCCAGTTTCCAAGTGCAAATCTCCAATCTCCAGTTCTCCACGTGTAGCAAGGGATACAGAGGGATCATTGCAGCTAACACATAGAGGTTTCCAGCAGCATTTCCATGCCCTTAGCCGTCAGGTGTCTTCTCCATGGAAAGCACTGAGCTGCTATGCCAGAGCTGTGCCCTGGAGGGGGGCAGCCTGCAGCCCAGCAGAACTCTTGCAGGAAATGTTTTGAATGCTCTAAAAACAAGATGACCTGAAGACAGAGTGAGCTCATTCACGGCCCCACACACAGCATTTCCACAACCGTACATGTCATGACAGGACATGGAGGCTTTTCCTCAATTCATGTATCTGCATGACAGAACGTGCAGCATTCTGAGCTGCACCTGACTTATCCCCTACATCACTGACTCCAAAGAAGAATCATGAACAAGTTCCCATGCCAATATCTCTGGTGGTCCATGCTGGGGGAGCGGAAGAGACTACAGGCCGTACTGTGGAAGACAGCAACAGTGCAGGGGTGGCAGAGAAATTTCAAAAGACCCCCTTCCATGTTTCTGGGAGCAGCTACCTCTCACTCCCTGCCCATGGATGTGTAGCCTGCAGCTGTCCCTGCCTGCAGCTGGGTCTCTGTCCCCACGCCTCCTGCCTGCAGCTCACAGCCCCCATCCCACAATCTGGGTGCTCAGCTCTGCCCTGCAGACACCTCCTGGCAGCAGGGCTCTGCCCAGGGGCAGCTCACTGGGGGCATATCTGAGAGACCAGGTCACACAGACCCTGCTGACACTGCACAGGTGGTGGTGGAGCATTCTATGGGCTGAGAGGCAGGAAAAGGAGTTTCTGGAGATTCTTCTAAACTTCCTTCTGATGGCGTATGAGTCTTAGGCTCTTCCAGGAAATAACAGCTTCTATTTCTATTCCCAGTGAGCTAAAAGAAGAGAAAACTGAAAGCAGAGGCTAAGGAAAGATGAGAGTGAAGTTCCCTTTGAAATTCTCTTGGTGTGCTGTAGAGCTGTGAGCAGGCTGCCCCAGGCAGCAGCCTCCCACCAGCAGCAGGACCCTGCCCTGCCAGGGGGGGCTCCTTCCACCCGCAGCTTCTCCCCGCAGCGCCCTGGGCAGCTCCCCGGGCAGGCTGAGTGCTGAGCCTGGCAGGCGGCAGAGGCCCTGGCCTGGCACACAGCCCCTGGGGCACAGCAGGGACCCTGCTCTGTATCACAGCCCTGGCCACCCCTACCTACACCCCCAGCTTCTCCTGCCTCCAGGAACTGCGGCTGCATTGCCCTCCAGCCAGAGACTTACCGGCTGCAGGGCTGGGAAGTCTTCTCCCGCAGTGAGCTGTGGGCATGCTGCCACTTCTGCCTGCCTTTAAGCACTGTGTCTCTGCAGGCAATGCCCCCAGGCCTGCTGCACTGTGCAGAGGAGCTGCTCCTGGGCAGAGCTGTCTTTCTGTGCAGCGCTGCCTGCTTGCCAGGAGCTCCCCTTGGGCCCAGGAGCCCGGCCCAGTTCAGCAGCAGAGGCCCAGCCCAAGGCCTCCCTTGCTCTGCCCCCCACCAGGCTCCCTGCACATGGCCCTGGGGCTACAGGGGAACCTGCTGGGAAGCACCATGGGCTTCCTTCCCTCACCTGGGCAGACACACTTCTTTACAGCAGTAGTTTTTTCCTGTTGGAAATATGTATTCAGAATGAGAATCACCTCTCCTTATCCATCATTATGCAGGACACCAATTTATGGACAGGGATGGAATCTCCTCTATCCCTGCAGAGGGAAGCCATTCAGATGAGTCAATTGAAGCATCTCATTTCTAGTTTTGGGGTAGTTGGGTGCTCATATTCCCCCTGGCATTCCGCACTCCCACAAGGGCTGGATTCCTCTGGCCTCCATTGAGGTGTCCTCAAAATAGGCACCTGAATGTGAGATATCTCACTAATGCTGATAACTGAGCCATACAGCTAATTAGTGGAAATAGAGGACAGGAAAGAGCAGCTCAGATCATCCTGTTGAAATCTGCCATCCACAGCAGCAGGTGTCTGTTCTGAAGGAAAGCCTCTTCATGCCCAGGCTCTTGGGCACAAGGTCTGGGACAAGCCTGAGTTTGGCCCTTGTGCCACAGCTGAGGTGCTACAGCCCAGATGTGCCCCAATGCCCTCAGCCTGGGGCACAGGCAGGAGGAGCTGGATCCCCGCCTGCTGTCACAGGGCTGGGACATTGATGGAAGAGCTGCTGAGGTGTGGGGGGACAGGTCCCTCAGCTTGGGGTGCTGTGCTGGATGGGGGCAGATTCTTCAGAATAGGCAGGCGGGGATGATCAACAGCGAGTACATTTGCCTTTCCGTCGTGTACCACCTCTGCCTCCTGCATGGCAGACTGGGGGATGGCGCTGAGGCCTTTTCAAATCTCAGAGCCCTGTGTGATATCTGGGAAGGAAGGCCCTGGCATGCACTTGAATTCCTCCATGTATGACCTACTACTTCTCCAAGTGAGCGACATACAGTGAGGAGGAATTCAGGTATACTGAGGGGCTGCTGCATCCCAGGTGCCTTCGCTCCCATCATTTGAAAAAAGCCCAGCCCCAGAAGAAGCCTCAAACCCCACCTTCCCGGAAGGACTCCCAACAACAGAGGCGCGTTGGTGCAAGAACACAGCAGTGACTTCTCCAGCTCTCCACTTCCTTTATTCCATGGGCTTGCTCACCATTTGGAGACGTCCCTTCCGGATTCGTAAGAAACTGCTGGAAAAGAACTGGGCAGAAGGGAGGTGACAGTTTCTCAGGACAAGAAGGGAAAGCTCTCATCACTCTCCTGACCTGTGCCATGTCCTTGCTGCTGACCTCACAGGCCTTCAAATGACACGGGCTGATGTCACAGGGGTGCACTGCATTACCAGGATATAAGCACTGGAGCAGCAGCAGTGCCGGCACTTCCCTGCAAGGCCTGGTCCCTGCTGGGCACTGCTTGGGTGCTCCCCAGCACTGTCCTTCTGTGGCCAGGAGTGGGGTCAGCAGGCAGCAAGCTTGCACTGGGCGACCCTCGCTGATGGGCGGAGGAGCAGGGGCACCTTGCAGAGGAGCTGTGGTTGAGGAGCCAGGGCAGGCATCCATTGTCCTGAGCTGAGGGCCAGCAGCAAGCGAGATGGAGGGCTGCAGGAGGGTGACCATCACCTCTGACATGACTTCCCAGTTCCCAGTGCTCCTGCAGCTCTCCTCCAAAGGTCAGCGTGTCAGGAGCCCCTTCACAAGGGGTGGCCCAGTGGCTGTCAGCTGTCCAAAGCTGCAGGTCCTGGGCTGGGGGATGGTGGTGGTGCTGGACAGAGCTGTTGACTGCTGTGAGAGCCCTGTCTGAGGGTCCCGTTAGGCTCAGGGGACAATGTGGCAGCCAGGACTCCTGGGTCCTGATGCTAGGGCTGTCCTGCACCTCCCACAGGCCTCTCAGGACTGTTCCAGAAATACCTGAGTTGGAAATCAAGACTTCCTCTTCTACTGCTCTCCTTCAGGGGAACCTCTCTTCTTTCTCTGCTGTGCAGCCAGGCTGACAGAGCATGTCCTCCAGGGCATGTCCCTGGTGCTGAACCTTTCCCATATCTGTACTGCAGTGGTTTTACCCGACTATGCAGGTGAACTCCATGGCAAGTGCTTTTAAACTTCTCCACCTACAAGGAAAAGGGGGTGAAAATATGATGAAAAGAGCTCAAGGGTTTAGGTAGGACAGGAGGTCACCCACCAAATACCATCATGGGCACCAATTATCATTACAGGCAAGACAGACTTAGCATAGGCAGATTAATATAATTTATTGCCTATCACCGGTGGACTACAACCACCAGGAACTACAAGCAAATTAAAAACACCATTCCCCCTATCCACACTCTTATATCTCCTTCTCCTGTGTGGTGCAGTGCAATGGGGATTGCAGTCAGTCTATGACACTTTTTTTCCACTGCTCCTTGACAGTCAACCTCTGCCTCTGCATCCCTCTCATGGGATGCCCTCCTTCCTGAATGGATCCGGCGTGGGGCCCAAAGGATTGAGATAATGACAGATATGACTGGGTTGTGTTAAAAACAAACAAACAAACAAAAAACAACAACAACAACAACTGTTACAAGCATTATATCACCTTCATAGTTGCTGACCACAGTGTGTATTTTATTTAATTATTTATTTTTAACCTCAGTGTAGTAGTTGTGTTTGGCCTCAAAACTGTGTTGGATAGCACATTACATACTGTGTGTGTTCCCTGTTGTGCTGTTTATCCTTTGTGGGGGCTGGTTTATGGTTATTAGTTTACTGTCTAACACTGCCTTATGTTATGATAAAAGAACTGGTCGTGAGACTAATCTGGTAGTTGTACTCAGCATTGCTGTCACCTTCATGCTCGAGGAACCTTCTCTCAGAAACTATTCATAATTAACAGTCTCTATCTTTTCTCCTTGGGGAGCCAATGAATTGGAGGGATGAGGGGGGAAACTTCCCTGCTTCTTCCCTTTCCCTTTCTCTTTACCTGCCCCTTTCTCCTCCAGGCTAGCTACAATAGCTCTTTGAAACTTTAAATACCCTTTGGATGTTCAAACCAGTCTGTTCCTATTGGTATGTCTCCTGAATGCGTTTCAGGTTTTGTTTACGGTTAGGGAAAACTATTTCAGAATGCCACACAAAGACGTGCTCTGAGGCAGGATAGCTGTGAGTGGCAGGGAGTGTGAGAGGATATGGGCAGGCACCTAGAACTGTGCGCACCTCCAATGCTTTGTTATTTCACCCATGAACAAGTGCAGAAACCTAAAAAATTGGCAGAATGCTTGCAAAAGGAGTGTCATCACCCTGGCAATTCCAAAGAGACAGAAATCACTGCAATGTGCTGGGGCTTGGCCGTATGCTTACTGAGTTGCAATCTACACAACTCCAATCCCTGCAAATGGAGCAGAGAACCAGACTGTGCCTGTATCAGTCACAGAATCACAGAATCACAGAATTTTCTAGGTTGGAAGAGACCTCAAGGTCATCGAGTCCAACCTCCAACCTAACGCTAACAGCCCTCCACTAAACCATATCCCTAAGCTCTACATCTAAACGTCTTTTGAAGACTTCCAGGGATGGTGACTCCACCACTTCCCTGGGCAGCCTGTTCCAGTGCCTCACAACCCTTTCAGTGAAGAAGTTCTTCCTAACATCTAACCTAAAACTCCCCTGGCTCAACTTAAGCCCATTCCCCCTCGTCCTGTCACCAGGCACGTGGGAGAACAGACCAACCCCCACCTCGCTACAGCCTCCCTTGAGGTACCTAAAAAGAGCGATAAGGTCACCCCTGAGCCTCCTCTTCTCCAGGCTGAACAAGCCCAGCTCCCTCAGCCGCTCCTCGTAGGACTTGTTCTCCAGGCCCATCACCAGCTTTGTCGCCCTTCTCTGCACCCGCTCAAGCACCTCCATGTCCTTCTTGTAGCGAGGGGCCCAAAACTGAACACAGTACTCGAGGTGCGGCCTCACCAGAGCTGAGTACAGGGGGACGATCACCTCCCTAGCCCTGCTGGTCACGCTGTTCCTGATACAAGCCAGGATGCCGTTGGCCTTCTTGGCCACCTGAGCACACTGCTGGCTCATATTCAGCCGACTATCCACCATCACTGCCAGGTCCTTCTCTGCCTGGCAGCTCTCCAACCATTCCTCTCCCAGCCTGTAGGTCTGCTTGGGGTTATTGTGCCCCAGGTGCAGGACCCGGCACTTGGCCTTGTTGAACTTCATGCAGTTGACCTCAGCCCATCGGTGCAGCCTATCCAGATCCTCCTGAAGAGCTTTCCTACCCTCAAGCAGATCGACACACGCACCTAACTTGGTGTCATCTGCGAACTTACTGAGGGTGCACTCGATGCCCTCGTCCAGATCATCGATGAAGATATTAAAGAGGACCGGCCCCAGCACCGAGCCGAGTCGTAGGTATACAGGAGAAGGAACAAGAGAGATAAAGTCAGCTTGTTTTGCAAGGAAACAAGGCAACTTCCTGTGTGGAGCCAGGAGTTGGACTCAATGATCCTTGTGCGTAAGGGTGATCCTTGTGAGTACGGGTGAACTTCAGAATTTTCTCTCTTGTGATGAATATACATCCTGAAAATTACATTTCTTCATAATAGTTATTGCACTTTGTGTGTGATGTTTTATGGAAAGAACTGAACCATTCGAAGTTATGAGTAGTTACTCTATTACTTAAGTATTAAAAAAATTACTGGGTATTCAGGCAGAGGTTTGCATTCTGAACATAAACAACCGAGACATGCAAGACACCAGAGCCCTTTGGAGGATTCAGATGGAGGATTCAGATGGGCCCGTTATTAATGGTGAAGAAACATATATCCAAAGAGTTTCCTCGATGTATCCTTGAGCTCCTTGTTTCTCATGCTGTAGATGAGGGGGTTCACTGCTGGAGGAACCACCGAGTACAGAACTGCCACAACCAGATTCAGGGATGGGGAGGAGATGGAGGGGGGCTTCAGGTAGGCAAACATGCCAGTACTGGTAAATAGGGAGACCACTGCAAGGTGAGGGAGGCACATGGAAAAGACTTTGTGCTGGCTCTGCTCAGAGGGGATCTTCAGCACGGCCCTGAAAATCTGCAGATAGGACAGCACAATGAAAACAAAACAGCCAAATGCTAAACAGACACTAACTACAATGAGCCCAACCTCCCTGAGGAATGACTCTGAGCAGGACAGCTTGAGGATTTGAGGAAGCTCACAGAAGAACTGATCAAGCTCATTACCTTGGCAGAGGGGCAGGGAAAATGTATTAACTGTGTGCAGGACAGCATCAAGAAAGCCACTGCCCCAGGCAGCTGCTGCCATCTTGGCACAAGCTCTGCTGCCCAGGAGGCTCCCGTAGTGCAGGGGCTTGCAGATGGCAACGTAGCGGTCGTAGGCCATGACAGTAAGAACAGAACATTCAGCTGCTATAAAGAAGAGAAAGAAAAAGATCTGTGCAGCACATCCTTCATAGGAGATGGTCCTGGTGTCCCAGAGGGCATTGGCCGTAGCTTTGGGCACAGTGGTGGAAATGGATCCCAGGTTGATGAGGGCGAGGTTGAGGAGGAAGAAGTACATGGGGGTGCGGAGGTGGTGGTCGCAGGCTATGGCGGTGAGGATGAGGCCATTGCCCAGGAGGGCAGCCAGGTAGATGCCCAGGAAGAGCGCGAAGTGCAAGAGCTGCAGCTCCCGAGTGTCTGCAAATGCCAGCAGGAGGAACTCACTCACAGAGCTGATGTTCGGCATTTTCTGAATTTCAGTGTCATCTGTGAAGAGGGGAAAGTAGAACAAGGTTAGACGAGACTTCTCTCAGGATAACCTACTGCAAGTCTTAAAAGCACCCCCAAACGGAGCCTCTTTCTTTGCAGGACAGCCTTTCTGCAGGTCTCTTGATTAAGCTGCAGCAGGTGCTGTCTGAGAGTGGCACTGGGAGCAGGGGCTGCTGTGGGCTCCAGAGGAGTCCTTCCCGCTGTGCCGCAGGAGGGAAGCAGGAACATGGGGGAAACTCAGGTGCCGTCCACTTGTCACATCCATGCGCTTTGCAGTGTTGTTGCAAACAACTCATCTCAATGCAGAGCAGAGCTGCAGGGATTTTGTTTGCTTTTTTTTTTTTTTTCTTTTTCTTTTCTTTTCTTTTTTTCAATTACCCTTTTCACGCTTAGGAGAGAACTTGAACTCCCTGACATTTCCTCTACACTCCTGGTGAAATCCTATGGGTGCCAGGAGGCAAACAGACTGTCCCTTGGTGAAGACTGAGCAGTGCAGCTCTGCCCATCAGACCAGTTCTCAGTTGTCCTCAGTTGTCCTTTGCCACACCTCTGAGCTGCAAGACCATCCTGCTCAGGAATTTCCGTGAGAAGAAACTGGATATGGCTGCCAAGGAAGGAAAGAGACAGCAAGGCAGACGGAGCTTGGGAGCTTCTCCTCGTCTGGACTCTGCCTGCTATGCTGGCCGTGCCTGCCGCGTAGCCCCTGCATGGGCTGAGGAGGCCATGGAGGGGCTGCTCCAGGGGAAGGCATCTGCACTGCAGGGCATGGCTGCGAGGTGCCCGAATCCCCCACTGCTGTGGTGTTTCTGCCAACAGCTCCTTCTGGCCACCTGCCCCTCTCTCTGCTGCCTGCAGCTGTCCCTGTGCCCACCTCTTCTTTCCCCCTGCCCGTGCTCACATACCACATCCCACGCGGCTGTGCTCAGCGCTGCCCTGCAGCACCCTGCCACCAACAGGACCCTGCCAAGGGGCACCTCCATGGCTGCAGGAGCTACGGGGCAGCTGACAGAGAGCCCAGCATGGCCAGACAGGGCAGGGTGTTCTGGGCTGACCAGGGGCACCTGGCTTAGGGCACTCCAAGGGGCTCCTGCTAGACTTCCTCACCTCACAGTGCAATCCAGCAGGGTTCTCAAAGCCTACTGCACTGCCCATTGCCCTCCCAGAAACATGAGCCAGAAGGAGACCCTTCCAGGACCTGCAGCTGCATGGCCCTGCAGCCAGAGACTTACCTTGTCAAGGGCTGCGCAGATTTCTCCTCCAGTCAGCTCTCAGCATCCTCCAACTCTCAACTGCCTCCAACCCCTCTCTCCTTCTCTCCTCTCTGCATGCCACCTGTTATTGGAGCCCCCAGCCCTGCTGCGCTATGCAGAGGAGCTGCTCCTTGGCAGAGCTGTCTCTCTGCACCAGGGCCCTCTTGCCAGGAACTCCCATTGGGCCCAGGAGCCTGGCCCAGCTCAGCAGCAGAGGCTCAGCCCAAGTACTGTAATCACCCCTCTTGTGGCTTTGATGATGAGACCTCAAAATGCAGGCACTGAGAGCAAATTGAAGAAATCTCTCAAGAAGTCCAAATCAGATACAAGTTTCCTGGAGTGTCCCCTTGTTGGCCAGCACTGACACAGCCTCCCTTGGAACTCATTAGAGCAGAACATTGGAGGCAGTTAGGACAAGGAGACAAAGGCAATGTGAAGGTGACACTGATGTGTAGGAAAACTGGATGTGTTTCACCAAGCACAAAGGCCCCTGGAAGGGATATCCTTTCCCTTCACACATTGTCCAGGGCTCTTTCCGGGGCAGTATGAGATGGCAATTTGCATGGCCAGGTGCAGGACAATTGTATGACCCCTGCCTTGTTCATAGGTGGGCGAGGATTCAGTTAGACTCTGGTGCTTTAGTGATTAGCTGTCTCCTCATAGACCTCAGTGACAGAGACAACAGCCATAGCCATGGACAGAAATATCTTATAAGACAGCTCTCTATGAAGCCAGCCTGGTTCCTGGTGAGCAGGCACAGTTGCTCTATGGCATCCTCCGTGGTGCCCAGGCTCTCCTCCTCCTGGGCACTGCTCGCTCAGCAGGGTCCCAGTCTGCCCTGATGTGTGGGGTTATTCTTCTGTTGCAGGACTAGGCTCTTCTCTTTGTAAATGTCAAGAGGTTTCTGTAGGTAAAACCTTGCAGTTTCTCAAGGTTCCCCTGGACAGATGCTCCATTGTGTCAGCTGTTAATGGCTGCAGGCGGATGGCTCACCCTGATTATGCTGTCTGTTACAAGATAACTGCATCAACAATTGCAGGACAATTTGCACAATACAGGATTTAGTGGAATAAAACTGCAGCACAGTATCACAGAATGTTAGAGGATTGAATTCCACTGGATTCTACTTTTTCTCTGCTTCCTTCTCATTTTGTTTGGAACCACATCCTAAATGTTGTGAGGCTGTGCGGGGACAAAATTAGAAGGTTGAAAGACCAACTGTAGCCCAATCTATCTATTAAAGATATTTTTTTTAAATAATAATTTTTAAAATTAATGAAATAAAATAAAAATGGAGGATTAATAAGAATCTTCATCCTTTATTGTCTGTGGGGGGAAACACGGGTAAAAGTGATGAGGAAAATGCTGAGGTACGTATTGCTTCCTTTGCCTCAGTCTCCACTAGCAAGAACAATTGTTCCCCTGGTACTCAGGCTCTTGAACTGGTAGATAAGGACAGTGAGTGGAATGAAGCCCTCATAATCCATGAGGAAAAGTTTTGAGACCTGCTACTCCACTTAGATGTATGCAAGTCTATGGGGCCAGATGGGATTCACCCGATGGTTCTGAGGAAGCTGGCCAAAGTGCTTATCAGCAGTCCTGGCATTCAGGCGAGGTCCCAGTTGACTAGCAACTAGCCAATGTGGCAGCCATCTACAGGAAGGGCTGGAAGGAGGATCTGGGGAACTACAGGCCTGTCAGTCTGACCTCGGTGCTGGGGAAGCTCATGGAGCAGATTATCTTGAGTACCATCACACAATGCTTCCAGGACCAGCAGGTGATCAGGCCCAGCATGGGTTTATCAAAGCCAGGTCCTGCTTGGCAAATCTGATCTCCTTCTAAGACAAGGTGATGTGCTCAGTGAAAAAGGGAAAGGCTGTGGATGTGGTTTACCTGGACCTCAGTAAAGCTTTTGAAACTGTTTCCCACAGCATTCTCGTAGAGAAACTGGCTGCTCAAGGCCAGGATGGATGTATGCTTCACTGGGTTAAAAATTGGCTGTATCTTCTTCTTCAATATCTTCATCAGTGATCTGGATGAAGGGATTGAGTGCACCCTCAGACTACACCAAGTTGGGTGCAAGTGTTGATCTACTCAAGGGTAGGAGGGCCCTGCAGAAGGATCTGGATAGGCTGGACCCATGGGCCAAGGCCAACTCTATGAAGTTCAACAAGGCCATCTGCAGGGTCTTGCACTTGAGGAACATAAGCCCAATATAATGCTGGGGGAAGGGTGTCTAGACAGCTATTCAGGGGAAAAGGACCTCGGGATATGTGTGGATAGTCGGATGAATATGAGCCAGCAGTGTTCTCGGGTTGCCAAGAAGGCCAACAGCATCCTGGCTTGTACCAGGTGTACTGTGGTCAGCAGAAGTAGGGAAACGATTGTTGCTCTGTACTCGGCCCTGGTGAGGCCACACCTTGAGTACTGCGTTCAGCTCTGGGGCCCCCAGCACAAGAAGGACACGGATCTATTAGAATGAGTCCAGAGGAGGGCCATGAGGATGATCAGTGGGCTGGAACACCTCTCCCCTGAAGACAGTCTGGGGGTTGTTCGGCCTGGAGAAGAGAAGGCTCTGGGGAGACCTTACAGTGGCCTTCTAGTCTCCTTTCCTGGGTACTCCCCAGGAAAGCTGGGGAGGGACTCTTCATCAGAGAGTAGTGATGAGACTAGGGTTAATGGTTTTAAACTGAAAGAGGGTAAATGCAAATTAGAAGTTCTTTATTCAGAGGGTGGTGAGGAACAGGCTGCCCAGAGAAGCTGTAGGGATGCTCCATCCCTGGAGGTGCTCAAGGCCAGGTGAGATGGAGCTTTTAGCAACCTGGTGTATCACGCCCTTAGTCTATTAGTGTCTATAACATTAACATTTAACAACAACAACAACAATACTACTAATACTAATTATTATAATTCCTTTTGTGTCCTAATAAACTGCCTTTATCTCAACCCACAATCTTTTGCATTTTTGTTTCCTCTCAGTTCTCTCCTCCATCCCACTGGATGAATATCACTGGAGTGTTGAGCTTCCTGCAAGGTCAAACCACAACAAATCTTTTTTGGTGCCTATTGTGGAGCACAAAGGTTGAGACAACAGATCTGACCACAGTGTTTTAAAAGTAAATTGTTAAAAGCATTAGATCATTTTAAAAGTTGCTGATTACAATGTTGATTTTTTGATCTCAGGTCTGTTGTGCTTGTTTTCAGAATTGTGTTGTATAGCACATTACTAACTGTCTTCCATGTCATGCTGTTTATCAGTTCTGGGGGCTGGTTTAAGGTAACGCTTTTGCTTTATTGGATAACACTGACTTAGGATAAATTTATTGCCACCTCCATATCTTCATCTCTTAGAAACTATTAATAACTACACTCTTTAATAATTACACTCTTTTGTCATGTGTTGTCATGTCAGAGGTTTCAGCTTTGCCCAATTCATCCTTCAGGGCTGCTTTCAGTTTTCTACACAGAGAGGGCCACTGCCTCCCTGATGCCCAGGGGAACATAAAGCCTGCATGGGAGCTTGGAAGGAGTTACCCTGGGTCCACAGCAGCCATTCTAGATCCAAAAGTTATAGGCAGAATGTGCACTTTTGAGGTGTTGCAGAGCTGCTGGGCACATTGTGCAGGGTGCTCCTACAGACCTTGGTGTCTTTCTCCAGGCTGGCTTAGGAGCTGTTTCTTTCTCAGACATGGAGTAGCCAGCAGAGGTGAGACAGATACTCTAAATTCATGAAAGCCATCAGAAAACTGCCCCTAAGAAGATGGCTGATATCAGGAAGTCAGGAAAACCTGGCCAAGAGAGATGAGAGATTTGGGGGAGGGAGGAGGAGCTTGGATAGCAGAAGATAACAACTTTGAAGAGTTAAGAATAACGATTTTGAAGAGGTTGAGGTAATGTTGATCCTGACTTAATGCTGACTTAAAGCAGTCATGTGAGGCCCTTAGCCTATTTTAATCTGTAACATTAATCCCTAAACCTAAATGCTGCTCTGCACCCTGAGAGGAATACACTATTCTAATGTTTGACCACAATATCTCTTGAAGCCAAACTTAGTCCATAGCCACCTTCCATTATGCTTACATTCTTGCTCGCCCTGATCCCTGCCCTTAACACTAGCATTAAAGTGCCCTATTTAACCCTAGACTTCTTGCAGAACTAAACAAAACCCTATCCTGCAGAGCTTGACCATACCCTAACCACAGACCCGACACCACCTGAAGAACACTAAACCTTTGCTTAATCTCTAACCCAGAAAGGTGAGCTCTAGTCCTTAATGCCATAAACGAACAACTAACACCCAAAGCCCCCCTTTTTGTGCATTAACTTCCTCACCTTCAATCCTTCTCCTAAGCCTTAACTTTAGGCGCTTGGCCTTGGGGCAGAGCAGGAACCGTGAGGTTGCTGTGCAGTCACATGGCATTCAAAGATGAATGTGAGGGGCCATGGATCTGATCAGCTCACAAGGAGGAGATGGGTGGGAATGCTCTGATGAGCTCAGCTCTGCCTCAGGATCTCCTGCCCTAGCAGGAGCAATGTGACTGTGAGGTCACTTCTGTCCCTGCAGTTGATAGGGCAGCAGCAGGAACGTGCCAAAGAAAGGGGCTGTGAGGTCACTTCTGCCTGAACTAGCTGACAGGTCACCTTTGACTTAGATCTGGGGTCTGTACTTTTTGGCTGACATCTGCCAGTGGCCTTGCTAGGCCAGCAGAAGGCAACTGGTTGGCATGCTGACTTTAGCATCTGCACTGCCTACATACACAGGAGGACCCAGACAGAAAGAATGCAAATTGCTTGCAGAAGAGATAAAGGATAATAAGAAGGGTTTTTTAAAGTATATAAACAGTAAAAGAAAGACTGGGGATAATGTGCATCCCTTGCTGAATGAGGCGGGTGTCCTGGTAATGGGAGATGCCGAGAAGGCGGAGATACTGAATGTTTTCTTTGCTTTAAGGACTCTCCCCCGGGACTCCTCAACCCTGGAGGGAGGAGAAAGGGTCTGGGAAATGGAGGGCTGCCCCCTGGTTGATGAGAGAGTGGTTCAGGAGCGTCTGAGTGGGCTCAATGCACACAAATCTATGGATCCCAGTGGGATGCATCCACGTGTGCTAAGGGAGTTGGCAGAGGTGATCGCTGAACCGCTCTCTATCATCTTTGAAAGGTCCTGGAAAACAGGAGAGGTGCCTGAAGACTGGAGGATAGCCAATGTCACTCCAGTCTTCAAGAGGGACAAGAAAGAGGATCCGGGAAACTACAGGCCAGTCAGTCTCACCTCTTTCCCTGGAAAGGTGTTGGAACAGCTCGTTCTGGATGCCATCTCCAAGCAATTGGAAGAGAAGAAGGTTATGAGGAGTAGTCAGCATGGATTCACCAAGGGGAAGTCGTGCTTGACCAACCTTGTTGCCCTCTATGATGGCATCACGAGCTGGGTAGATGGGGGGAGAGCAGTGGATGTCATCTACCTTGACTTTAGCAAGGCTTTCGATACTGTCTTCCATGACATCCTGCTAGCAAAGCTGTGAAAGTGTGGGATAGAGCAGTGGACAGGAAGGTGGGTTGAGAACTGGCTGACTGGCTGAGCTCTGTGGGGATAGGACAAGGGGCAATGGTCAAAAAAATGGAACACAGGAAGTTCCACACCAACATGCGAAAGAACTTCACAATGAGGGTGACGGAGCACTGGAACAGGCTGCCCAGGGAGGTTGTGGAGTCTCCTTCTCTGGAGATATTCAAGGCCTGTCTGGAGAGCTATCTGGGCAGCCTGCTCGAAGGAACCAGGTTTGGGAGGGGAGTTGGACCCGACAATCTCTCGAGGTCCCTTCCAACCACTACAGTTCTGTGATTCTGTGAAATATCTGAGAGGAGAGTTTCAAAAGGATGGAACCAGACTCAGTTCTGTCCAGCAACAGCACGAGAGGTAACGGGCAGAAACTGAAGCACAGGAAATTCCGGCTGAATGAGGGGGCACACTTCTCCCCCCCTTCCTCCCCCAATCCCTCTGCTTGTCCTCTGTAATGTGAAAACTCAGTAGAGATAAGTATGGCAAGTTGAAATGGCCAATTAAAAGCCAGGTAGATAGTTTCACACGTTTACTGTGTGTAAAAAAACAGTGATTCAAGCCAGAGGTGTGCTGGCTTTGTGAAAGGTTGCCAAGCACCTGACTCTGCGGAGTTATATAATTAATTATTTCACTAAAAGACTTTTGTGTACTTTCTGTCTCCACGTGCTATTGTCTGGGAACATATACAGATAATACCTGCAGCCCATGGGTCCCATGGCAGAGTAGATCTCCATGTGGCAGCCTGTGGCAGAGCCCCCGCAGGAGCAGGCCCTGGGCCAGAGCTGCTGCCCATGGAGAAGAGCCCATGGAGGTGCAGGGGATCGGGGGGAACCTGCCACCCATGTTGAAGCAGTTTGCTCCTGATGGATGGACCCTGTTGTACGGACCAATACTGGAGCAGTTCTTGAAGAGTTTCTGGCTGTGGGAAGCCCACTCAGGATCAGTTCAAGAAGGACGGCATCCCATGGGAGGGAACCCACGCTGGAGTAGGGGCAGAGAGTGACCCTGAAGGAGCGGTGGAGATGAAGCATCATGGACTAACCACAGCCCCGATTCCCCTGAACTACCTGTGAGGTGGAAGTAGGAGACAGTATATGTTGGGGAAAAGTGGTTTTAGTTTGCTTGTATCTCCTCACTATTCTAGGCTTCTGGTGATAGCAACAAATTATATTAATCACCCTATGCTCATTTATTTTTGCCCGTGAAAATAATTGGTGACTGTGACAATACAGGGGGTTACAGTTGGACAAGATGATCTTGGAGGTCTTTTCCAACCTTAGTGACGCTATGACTCTATGATTTTGTTACACTTGGTAGCTGATCTCCTGATCTTACTAGGAGAACAAACCCCAAGCTCTTTTCATCATATTTTCTCCCCCTTTTCCTTTGAGAAGGAGGAGTTAGAGACAGGTTGTAAAGGAGTTCAGCTGCTTAGCAGAGTAAAACCACCACAGCAGGAACATGGGAGGGGTTCAGCACCAGAGTAAAACCACCAGAGCAGGGACATGGGGAGGGTTCAGAAACAGAGCTGTGGCCATCCAAGGATGGCATCTCAGCACCCAGGACATGATCTGATATCTCCCAGGGAAATCTGGCCCTGCATTGTCCCCCTGTACGAGGACATGCAGTGACCAAAGAAGCCTTAGGGCTCAGGGCAGCCCTAGCATCAGAACCCAAGAGTCCTGGCTCCCCCATTGTCCCCTGAGCCCAGCGGGACCCTCAGGAAGGGCTCTCACAGCAGCCTCCAGCTCTGTCCAGAGACACAGCCCCCATCCCAGCCCAGGACTTGCGGCTTTGGACAGCTGACAGGAGGTAGAGGAGTAGAGGAGGGTGGATATTTTTTTAGTTCACTTTTTGTTTCTCACTGCTCCAGTCTGTTAGTAAGGTTAGTAAATATATTATCATAATCTCCCTACAGAGTCTGCTTATACCATGACTGCAATTGATGAGTCATCTCCCCTTCCCTTAACTCAACCCTGCAGCCCTTTCCAACTCTGTTTTCTTCATTTGTACCTTTCAGGAGCAGGGGTGAAAGGGTGGTGTGGTAGAGTTCAGCTGCCCATCAGTGTGAAACCACCACAATGCTCAGACCTATTGCTGACACCAGTGTTGAAAGAAGAGGCAGGATTTCAGGCAGTGCATTGGAGAGATGCTGTTTTATTAAGCAGATGCTAAAGGAGAGTCAACGCTGACATGCAGGGAGGGAAAAACTGTGCAGAGTAAACAGAGCAGTTTAATACCTCAGGAGATGCTGGATGAATAAAAAGATACTCTCTTAGAAGTAATAAATGGAAATGACACTAAAGATAAAGATAATGTCGTGGTTTAACCCGGCCAGCAGCTAAACACCACACAGCCGTTCGCTCACCCTCCCCCTCCCTCTCTGGGACGGGGGAGAGAAATGGAAAGTGAAGCCCGTGAGTTGAGATAAAGACAGTTTAATAAGACAGGAAAATAATAATAACAACAATAATAATAATACAATGATGATAATAGTACTACTAATAATAATGTGTAGAAACAAGTGATGCACAATGCAATTGCTCACCACCCGCTGACCGATGCCCAGCCTAACCCCAAGGAGTCTGGCCCCCCTCCCCCAGCTAGCCCCCCCTATATATTGTTTAGCATGACGTCAGATGGTATGGAATACCCCTTTGGCTAGTTTGGGTCACCTGTCCTGGGTCTGTCCCCTCCCAGCTCTTGCTGCACCCCCAGCCTGCCCGTTGGCAGGACAGAGCAAAAGGCTGAGATGTCCTTGGCTTAGTATAAGCACTGCTCTGCAACAATTAAAACATCGGGGTGTTATCAGCACTCTTCTCATCCTAAGCCAAAACATAGCATTCTTCCAGTTACTAGGAAGAAAATTAACACTGTTCTAACTGAAACCAAGACAAATAAACATAGCAGTACACTTAATGAAACAAGTACCGAGTACTGGGCCTTCAAACCATAACCAGGAAGTCATTTGCGGAGAAATATATAACGATTCAGAAACAGCCACAAAATTGCTTTCCTGAAAGCACCCTCGAGTTCCCTGTTTCTAATGCTGTAGATGAGGGGATTGAATGTTGGTGGTACCACCGAGTACAGAACTGTCACCACGAGATTTAGGGTTGGGGAGGAGAGGGAGAGAGAGGGGCTTGAGGTAGGCAAAAAAGCCAGTGCTGAGAAACAGAGAGACCACAAACAGGTGAGGGAGGCACGTGGAGAAGGCTTTGTTCTGTCCCTGCTCAGAGGACATCCTCAGCACAGCTCTGAAGATCTGCACGTAGGAGAAAAGAATGAAAACAAAACACCCAGATGCAAAACAGATACCAACCATAAGCACCCAAAGTTCCCTGAGGTAGGAGTGTGAGCAAGTGAGCTTAAGGATCTGGGGAATTTCACAGAAGAATTGGTCCACAGCATTGCCTTGGCAGAGGGGCAGGGAAAATGTATTAACAGACTGCAGTAGAGCATAGAGAACCCCACTGCCCCAGGCAGCTGCTGCCATCTGGGCACAAGCTCTGCTGCCCAGGAGGGTCCCATAGTGCAGGGGCTTGCAGATGGCAACGTAGCGGTCATAGGACACGACAGTGAGAAGATAATACTCTGCTGATATCAAGAAGACAAACAGAAAGACCTGGGCAGCACAACCTATGTAGGAGATGGCCCTTGTGTGCCAGAGGCAATTGGCCATGGCTTTGGGGAGAGTGGTGGTGATGCAGCCCAGGTCAATCACAGAGAGGTTGAGGAGGAAGAAGTACATGGGGGTGTGGAGGCGGTGGTTGCAGGCTATGGCGGTGATGATGAGGCTGTTGCCCAGGAGAGCAGCCAGGTAGATGCCCAGGAAGAGTGCGAAGTGCAGGAGCTGCAGCTCCCGTGTGTCTGCGAATGCCAGCAGGAGGAACTTGGTGATGGAGCTGCTGTTGGTCATTTTCTGACATTGGACACGGCTCTCTGTTGGAGAGGAAAAGGCAGAAAAAGTTAGAACAGACCTCTCTGAGGAAAACCTGCTGTAGGCCTTCAAGCACCTCCCAGCTCAATCCTTTCTATTTGAAGAACCTTTCTACAACTCTCGTTTGAACTGTGTCTGCTGCTGGCTCAGAGTGCCACTGATAGCAGGGGCTGCTATGGGGAAAACTCAAGTCCAGTCCAATTGTCAGATGAAGGAGCTTTGCTGTGTAGTTGCAAATAATTCATTTGAAAGCAGACCTGAGCTGTAGGGCTTTTATATATAAAAGCCCTTATATATATAAAAGCCTTTATATATAAAAAAGCCCATATATATATATAAATCTTTGCTTTATTTTATCCTAGTAGACCCTATAATGCTTAAGATAGGTTTTGGAAGACTGGAGAATGCTGCTGAGGGAAGAGGGCCACAGCAAGCCAGACAGAGCTTGGGAGCTTCTCTTCTTTTCCATGGCTGCAGGAGCTAAGGGGCAGCTGACAGAAAGCCCGGCATGGCCAGACAGGGCAGGGTATTCTGGGCTGACCGGGGGCACCTGGCTTAGGGCACTCCAAGGGGCTCCTGCCAGACTTCCTTACCTCGCAGTGCAATCCAGCAGGGCTCTCACAGCCTACTGCGTTGCCCACTGCCCTCCCAGAAACATGACCCTGCAGGAGACCCTTCCAGGACCTGCAGCTGCATGGCGCTGCAGCCAGAGACTTATCTTGTCAAGGGCTGTGCAGATTTCTCCTCCAGTCAGCTCTCAGCATCCTCCAACTCTCAACTGCCTCCAGCCCCTCTCTCCTTCTCTCCTCTCTGCATGCCACCTGTTATTGGAGCCCCCAGCCCTGCTGCGCTGTGCAGAGGAGCTGCTCCTGGGCAGAGCTGTCTCTCTGCACCAGGGCCCTCTTGCCAGGAACTCCCATTGGGCCCAGGAGCCCAGCCCAGCTTAGCAGCAGAGGCTCAGCCCAAGCACTGTAATCACCCCTCTGGTGGCTTTGGTGATGAGACCTCAAAATGCAGGCACTGAGAGCAAATTGAAGAAATCTCTCAAGAAGTCCAAGTCAGGTGAAGGTTTCTTGGAATGTCCCCCTGAGGGCACTGACATAGCCTCCCTTGGAGCTCATTAGAGTCAAACATTGGAGGCAGTTAGGACAAATAGAGAAAGACAATGTCAAGGCACACTGAGGTGTAGAAAAGCTGGATGTGTTTCACCAGGGACAAGGGCCTGGCCTTCGACCCCTGGTCCCTAGGAAGAGAGATCCTTTCCCTTCACACCTTGCTCGGGGCTCTTCCTGGGGCAGTAGGAGATGGGATGTGCATGGCCAAGTGTAGGAGAATGGTATGACCCCTGCCTGGTTCATGGGTGGGGGCAAGGAGGCAATGAGGCCCTTGTGCATCAACTGTACACTGTCTCCTCATAGACCTCAGTGGCAGAGACAACAGCCATAGCCATGGGCAAAGACCTCAGTCCTGTTGGGACTCTCAGTCTTGCCAAAGCCCTTACCCCTCTGCACACCAGACTGTCCAAGGGACTCCCAGACCTGCACATCTTTCCCTGCTGGCTGTAGACACTTCCTGTAATGTCACACCGGATCTGAGCTGAGTATAACTCAGATTTTCTTGCTGGCCATGCTCCTCATAAAGCAGCTCTGTAGGAAGCTGGTCTGTTTCCTGGTGAGCAGGCACCACTGCTCGTATGGCATCCCTCGTGGGGGATGTTCACAAGTCTATGGAGCTAGATGGGATCCACCTGAGGGTCCTGAGGGAGCTGGCAGAAGTGCTTGTCATGCCACTTTCCATCATTTACCAGCAGTCCTGGCTATCAGGGGAGTTCACAGTCAATTGATGACTAGCAAATGTGATGCCCACCTACAAAATGGCCAGAAGGAGGATCTCTGAGCTACAAGACTGTCAGTCTGACCTCAGTGTCGGGGAAGTTCATGGAGCAGATTATCTTGAGTACCATCACACAATGCTTCCAGGACAACCAGGTGATCACACCCAGTCAGCATGGGTTTATCAAAGGCAGGTCCCGCTTGGCAAATCAAATCTCAGTCATAACAAGGTGATGCTCTCAGCAGATGAGGGAAAGGCTCTGGATGTGGTCTACCTAGACCTCAGTAAGGGCTTTGAGATCTTTTTCCACAGCATTCTGCAGAGACACTGGCTGTTCAGTGTTTGGACAGGTGTACGCTTAGTTTAGTTAAAAACTGGCCCAAAGAGTCCTGGTAAATGCAGATAAATGCAGCTGGGGGCCAGTCACTAGTGGTGTCCCCCAGAGCCCAGTACTGGGGCCAGTTCTCTTCAATATCTTCATCAATGATGTGGATGAGGGGATCGAGTGATGTGGGTGATGATGTGGATGAGGAGATCGATTCTAGTCCTGCATCCAAATCGTTTCTAAAAGTATTGAAGAGGACTGGCCCTAAAATGGAGCCTTGGAGGACCCCACTAAAGACCGTCCGCCAGTCCGATGTGGCCTCATTTACCACAACCCTTTCAGCTTTGTCTTGGGAAGTTGACCCCAATATGTACTGCTGAGCACCGTGTTATATGCCATGGAATGTACATTTGGTAAGGCTGGGTCAGCTGTCATGGCAGGTTCCCCTCCCAGCCTCTTGCCCACACACAGCCCACTCGATGGTGGGGCAGAGTGAGAAGCAGAGAAGGCCTTGATGCTGTGCAAACACTGCTCAGAAACAGTGACTACAGCCGTGGGTGACCAACACTGCTCTGCTCATATATCAAAAGCACAGCACCACAGGGGCTGCTCTGCAGAGAGTAACTCCGTCCCAGCCACAGCCAGTGCAGGGCCACATGCTGGACAAAAAGGCTCCCTCTGAGTTCAGGAAGGAGGCAGGAAGATGTTAATAAGCAGCAGGACAATTGAGGAAGCCCATAGCCCCTACTGAAGGCTCATTGAATGCCACCTGAGAGGCAGTGCTGGCCAGTGGGGAGGGCCAGGAAAATGACTTGTGTGAAGGCTGTGAGAAACAAGGAAATTCAGGGATTTAGCAGATCCTTAAAGTCCTGCCTAAGACCCCAAATGGAAACCTGTGTATGTCTGTGGATGGAGAAGGAGGGGGCAAGTCCTCGGACTGGGCAAGGCTGAAGGGCCCTGTGTGAAGCTGAGCTGATGGAGAAGTGTCCATTTTCTCTGCAGCTCTGCAGCCCCAGGGCACAAAGCAGCCCCAGCAAAGGAGTATGGTGAGTGATTCCTTGCTGCCCTGGGGCAATGGCAGTGACCCCATGAGCTGGGTCTGCCTCCCAGCCTGCCCAGCACAGCCCTGCAGAGTGCCCTGTGCCCCGAGCATCACAGCCCCCTCACTCTTCAGAGCAACATCTCTGGTTGTCCTGTCAGAGATTTCAACTTTTTTTCTTAAAATGCCCCTTCAGGGCAGCTTTCAGTTTTCTCTACAGTGGTGGCAACTCCAAGGTCCCTCCTGTCCTAGCACCTCCCAGGACTGGCACGGAACTGGCTCCTGTGTGTCAGAGCGGCTGGGAATCCAGCAGCAGGGTTTTGGGCTGGAAGGATCACAACCACATTACTTCTACCTGGGCAGGTCCTGGGCCAAAAAGGGGGTATTTTGTAGGTATGGTATTATGAGGTAAGCGATGCCTCAGAAATTCCTAATCCAGTTCTAAGTCAGTGTCTATGAAGCACATTGTGAGTTGACTTCTTTCTGAAGTAGCCAACTGGCCATCCCTTGACTCCTAGCTGGGATCTGTGCCTTTACGCTCACATCTGCCAGTGTCCATAATAGGCCTGCAGAAGGCACCTGCTTTGCACATAGTTTGTGAGATCTGGTTTTCCTAATTACCAGGTAGGGGAAGAGGTCTTTGATACGGGTTTTCATGTCCAAGGTCTCAGCTTTTGCCTAAAGTCATCTTTCAGGACTACTTTCTGTTTTCTACACAGAGGGGGCCGCTGCCTCCAAGATGCAAGAGGGAAACTGAAGCATACAGGATGGCCTGGGATAAGTTACCCTGCATCTATAGGAGCCATTCTGGAACTGAAATTGTAGGCAGTACACACACATTTGTGATGGTGCAGAGCTGCTTGGCACATTGTGGAGGGTGCTCCATATTGGCTTAGGAGCTGCTTCTTTCTCAGGAACAGATTAGCCAACAGAAGTGAGACAGATACTCCTCAGGGTATCTTGAATGTCATGAGAATCCTGCTCCCATAAAAGATGACCGATATGGGGAGGTCAGGAGAAGGCTGGACAGGAGAGATGTGAGATTTATGGGAGGGAAGAGGAGCTTGGCCAGCAGAACTTAACGATTTTGAAAAGGTAAGAGGGTTCAGGTAACGTAGATCCTACCATAAAACAGTCTTAAAACAGTCATGTGAAGCCCTTGCCCTATTTTAACCTGTAATCTTTATCCCTAAACCTAAACGCTACTCCACACAGGAATCCACTACTCCTATGCCTGACCCCAAAGCATCCCTTGAAGCCAAAACTCAGCCCATAGCCCCTTATCCTTACTGTCTTGCTCACACTGATCCCTGCCCCTAACACTAGCATTAAAATGCTCTACTTAACCCTAGAGTTCTTGGAAGAAACACCCTAAACAAAACCCTAAAGCAAAGAGCTTTGTAACATAACATAACCACAGAACTGACACCCTAAGCAGAACACCAAACCCTCCCACTAAACCTTTGCTTAATCTCTAACCCAGAAAGGTAAGCCCTATTCCCATACATGAATAGCTAACATCCTAGGCCCCTCTTTCTGTGTATTTACCTCCTCACCTTCAACGTCTCTCCCAACCCTTAGCTTTAGGTGCCTTGCTCCTTGTGACAGGGCATGAACCATGATGTTGCTGTGTAGTCACATGGCATTCAAAGATGAATGTGAGGGGCCATGGATCTGATCAGCTCACAAGGAGGAGATGGGTGGGAATGCTCTGATGAGCTCAGCTCTGCCTCAGGATCTCCTGCCCCAGCAGGAGAAATGTGACTGTGGCAGTGACTGTGAGGTCACTTCTGTCCCTGCAGTTGATAGGGCAACAGCAGGAACATGTCACGGAAAGGGACTGTGAGGTCACTTCTGCCAGAAGTAGCTGACAGTTCACCCTTGACTTCTCCCTGGGATCTGTACTGTTCATCTGACATCTGGCAGTGGCCCTGCTAGGCCAGCAGAAGGCACCTGGTTGGCATGCTGACTATGGGATCCCTTCTGCCTCCAGACCCAGGAGGACCCAGACAAAAAGAAGGTCCGAATATGGGTTGTCACATCCCTTCTGCTTGAGTCCATGACTGGACAACAGAAGGCACAAGGCTTGGTTGTGTCTACACAAGAAGTTGCAAGCCAGCAGCAGACCCATGGCTTGGAAGATGTTGGTGAAGTGACTTATGTCTGCTTGGTTGACAGGTGGCAAATATGCTGATATTTTGGGATACCTACTTCAGGAGGGGTTTCCACCCTGATGTTGCTTTCTTTGGTAGTAGGGAAGAGCAGGAAAGAAAAAAAAAGAATGACAACAACAACAAAAACACAAAGTGCGTCTTGGAAGGTTGGAACTGGCCACAAGGAGGAAGAAATGTCCCGCACCATGAACTCATGTCCAAACTAATAGTGGGACATAAAGAAGTTATTGTTACAGCTAATTAATTTTCTGGTAGGGGAAATGAACCTGGTTGTGAAGAAATGTGAGAAGTGTATGCACCCAAGTGAGGGAGGGAAGCCCAGGAATCCCTTCAGGCTGTTTCCCAGCAGGTTCCCCTGCGGCCCCAGGGCCATGTGCAGGGAGCCTGGTGGGGGGCAGAGCAAGGGAGGCCTTGGGCTGGGCCTCTGCTGCTGAGCTGGGCCGGGCTCCTGGGCCCAAGGGGAGCTCCTGGCAAGCGGGCAGCGCTGCAGAGAGACAGCTCTGCCCAGGAGCAGCTCCTCTGCACAGCGCAGCAGGGCTGGGGGCACTGCCTGCAGAGACACAGTGCTTAAAGGCAGGCAGAAGTGGCAGGATGCCCAGAGCTCGCTGGGGGAGAAGACTTCCCAGCCCTGCAGCCGGTAAGTCTGTGGCTGGAGGGCAATGCAGCCGCAAGTCCTGGAGGCAGGAGAAGCCGGGGGTGCAGGCAGGGGTGTCCAGGGCTGTGGTACAGAGCAGGGTCCCTGCTGTGCCCCAGGGGCTGTGTGCCAGGGAGGGCCTCTGCCGCCTGCCAGGCTCAGCACTCAGCCTGCCTGGGGAGCTGCCCAGGGCACTGCAAAGAGAAGCTGCGGGTGGAAGGAGCCCCCCTGGCAGGGCAGGGTCCTGCTGCTGTAGGGGGCTGCTGCCTGGGGCAGCCTGCTCATGGATCCACAGCACAACCAGGGTGTATCCAAGGGGACTTTGCAAGAGGAAAGTTAAGGTAGGAATTAGCTGCTTCAGGTTCAGCATTTCTGCTGAGTTTCTGCATTCTTTTGTTTGTTTGTTTGTTTGTCTTAGTGGGAATAGAAATCAATGCTGTTATTTCAAAGAGAAGTCTAACAGTACTAAGACTCCACAAGGCGCACTACAAGGACTACAAGAATTCCCTTTCCTGTGGCTCAGCCCATAGAAAACTCCACCACCACCCGTGCAGTGTCAGCAGTGTCTGTGTGCCCTGGGCTCTAGGATGTGCCCCCAGCGAACTGCCCCTGGGCAGAGCCCTGCTGCCAGGAGGTGTCTGCAGGGCAGAGCTGAGCACCCAGCGGGTGGGATGGGGGCTGTGAGCTGCAGGCAGGAGGCGTGGGGACAGAGACCCAGCTGCAGGCAGGGACAGCTGCAGGCTTCACAGCTATGGGCTGGGAGTGAGAGGTAGCTGCTCCCAGGAACTTCGTGGTAGGGGAGATTTCGGCACCTTCCTTACATCCACATTATGCAGATGACTTACCCAGAGCAACTGCGTGGTCTCTGCTCAAATCCAGCAGAGCCTCTGCCCCCAAATCATTGGGTCTCTGACTGTGTTGTCCCTTAGCAGCAGGACCCTCAGAGGAAGAGAACCCCCAGGTGCCCATCTCTCACTCCCATTCTTGCCTCCAAAAGCTGGAACACTGGGGCATTTCTCTGTGTTTCCCCTCCCATCCATCCTGCCCTTAGTATTCCCCCCATACTCTCTTGGCAGTGGGAATAAAGCCAAAATCTCAAACACCAGAATACTGAGTCCTGCTGTGGAGGTGCATCCCTGGGAGCAAAGTGTTCTAGCCAAAATGGCTCTGGACACTGCAGTGCGTAGGGCTGGGAAATGAGCTGACTTTGTTCAGGTCACTCTGTTTTAAGGACAGCCAGTGGTGTCCCTGGGTTATTCTCTGAGAAACATCTCAAATAACTTTCTTAAGACAGGATCTTCTGTGAAGCTATTTTATTCTGAATTGCAATGGCGGGCATTCTGTCAATTAGGAGCATATTTTAGTAAACAAATCCTAACCTTTTATTCCCTATTACTTGATGCCTGATCATCTCCCCTGTTTCCTCATTGGCTGAGTACTACAGGTCCACAAGCTACTTGACGCTCCTCTATACCATATATGTACAATTTTTCTTTTTTTCAACCCTTTAATTTCTCCTTTCTTATGTTTTGAGAGCTTGTGATCTTTATTTTACTGTTCTCTCACTGCTCATCATGTTTTTTCTCAAGCTTCTACCGTATTTTGGAACAGTGAGGCCTTCTACTGTCCACTTCTCTACTTAGCATTCCTCCTTATTATGACTACACAACTACCTTGGAATACAGAAAAGTAATTCTCTATTGCAAAAACACAACTTTGTTTCTCACAATTTTGCTGCAGGATGATAAACAGACCCCTCTGTCTTACAGGTGTATTGCATGTGAACTAAACTATGGATTTCAGAACATCTTAAGACCTTTCATAGGTACCAAGTTCATGTCCATTGGTCTTTGGATAGACCCTGAGTCCAAGAGGCATCAGATGACCAACAGCAGCTCCATCACCGAGTTCCTCCTCCTGCTGGCATTCGCAGACACACGGGAGCTGCAGCTCCTGCACTTCGCACTCTTCCTGGGCATCTACCTGGCTGCCCTCCTGGGCAACGGCCTCATCCTCACTGCTGTAGCATCCAACCACCGCCTCCACACCCCCATGTACTTCTTCCTCCTCAACCCCTCCGTGATTGACCTGTGCTGCATCTCCACCACTCTCCCCAAAGCCATGGCCAATTCCCTCTGGGACACCAGGGCCATTTCCTATGCAGGATGTGTTGCACAGGTCTTTTTCTTCTTCTTTTTCTTTTCAGCAGAGTATTCTCTTCTCACTGTCATGTCCTATGACCGCTATGTTGCCATCTGCAAGCCCCTGCACTATGGGAGCCTCCTGGGCAGCAGAGCTTGTGCCCAGATGGCAGCAGCTGCCTGGGGCAGTGCGGTTCTCTATGCTTTGCTGCACACTGCCAATACATTTTCCCTGCCCCTCTGCCAAGGCAATGCTGTGGACCAGTTCTTCTGTGAAATCCCCTCCATCCTCAAGCTCTCCTGCTCAGACTCCTACCTCAGGGAAATTGGGCTTCTCACATTTAGTGGTTTTCTGTTTTTGGGGTGTTTTGTTTTCATTCTTTTCTCCTATGTGCAGATCTTCACGGCTGTGCTGAGGATGCCCTCTGAACAGGGCCGGCACAAAGCCTTTTCCACATGCCTCCCTCACCTGGCTGTGGTCTCCCTGTTTCTCAGCACAGGCATGTTTGCCTACCTGAAGCCCCCCTCCATCTCCTCACCATCCCTGAACCTGGTGATGACTGTCCTGTACTCGGTGATGCCCCCAGCAGTGAACCCCCTCATCTACAGCATTAGGAACCAGGAGCTCATGAATGCCATTAGGAAAGTGATGTCATGGAGATATTTAAGGATGTGCTGAGGAAACTGGCTGGACCTTTTTGCAGCTATAAACTGCTTCTTTTCTTCTTCAGATAAATTACAGTTTATGTAATGATAGGGCAAGCTGTCTTAACTTCTGGATGGATTTGATTTGTTTTGTTTTTCATTTCCCCTTGTGATATTGTTTTCCGCAAAGAAATGCTGTTCTTCATCCCCTTGTACCAACATATCTTTCGTGACCCTGAGGCTTTGCATAAATGAGGAGCCAGACTCTCTGTGTATTTAAACAAAATAAATGAAGCCACAACTTCTTTGTCTGAAACCCACTCTCAGCTGATCAGGAAGTAATGAGACCAGCAAACCCTTTCTGGCTGCAGCAGCTCGGGCCTGGCTGCCCTGGCCCTGGCATAGCAGGAGCTACCTGAGAAACCCCAGGGATGGCACGGAGGGGCTGCAGGCCTCTGAGGATCTGCTGCTGAATAGAGCAGGGGACACAGCAGGGGACACTGACCTCTGTATGCTTCTGCCTCGGATGCTTCCCTCTGTGGCGCTGAGCTCTCTGTGCCCCCAGGAACTGCTGTGCCCTTCAGAGGGGCTGGGGCTGTGGTGGCAGTGCCCAGAGCCCTGCAGCAGCCTGCAGTGGGCACTGTCTTGGGCACCCCAGCCTGGGCTGCTGGGCTGGGCTGGGATGAGGGCAGGGAGGTGGGCAGAGAGCAGGGAGTTGGGAGAATTGGGGGGAAGCTGGGAAAAGCTGGGATGGCTGTTTGGCCATTGCTCATATCTCTGCCCACCAAGGGCATATGAGAGGCTGCTGTCCCTCACAGCCCTGCCTGTACTCTCTCCCTTCTCACACTGTGCTCTGTCATATCCAGCACTTTCTCATGCCTTGTCCCACAGGCTCCCACCCCATGTCCAGCTGGCACCACTGCAGGGCAGCCCTCCCCAGGGGCCCAGGCATCTGCCTGCAGCTTCCACAGCTGCTGCTCTTGATGGTCCCCGTGTCCCATGGGGTTTGTGATGCACTTGATAACATCGCCGTGTCTGCCTGCCTGCCAACAGGCTGTCAGGTCAGTGCGGTAGGAATGGCATCACAACCAAACTCCCAGCTGTGTCACTGGGACCTTCCTCCACGTCTCACCTCTCCCCAGCTCCCAGCACTGCTGGGTTGGTTTCCTGATAGTTCAGGTGATGTAAAATCCATGATTCCCATCCACTTGCCTGTCTCTCTCCCAGTTATCTATGTGTATATGTGTAACTCTGCATATACATTTCCATTTACTTGCACATATATCTGTAGTTACAGCTGTAGCTATACAAATATATTTCACTATACAGATAGATAGATGTGAATATTCCCACCAAGAAAGGCAGTTAGTACAGGTATGATTGGAGGAAATTTAGCCATTCAAAGATGGAGCTTTTCAGGGAACAATTTTAACTTTTTTTTTTTTTTTTTTTTTTTTTCCTGCTCTAACAGGCAAGAGAGGTCGACACATCACAGATTTTCTCTGTTCCAGTAGTGAGGGGTGGCATGAACAGTCCTAGGCAGTGTTATAAATGAGGTCTCAACTCAATCTGAATTTTGTAATATTTATAAAACAAATATTTCTAAAAGGTATAAAAGGCAAGTAAACAGCGCTGGGTGTGCGGGGAGTCTACGCTCCACCAACACACACACACGAACATCAAACATTCTAAATATACCGAACTTTGCTTTACATACTAACCCGAGTATGCCTATACATACGTACAATCAGGATAGGTAACAAACAATCCTTTAATTTCCATGACTTAAGTTTCCATTTTACATTCCTTTTCTTGATTACTAACAAGTGTCCGTTTTCCATTCCTTTTGAACAATATGTCTCGCTTTAAGTTGTCAAGCAACTTGGTCTTCAGGCCTTATGTATCCCGTTCTTCCCAGATCGAAGAAAAGCATATCCATCTACTTTTCAAGGCCAATAGGCCTGGGTCAAAAGGCACGTTCAGGTCACCTGGGGGGCGTAACAGCAAAAGCCTTCGATGGCTGTAGCAGCAGAAGGGCCGATGGCGTAGCAGTCGGATCAGTAAAGGAGCCTGCAGCTCCCTCACTATCTGGCAAGCCACACGTTTGTGATTGTGGCTCCACATGGCTCTTTAAGGCCTCAGAGATTTCTCGCCAGGTGCCGAGCAATCCCACTGCAACCTTGTCGTTTTTAGTTGCAGAGTCCCACACCTTGACCTCAATTTGGTCCCATATTTCAGGCTCATAAACTGTCTGATTGTTAAGAAGGAGAATAAGCTGTAAGGTTACCGGGACAGTCTTTGTTCCTAAGGACGTATGATTCCCCATAATGCGCAACTGCTTACCAGCGAGAGGCAGTTGTGTGCACGGGTCCGCTTCTCTCAGCTCAAGCTTCTCTCCAGCTCCAGTGCGCCCGTTTCCAGCGACTTCCTGTACGAGCTTCTCTGAGCAGTTTGCTGAGTCTGGCTGAACCTATCTTCATGAGGTGATCAAAGTGCCTGTTCCCGTCCTGGTCTCCATTCTGCCAGCCTGTTCCTCTTCACTTCTTTTTCCTGCTTCTTTATTGATGATGTAACTTCATCGTGTTGCCTTTTTTATCTTGAGGGCAGGCTCCCCTCTTATACCCTTCTCTCCACAGTAGTTCTTTTCAAAACAACTTTTCATTGGTCAAACAACTTTGAATGTAACAACAACAGCAAACACCCAGAAACATCCATGACTTAACGGCTGGAGAACAAGAAACCAGCTGGAGAACAAGAAACCGGAGACTGCATGGAGTCTCCTGAATCACCCTTCTTTGTTCCCTCTAAACTCTTTTATATTCCAGTTGGCCTCATCATTAAGAGTCTGGTGTTATCTCAATCACAGGGTTTTCCAACCCCCATGGCCACATTCCCAAATCTCCCCCTTCTTTATTAATATCAACCATTTTCTCGACACAAATTACCACTCCATATATAACAGAACCGTGCCCTTGCTCTTTGAGCCATTCTTCAATAGTTTAGGTCTGCAAGAAGACTAGGGTTAAATAGAGCATTTTAATGCTAGTGTTAAAGGAAGGGATAAGGGTGAGCAAGATTCGGTGGAAGCATAATGGAAAGTGGCTATGGACTAAGTTTGGCTTTAAGGGATACTGTGGTCAAACATTAGAGTAGTGTATTCTTCTCAGGGAGTTTAGTAGCATTTTGGTTTAGGGATTAATGTTACAGATTAAAATAGGTTAAGGGCCTCACACGACTGCTTTAAATCAGTGTTATGGTGGGATCAACATTACCTGAACATTCTTACCTCTTCAAAATCATTATCTTCTGCTATCCAAGCTCCTCTTCCCTCCATCAAATCTCTCATCTCTCCTGGTCAGGCTTTCCTGACTTGCCCATATCAGCCATCTTCTTAGGGGCAGTTTTCTGATGGCTTTCATGAATTTAGAGTATCTGTCTCACCTCTGCTGACTACTCCATGCCTGAGAAAGAAACAGCTCCTAGGCCAGCATGGAGAAAGACACCAAGGTCTGTAGGAGCACTCTGCACAATGTACCCAGCAGCTGTGCAACACCACAAAAGTGCACTTCCTGCTTACAAGTTTTGGTTACAGAATGGTTTCTATGGACCCAGGGTAACTTATTCCAGGCTCTCATGCAGGCTTTATGTTCCCCCGGGCATCTGGGAGGCAGTGGCCCCCTCTGTGTAGAAAACTGAAAGCAGCCCTGAAGGATGAATTAGGCAAAGCTGAAACATCTGACATGACAACAGCTATCCAAGACCTCTTCCTCTATGGGGCCTTCCAGGCACTTAGGAAGAGAGGATCTCACAAACTATGTGCAAAGCAGGTGCATCTGCTGGCCTATCACAGACACTGGCAGATGTGAGCCTAAAGGCATAGATCCCAGCCAGGAGTCAAGGGATGACCTGTCAGCTGCTTCAGAAATACATGTACATACTGAATTGGAAATGGGAAAAATAATGATATTTTATTGGGCAACAGCTAAATTAAAACTAAAAAATACTAATGCTAACAATACATACTCAAAGACACGAAACAACAACAACAACAACAAAGAGAATAGAGAAGAGAATATTGGTTCTTCCTATAATAAGTGACATTATGAGTCATTTCCAGAAGATGATTGAAAAATAATTTCTTCTAAAACACATCAAGATATCAGATTCCACAGTGCATATTTCAGTCCCTTATTCCTCATGCTATAGATGAAGGGGTTCAATGCTGGAGGCACCACCGAGTACAGAACTGCCAACACATAGTCCAGGGATGGGGAAGAGATAGACAGGGGCTTCAGGTAGGCAAATATGATGGTGCTGACAAACAGGGAGACCACAACCAGGTGAGGGAGGCATGTGGAAAAGGCTTTGAGCTGGCCCCGCTCAGAGGGCATCCTCGACACAGCCAAGAAGATCTGCACATATGACACCACAATGAAAACAAAGCAACCAAAGCCTAAAGAAAAGCTAAACACAAGTGCTCTGACTTCTCTGAGGTAGGAGAATGTACATGAGAGCTTGAGGATCTGGGAGATTTCACAGAAGAACTGGTCCACAGCATTGCCTTGGCAGAGGGGCAGGAAAAATGTAGTGGCCGTGTGCAGGACAGCATTGAGAAAGCCACTGCCCCAGGCAGCTGCTGCCATCTGGGCACAAGCTCTGCTGCCCAGGAGGCTCCCATAGTGCAGGGGCTTGCAGATGGCAATGTAGCGGTCATAGGACATGATGGTGAGAAGTGAATATTCCACGGACATAAAAAGTACAAACAGAAACACCTGTGCAACACACCCATCATAAGTGATGGCCCTGTCGTCCCAGAGGGAATTGGCCATGGCTTTGGGGACAGTGGTGGAGATGCAGCCCAGGTCGAGGAGGGCGAGGTTGAGGAGGAAGAAGTACATGGGGGTGTGGAGGTGGTGATCGCAGGCTATGGCGGTGAGGATGAGGCCATTGCCCAGGAGGGCAGCCAGGTAGATGCCAAGGAAGAGCACGAAGTGCAGGAGCTGCAGCTCCCGCATATCTGCGAATGGCAGCAGGAGGAACTCGGTGATAGAGCTGCTGTTGGCCATTTGCTGGTTTGGGTCTTTTGGTCCTGCCCAAGGAAGAGAAAGCACTGCCAAATTACAGCAGACTTATCTGAGAAGCTATTGCAGAGTTAGTGAGAAAAACTCATTCTGTTTCTCAGCTTAAACCCCCCAATATACTTGTTCCCTTCCAGGCAGACATTTGTCAGGTCACTTTCAGGAGTTCTGATTCATGCTGCCTGATGGTATCACTGGGAGAAGTGGACTCTGCTGTAGGCAACAGAGGAATTAGTCCTGCCCTATAATATGAGGTAAAGAGGAACATATCTCAGATAAAATGTAGTGATGATATCAAAGAATCTTACCCCTTTGTTGCTCATAGTTCAACCAATTGCTGAGCAGATCTTCGGGGATTTTTTTTAATTTATTTTTTATTTTTTATTTTTTGTTCTCAATACCCCCCCAGCACTTAAGGTCTTTTTCTAAGGCAGTAATCTTGGGCATTTCTGCTGCACTACAAGTGAAATCCTGTAGATCCTCAGAGGCAAAGGGACTGTCCCTTTAGTGCAGAGTATCCTTCAGGGAGGATGGCCAGTCTGTCCATCAGTGCCTGTCTGAGCTGCCCTGTGCTGACATCTCTTTGAGCTGCAGGACAATTGCAATCAGAGTTTCACCTGAGAAGGACCTGAACACTGCTGAGAGCAGAGTAATCCAGGCTCAAAGTGCACATTTCCAGACACCTCACCCTGTCCTTGTACTCCCCTTCGCCCAAGCACAACGAGGGCTCACTCCATGGGCATGTGAAACCCCCATCCCCAGCCAGCCTGGAAACCAGAACAGCAGCAGCACGGCCAGGTGGAGAAGCCAGAAGGAATGGCACTGTGCTGCTGCCAGGGGAGGCAAGGCCAGGGAGGGACAGATGGACACTCAGCAGATTGTCCTCTGCTGCAGCTCTGCCTGCAGAGGAGACTGCTCATGCTTGTTGCATATCCTGTGTGTTCTGTTCTGGCATGAAGATACAAAGACAGGGCACTGGGCATCAGAGGGTTTGCAGCTCCTAAAGATCAGCTAGGATAAAACCTGAGAGGGCCACAAAGATGGTGTTGGTGCAGTCTGTGGGCTGAAGTGTGGAAAGGGACTTTATGAAGTTCATCATTGACACAATGATCTCTCAGTGCAATGCTCTAGGAGTCTCGGTCTCCTGTACAATCCCAACAACCCATTACCATGAAGCCTGCCTGCCTTCCACTGCAAGAATTTGCAAGCACAGACTGCAGAAAAATTCTTACCCTTCGGGTAGACCCTGCCTTGGTCTTCCTCTTGAAAAATCAATGCCATTCTCTAAAACATCTACTCTGTGCTGGAGAAACAGAAAGAGCCATCCTGAGAGAAGCTATCAGCCATCAGATGTGTCAGCTGTAGAAGACCCGTCTGGAAACCCCATCTGCATTGCCCTGCTGCCAGAGACTCACGGTGTCAAGACTCTGTAGATCTGTCCTGTCACATGCTGCTCTCTGTTGTTGCCTTCCTCACTGCCTCCAGCCCCTGTCTCCTTCTCTCCCCACACCAGCTGCAGACAGTGCAGTGCTGTGCAGAGGAGCCGGTCCTGTCTCTCTGCAGCTCTGCCCACTTGCCAGGAGCTCCCCTTGGGCCCAGGAGCCTGGCCCAGCTCAGCAGCACAGCACCCAACCGTAACATTGATTGCTCTGTGCCTTTGGGCTCCCTCGAGGTGTCCCCAAGGCCTCAGGGCTGACAGCTCCTGAAGTCATCGGGGTCTCTCCTGGGGTGTGGTGTTTGGAGCAGACTGAAGTCATCAGCAACTGCTCCTCGCTGAACATGGGAGAGACTGATGTTAGAAGTGTGATTTGTGGTATTGATGTGCAGTTGTCAAACATGACGTTGTGGTTTATCCCAGCCAACAACTCAGCACCACACAGCTGTTAGCTCACTGCCCCTGCAGCTCCACACCTGTAAAGCTCATGGGTTGAGATGAAGACAGTTTAAAGGGACAGAAAAGGAAAAGATTAATAATAATAATAACGGCAACAATAACAACAATAATAATTAGGTGTACAAAGCAAGTGATACACAATGCAATTGTTCACCACCCAATGACCGATGCCCAGACTGTCCTCGATCAGTGGTCCCCTTGACCCTGGCCAGCCTGCATGGCAATCAAGTGTGGTGGTCCCTTGACATTTGTTTTAGGGTAAAACCAGCTTTCAGAAGGATTTGGATTATTTCCTTCACTTTCTCAAATATTTCTTCTGCTCTGTTGCCCCACATGATGATGTCACCAAGGTATTGCAGGTGTTCAGGAGCTTCCCCCATTGCAGGGCAGTCTGGGTCAGTCCATGGTAAATGGTAGGGCCAATTGATTTGTCAATCACCCCTTCCCTAGAGGGGGATCCCAGCTGCTTGGCTTCTCTGCCCTCTAATTCCAGGCTATTGGCCCTGTTCTCCCAGCACTGGAGCAGCCAAGTGACAATGTGCTCACCTAAATGATGACTGATTTTTTTTCACAAATCCCATAGCTCGCCCTGGAATAGGGGTCTTGTGGTTACTGATGATGCTCTGATCTCTTCCTCTTTGCCCTCCTTCTTCCTTGATGGCCCAACTTTGTTGAAGCATTCCTTGTCTTCTTCCTGCGTTCTTGCCTGCATAGGAGTTTCTTTCCTTTCTAAGAAAAAGAAAATAAACACTTTTTACATCCATTGTTTTCTCTTGCATATAGGAGCAACTAATAGTGGCACGGGTTGGTTCTCTGGCCCAACCATGGGGCCCATCAGAGGGGCTGGAGTGGCTGCAGGGCCTGTCACAGGGGTTGGAGCGTCTGCAGGGCCCATCGCAGGAGTTGCTGTGGCTGCAGGGCCTTTCGGAGGAATTGGAGTGGCTGCAGGGACCGTCACACAGGGTGGAGTTGCAGGAGGGCCTGTCACTGGACTTGGAGTAGCATTGGCTGTGTCTTCTATACATAGGAAAAGCCCCAGCATGTTGCAGCAATTTATGTCTTTTCACAACACCTTTTCATGCATTTCACCATTTTTTTTAGGATTCTGCTCTTGCTCAGGGGTGAAGTTCCAAAGCATTGGATGTGCTCACTGCTCTAGGTGCCTGCTAGTATCCTCCCATACTCCTAGCCTCTACTAAATCTCCTGCCTTGGGGCAGACTTCTGGATGGCACTCTCAAACACTTGTTTAACTTTAAACAAAAGCTGAAGCACATTCAGGAGATCACAATAGGAACAGGCTGGTTTGACCATCCCCAGGATACTGAAAGCTTTAAGAGCTATTGTACCTAGCCTGGAAGAGAAAGGGGAGGAGAAGGAGAAAGGGAGAGTGAAGAAGTTGAGAGAAGTGTCACCCCTTTGTCAGCTCCCTGTTCCTATCTACCAGCTCAGGGGCTGAGTACCAGGGGAACAACTGGTCTTGCTGCTAAAGACTGAGGCAAAGAAGGCATTAAATACCTCAGTCTTTTTCTCATCTATTGTCAAAATGTTTCCCTCCACATCCAATAAAGTATGAAGATTCTCCTTAATCCTCCCTTTCTTGTGTATTCCTAAAAACATTTTTATTGTCTTTGATGGTAACAGCCAGACTGATCTCTAGTTAGGCTTTGGCCCTTCTGTTTTTGTCCCTGCAAAGCTTTGCAACATTTAGGACAAAGCTCCAAACAAAATGACAGAAGGCATGAGAAGGAAGCACAGAAAAGGTGGAATCTGGCAGCCTTCCATGCTGAAGCCTTCTGCGAATCTGTGCTGCAACTCCATTCAACTAGTTACTCCTGTGTTGTCCAAACTCTCCTGCAACTGCCAATGTTGCTATCTTGTGAGAGACAGCACAATCAGGGTGAGCCATCTGCCTGCAGACGTTAACAGCTGACACATTGGAGCATCTGTCCAAAGAAACAGCAGAAATTTGCCTAGAGAAACCTCTTGACATTTAGAAGGAGAAAAGCATAGTCCTGCAACAGAAGAAGAATAACCCCACACATTGGGGCAGACTGGGAACCTGCTGAGTGAGCCGTGCCCATGAGGAAGAGGGCCTGGGCACCACGAGGGATGCCATACAAGCAGTGCTGCCAGCTCACCAGGAATCAGGCCAGCTTCCAACAGAGCTGCCTCACAAGGAACATGAAAATCTGAGTCATCTTTCTCAGCTCAGATCTGAGGTGACATGACATGGACAAGGGTCTACAGCCAGCAGGGTGTTGTGGTTAAACCCGGACGGCAGCTAAACACCACACAGCCGTTCGCTCACCCTCCCCCCTCCCTCTCTGGGACGGGGGAGAGAAGTGGAAAGTGAAGCCTGTGAGTTGAGATAAAGACAGTTTAATAAGATAGGAAAATAATAATAATGTTAATGATAATGATAATAATAATAAGAATAAGAATAAGAATAAGAATAATACAATGATGATAATAGTACTACTACTAATAATATGTACAAACAAGTGATGCACAATGCAATTGCTCACCACCCGCTGACTGATGCCTAGCCTAACCCCGAGCAGTCCGGATCCCCTCCCCCGGCTAGCTACCCCTATATATTGTTTAGCATGACGTCAGATGGTATGGAATACCCATTTAGCTAGTTTGGGTCAGCTGTCCTGGGTCTGTCCCCTCCCAGCTCTTGCTGCACCCACAGCCTGCCTGTTGGCAGGACAGAGCAAGAAGCTGAGACGTCCTTGGCTTAGTATAAGCACTGCTCTGCAGCAATTAAAACATTGGGGTGTTATCAGCACTCTTCTCATCCTAAACCAAAACATAGCATTCTACCAGCTACTAGGAAGAAAATTAACTCTGTTCTAACTGAAACCAGGACACAGGGCCATTTCCTACACAGGATGTGCTGCACAGGTCTTTCTGTTTCTTTTCTTGATATCAGCAGAGCATTCTCTTCTCACTGTCATGTCCTATGACTGCTACATTTCCATCTGCAAGCCCCTGCACTACATGAGCCTCCTGGGCAGCAGAGCTCAAGGATGTCATTTGGAAAATGTTTTCATGAATGTTTTTTAGTATTCATGAAGTTCTTGTCTCTCTTCCCAAATGACTCCCAATATATCCTGTTCCAAGTTTGTGTGGTATTGCTTCCTTAATAATAATTGTGTATTTGATATTATTTATTGTTTTAGTCTTTATTTTAGTATTTATTCTTTTGCTGTTCCTAGAAAAATACGTGGTTTCCTCCAGCTGATACTGAGGAATGACTTCGCATTCTCTCACCTGAAGCCTGTATCAAAGTCTATCTTAAAGACTTTCTCTGACTGGACTCTCCCAGAACAGCTGTGTAATAAAATGGGATGTCCTCAGTATCTTGCCTGAAGACTGGGCTCTTCCTCCAAAGATTGTGCCAGCAATAGGCCTAAATAGTTGCTGTTTCGCCCTGGGTACAAGACCATCATGTGCAGTGACAGTGGAGATGGTTGTAATAAATGGCTCAGTCTTCAAAATAGGACTATAATCAAAGTTTACAATTTATTAAAGGAATAGAGGTAAGCAAACAGTGCTGGGTGCACCGGGAGACACTCTGCTCCACCAAGACACACACCAGTTACATCAAGCAGCTGATTTTTATGCTCCTAGGCTGACACATATTCATTACTACTTCTAAAAAAAACAGGGTTATTATAATTAGTTTCCAGAATCCAAACCCTCCTACTGGAGTATGCGCATCAGTCTCTGGTGGTCCCTCTGGGGGTCTCTCGTGCTGAAGGCTCATAGTCTTCCTCCCTCTTGTCCTTCTCCTTTGTCCAACTTGGCTGTATGTCAGAGACTTGGGCAACATTTCCTGCAAGCTTTGTCTTTTAGTTGTTCTTCAGCTCTCCCCATCTCCTTAATCTTCTGGCCAGATATCAGAGACTTGCATAGTGTCCCATGCAATAATCATAATAGTTAGCAGTTATTCTGAAACCCCCCAGATATCAGAGACTTCAAGGAAAAGCCTACAAATACATTTCCCTTCAAGCTCTCTATTGACACGAATTGCTAAAACATTCCTTTGCAAGATACAAGAATTATATACATTTACCACGCTGTTTTTCTTAGACTTGTGGTTATACAAGGGTATGTAAGACAGGAGGTCTCATTCATCATACCATGCGGCCCTAGCACTGTTCCATACTGACACGAATCAGATGAACAGATCTCACATGGTGAATGGTCACTGCATTACATAGCCACATGTGACTTCCAGATGATATTCTTCAGAAGAAGAATCTGAATTTGTTTCAAGAGCCCAGGGGAATCTTTATGGACAGCATGTGCATGGGGTGGGCAGTGACTGGGCCCCAACAGACTGAGAGGTCACAATAGGTGGGGTCACCAAAGGGAGAGTACTAAATCCAGGTATCTTTGTGAATAAAGTGAGTTCTAATCTGAGGTATTTAGAAGTAAACAAGGACTATGCAGCCCCAGAGGAGAAAGTGGGAACCCAGCAGGTACAGGGAAGGAGGACTGGCAGTAACTCATGTCGTTGTTAGTGAAGTACTAACTGGCCACACCTAGAGACACTGAATCATAGAATCATAGAATCACAGAATCACAGAATGGCCTGGGTTGAAAAGGACCTTAAAGATCATCTAGTTTCAACCCCCCTGCTTTGAGCAGGGTTGCCAAGCACTAGAGCAGACTGCCCAGAGCCACATCTAGCAAGGCCTTGAATGCCTCCAGGGATGGGGCATCCACAACGTCTCTGGACAACCTGTTCCAGTGCCCCACCACCCTCTGAGTGTAAAACTTTCTCGTAATTTCCAACCTAAATCTCCCATTTTACTCTAAAACCATTCCCCCTTGTCCTATCACTACCAATACCTGTAAACAGGCATTCCCCTCCTGTTTATACGCTCCTTTTATGATAAGATCACCCGTATGGTGGACCAAGGGAAACCAGCTGATGTGATTTTTTTGGACTTCAGCAAGGCTTTTGACACGGTTTCCCATAGGATCCTACTGGACAAAATGTCCACCATACAGCTAAATAAAAACATCATACGATGGGTGAGCAATTGGCTAACGGGCAGGGCCCAAAGGGTTGTGGTAAATGGGGCTGCGTCAGGCTGGCGGGCGGTCACCAGTGGGGTCCCTCAAGGCTCCATTTTAAGGCCGGTACTTTTCAATATTTTTATAAACGATCTGGATGTAGGAATAGAAGGTATTTTGAGCAAGTTTGCTGATGACACCAAACTTGGAGGAGTTGTGGACTCGAATGAGGGTGGAAAGGCCTTGTAGAGGGATCTGGATAGGTTGGAGAGCTGGGCGATCACCAACCGCATGAAGTTCAATAAGAGCAAGTGCCGGGTCCTGCACCTGGGACGGGGAAACCCTGGCTGCACGTACAGACTGGGCGATGAGACGCTGGAGAGCAGCCTAGAAGAGAGGGATCTGGGGGTCGTGGTAGACAGCAAGTTGAATATGAGCCAGCAGTGTGCCCTGGCAGCCAGGAGGGCCAACCGTGTCCTGGGGTGCATCAAGCACGGCATCGCTAGTAGGTCAAGGGAGGTGGTTGTCCCGCTCTACTCCGCGCTGGTGTGGCCTCACCTCGAGTACTGTGTGCAGTTCTGGGCACCACAGTATAAAAAGGACATGAAACTGTTGGAGAGTGTCCAGAGGAGGGCTACGAAGATGGTGAAAGGCCTGGAGGGGAAGATGTACGAAGAACGGCTGAGGTCACTGGGCCTGTTCAGCCTGGAGAAGAGGAGGCTGAGGGGAGACCTCATCACAGTCTACAACTTCCTCGTAAGGGGGTGTCGAGAGGCAGGAGACCTTTTCTCCATTAACACCAGTGACAGGACCCGCGGGAACAGGGTTAAGCTGAGGCAGGGGAAATTTAGGCTTGACATCAGGAGGGGGTTCTTCACAGAGAGGGTGGTTGCACACTGGAACAGGCTCCCCAGGGAAGTGGTCACTGCACCGAGCCTGTCTGAATTTAAGAAGAGATTGGACTGTGCACTTAGTCACATGGTCTGAACTTTTGGGTAGACCTGTGCGATGTGAAGAGTTGGACTTGATGATCCTTAAGGGTCCCTTCCAACTCAGGATATTCTATGATTCTATGATTCTTTCAAGTACAGGAAGGTTGCAATGAGGACTCTGTGGAGCCTTGTCTTCTCCAGGCTAAACAAGCCCAGTTCCCTCAACCTTTCTGCATAGGAGAGGTGCACCATCATCCCTTCAGTCTCCTGCCACATCCACAGGCCTTGGGGAAGGGGATTAACAGCAGGGACCCCCTGCTGGCAGGGTCTGCTTCCGATCCGGACCAGAAGAGCCATGCACAGTCAACCAATGGGCACCGCAGCAGAGCAGCAGTGTCATCTCCGTGCCTGCAGAGAGCACAGGGAGGGCATTCACCACTGCCCAGGTGGGAGCTGGTCCTGGAACTGTGCCTGGCTCCTTCTTCCTGCTGGGATCTTTGCCTGCACTGGGGAATGACCAGCCGTGTCACCCATGCCCAGACCCCAGCAGACCCTAGAGTGGGGCTGTCCATGAGCCCCTGTGTGAGACATGGCTGGGGCTGGTCAGGGGCCTGGCACTTGGGGAAATCAGCCAGATCAGGAGGGCTGTGGGAGGACAAGGCACCAAGCTCTGTTATGGGGACCACGCTGGGGGACATTTCCCAGCCCTGATGCCCTCTGCCCCAAGCAGTGCCTACACTGAGGGGCCGTGGGACTGTGTGTGGGGCAGTGGTGCTGGGCCAGCCCAGGGTCAGACGTGTGGACAGGAGCCACAGCACTGCAGCAAGTTCTCACACGACCACCACTGCAAAACTATTGCCAGGCCCCAGCCAGGCTGGCCTCTCCCCTCAGTCACAGTTTTGGCTGCAGGGACCAAGAGACACCTGGAGCAGGATGTGGGGGTAGGCAGCACCAGCCCCAGCGTTCCTGGCAGCCCCTCTGTGGCCAGAGCAGCTCCCAAAGGTCAGGACAGGACCCAGTGCCGCCCACAGGGCTGGGGGACTCTGGTGGCTGCAGGCACTGGCAGAACCTGCTGGGAGACCCCAAAGCCAGGGCTGAGCATCAGCGCTTGGCACCACAGCTCACAGTGGCTCACAGTGGCTCACAGTGGCCACAATTCATGGACATGGAACTGCTGGAGCTAGTCCAGAGGAGGTCTACAAAGAGGATGAGGAGCACCTGTCATACGAGGACAGGTCGACAGTGCTGGGCCTGTTTGGCCTGGAAAAGAGAAGACTGAGGGGAGACCTCATCAATGTGTATAAATATCTGAGGGGAGGGTGTCGAGAGGATGGAACCAGATGTTTTCAATTGTGCCCAGCAACAGGACCTTCAGGCAACGTGGCACTAACTGAAACACAGGAAATTCTGTCTGAATATGAGAGGGCATTTCTTAACTGAGAGGGTGACAAAACACTGGAACAGGTTGCCCAGAGACGATGTGGAGTCTCCTTTGCTGGAGATATTCAGAATCCACCTGAATGTCATCCTGCACAATGTGCTCTAGGTGATCCTGCTTGACAGGGAGATTAGACTAAACAATCTTCAGAGGTCCCTTCCAACCTCGGCCATTCTATGATCCTTTGATAAAAACCTCCCCCTTGCCTTCTCTTCTCCAGGCTCAACACTCCAGCTCTCTCAGCGTCTTCTCATCTGAAGACTCTCCAGTCTCTTAATGATCTTTGTGTCATTTACTGGACTTACTGCACTACATCCAGGTCTTTCATGCACAGGGAAGCCCAGAACTGGACACTGCACATAGGGTTTGGTCTCAGCAGAGGTCAGTAGAGAGGAAGGACCAACGCCCTGAATGTACTGGCAAGGTTTGTAATAATGAAGCCCAAGGTGCTGGTGGCCTTCTTTGATGTAATTCCACATGGCTGGCACCTGTTCATCTTGTTGACCACCAGAAAACCCAGGTCCTTCTCTACCAAGCTGATTTCTAGCTGGTTGGCCCCAAGCAATATCTTTGTGCATAACGTTATTCCTGCAGGAGCATTTCACTTTGTTGAATTTCATGCAATTCATCTTTGCCCAGTTTTGGCTGCGAGATCCCTCAGAATGATGGCAAAACCATCTTGTGTGTCAGCCACTGCTCTCAGATTCATATCATCTGCCAACTTGTCCCATTGCACAAGTCATGAATAAACTTGTTAAATAATATTGGTCCAGTATTGACTCCCTGTTTGCACAGTACTGAACGACCTCCTGATGGAGTGTGTAAATCTGGCTACAACCTTCTGGAGACAAATGTTTATTAAAATTCCAGTCCATATCATCCACACAGGATCACAACATTAAAGAATGGCTGAGGTTTGAATGGATAGGATAGGACCCAATATTACCCTCACAGTGTCCTGCTTGTGACTGACTTCCAACTAGACTACATGTCACAGGACTATGAGCCCGTCTGTGCGGGAACTTTCTAGTCCACCTCACTGCCTCCTCATTCTGACCAGACTTGATCAGCTTCTCTATCAGGATATTATGGGAAACATGTGAAAAGCCTTTCTAAAGACAAGGCAGACAGCATCTCCTCCTCTCCCCTCATTTACCAAGGCAGTCTTTTCATTGGAGAAGGTTATCCAGTAGTTAAGTCTCAATAAATACTTGATGAATCCATGCTGACTGCTCCTGATCACTTTGTTATCCCCCATGTGCTTGGAAATGTTTTTCAGGATTAGCTGCTCCATCACCTTCCCAGGATCTGAGGAAAGGCTGTCTGGCCTCTAGTTCCCTGGGACGTCTGTCTTGCCTTTATGCAAGATAGGAGTCACATTTGCCTTCCTCAGTTGTGCTCTGGGCCTCTTTCTAAGGCTGTGCTCTGGATTTCTGGGTATTGCTTGGAGTCTGGCACATGGAGAGCCATGGTGCTATGCAACTGTACACCCCATAAAGATTTGGCCAGCTCATAAAGAGGAAGGATGAAAGGGAAGTCCTAGCAGGTGTGACCATTGGTGGACAGCAAAGATCTAAAGGCAGGACCTATCCATCCCCTGTAAGCTTCATTGCTCTCTGCTCCATTTTAGATCGGAGGTGGAGATGTGCAATGTGCCAATACACGCATGTCCTGGGAACACAGTTGCACTAGGAACACAGTTTCACTATTCAAGGTTTTGGGAAGGAATGTGTGCAAATTTGGATGAGAATTCATAGACAAGCCTAAAAATTCTGAAAATTAGTGCATTTCATTTGAAGATGGTTTCCATATTTGAAGCAATAGTAGAACAAATATTGATAAATTCCATTTAATTTTTTCCTTTTAATCAGGTCCAGTCCAGGCTCACAACCAGGGTGCTATGTGGGTGTATTATTTGGAGGTCTGTTGTGCCTCAGTAACTTCAAATCCATTGGAACCGTCTGCTCACCTCTGACTCTGGAGCTGACAGGCCAGCAGCAGTAACAGGGCTGGGGACAGGGCCTGTGAGGTTACCTCTTCCTGAAGCAGCTGCTGTGTCAGCCCTTGCCTCCTGGCTAACATCTGTGCTTTTCCACTTACACCTGCCAGCATCCCTGATAAGGCAGCAGAAGGCACCTGCTTGGCACACTGATTGTGAGACGCCCTCTGTCTGAGAGCCTGACAGGCCCCATGCAGGAAGAGGCCTTGGGTGTGGGTTTTCACATCCCTTCTGCCTAAGCACATGGTGGGACAGCAAGAGGCACGCAACTTTGTCACATCTACCTGGGAAGCTGGAAGGCGAGCAGCAGGTATATGGTTTGGAAGATCATGGCGAGGTTTCTTCTGTCTGGTCAGGCCATAGGTCTCCAGAAGGCTGACATCTCTGGACATCTGCTAAAAAAGTGGTTTGTTGATGATAAAGCTTTCTCTGGTGCTGAGAAACAGCAGAATAGTGTCAAAACTGCTACAAAGTGCTGCTTGGAAGGTGAAGAGTGGGCATGAGGAGGAGGAAATGTCACTGAAAGGGTAGTGCTGTGGTGCCTGACATCACCAAGAAGGAGTCTGTGGTCAGCCCATGCCACTGTGTTTCAAAGGACAGCGAATGGAGGGTGGGCAGATATCAGTGAAAGTAAGGAAATGCCAGGGTGAGAGCAATGTGGAGAAGCAAGGTGGATGCCTGCAGGGAAAACTGGGAAGGGATAGGACAGTGCAGAGCAGCAACCCAGTGAGGAGGCCAGCAGGTGTCATAGCATTGTCCTTCACACAGCATGACATACCCCACATCCCACTGCCCCAGGAAGAGCCCTGAGCCATGGGTGAGGAACAGGACCTCCCTGCCCAGGGGCTTGGGGCCAGGGCTTGGCCTTTCTGCTTCACGAAAAAAAAACAAGGCCTTTACTCAGCATCAGAGTCTCCTGCCCAGTGCCTTTGCCTACCTGCAACATGGCCTCACATTGTCTGCTCTAACAAGTCCATGGGGAGGCTTTGTCAGTAATGACCCTCACTGGGGCCCATTAATACTCCTAGACACTTCAAAGTCTCCTTCTGACTTGAACTTCTCCTGCAGTTACATCATTCTCTTCTTACTACCTGAAGTTTATGGACTCAGCACCAAATGCACCATGGGGCTCATTACAATTCAGCCATTTTTATCCGGTCTTCCAGACTTGTACAGTTAATTAGTGACTTTTCAAAAGTGTAGTTAAAGAGGAAATTTTCAATGACCACTTTACAAAACAACATTTTCATATGTAAGCTTATTTAATTTAGTAGCATTCAGTAGTTGACATGGATCCAAAGTGTCTCCTAAGGAGGTCTGAATGGATAGGAAACGCATTCCCTTGAAGTCCTAGACTGTATGGACAACCTTGCTGCTCAGCTCTCCATCCCCACCACTTCTCACATCCTCCACCGTGACTTGCATCACTTTTAAGTACACCAGACTTCTCCACTGAAGTCTGCAGGTGGATGTTACAGCTTCTCTGCACCAGCTGCTGCCTCCTTACCAGAGAAAAGTAGATGCAAACAGTTTTTTCTTGTCTTTTATGTGTGTGTCTTTGTTATTAATACTTAACAAAAAAATACAGTAAAGAAACACGCGTTAAAAAAAATAGTAAAAAAAAAAGTCCACAACAGTGGGCCATATCCAAGTTGCACCATGCACAGGGGATAAGCGTACAAAAAACATTTGATTCAAATAGATAGGAATTGGTAAATGAGAAATACAGCTACAGAGTTGTTTACATGGATGATGAGAGAGACTACTGAAATACAGGCAAGTGGAATTCCCCTGAAGTCCCAAGAAGCAACTCGATGCATGAGAAGTATCTGAATGACCAAAGAGCAAGTGGAGGGAAACTCTGCAGAATAATGGAAACTGCACGTGTCCACATAGTCTGCTGGAAAGGTCTGATATGGTCTGTTTAATCAGGCCAGCTGGAAATACCTGAAAGGCTAGTCCTGCCTGACCAACCTCATCTCCTTCAATGACTAGTAACCTGCCTGTGGGATGAGGGAAAGCCTGTTGACATAGTCTACCTAGACTTCTGCAAAGCCTTTGACACAATCTCCCACAGTATTCTCCTGGAAAAGCTGGCAGCCCATGGTTTGGACAGGCACACTCTATGCTGGGTTAAAAGCTGGCTGGACGGATAGGCCCAGAGAGTAGTGGTGAACAGAATGAAATCCAGCTGGCGAGCAGTCATCAGTGGTGTTCCCCAGCAGTTGTTCTTGGGGCCCATCCTCTTTAATATCTTTATTGATGATTTGGATGTGGGAATTGAGTGCACCCTCAGTAAGTTGCAGATGACACCAAGTTGGGGGGAAATGTTGAACTGCTGCAGTGTATGAAGGCCCTTCAGGGGGACCTGGGCAGGTTGGATCGATGGGCAGAAGCCAGTGGGATGAAGTTCACCATGGCTAATTGCCAGGTTCTGCCCTTTGCTCAAAATAACCCTATGCAATGCTACAGGCTTGGGGCAAAGTGGCGCTGGTGAGGCCGTACCTCGAGTACTGTGTTCAGTTTTGGGCCCCTCACTTCCAGAAGGGTATCGAGGTGCTGGAGCATGTCCAGAGAAGGGCTATAAACCTCATGAAGGGCCTGGAAAACAAGTGCTATGAGGAGCAACTGAGGGAACTTGGGTTGTTTAGTCTGGTGAAGAGGAGGCTCGGGGAGACCTTGTTGCTCTCTACAGCTACCTGAAAGAAAGTGGTGGGGAGCTGAGTGGTGGCCTCTTCTCACAGGAAACTAGTGATAGAACTAGAGGGAATGGCCTCAAATTGTATCGGGGGTGGGTATTAGGTTAGAAATTAGGAGATATTTCTTCTCAGTAAGAGTAGTCAGGCATTGGGACGGGTTGCCCAGGGAAGTGATGGAGTCACTGTCCCTGGGGGTGTTCAAGGAAAAGCTGGACATGGTGCTTAAGAGCATGGTTTAGTGGATGACATTGGCAGTAGGGCAACGGTTGGACCAGCTGATTTTGGAGGTATTTTCTAATGTTGACTTATGGTTCTATGATTCTCTGATGGGGAAGATAAAATGCGGTGCACAAGAGACAGAGTTCTGGCAATGCCAAGGGAAGATCAGTATTTTTTGTCCTGCTGTAATAGACATCATTAAATATGATCATTTTGATTTCATGGGACACCTCAAATATTGTATTAGAAGTGTTCAATCATTTCAGCTGATTGCAATGTGCTGATTGAAGTTAAATTTTTGAAATTCTTAAAAAAAAAATAAACGTAGGCAATCTTCAGGCTTACACCAATAAAATGACAATTTTCTGTTGTGCATGGAGCCCTGATGTGACAAAACCCTCTCTGCCCAACCCTCGCTGATGGGCAGAGGAGCAGGGGCACCTTGCAGAGGAGTTGTGGTTGAGGAGCCAGGGCAGTCATTCCTTGTCCTGAGCTGAGGGCCAGCAGCATGAACGGCTCCTGGAGAGTGACCATTACTTCCACCCTTACTTCCATGTTCTCAGGGCTCCTGCAGCTCTCCTCGAAAGGTAAGGGTGTCAGGAGCTCCTTCTCAAGGGGTGACACAGGGACTGTCAGCTGTCCAAAGCTGCAAGTCGTGGGCTGTGGGGGAGGCTGGACAGGGCTGGTGGCTGCTGTGGGATCCCAGCCTGAGAGTCCAGCTGGACTTAGGGAACAATGCGGCAGTCAGGACTCCTGGGTCCTCATGTGTTAGGCCGCGGCAGAGGGAACAAATGCAGCCAACTCCATATCAGTGGTATAGCATAGTTCTAGTTCTACTTTATTACCCGGATAGTGCATATTTATACAGTTTGTTATAATTATGCCTATTAGTCACTTACTGATTGGCTAAGCCTAAAGGTTATTTTAGTTTATGTTCCCCCTACTTGTGGTTACATACGGACATAGCTTCCTCACATTTCTGGCAGTTGTTTTTCCCCTTAGAAACCTCCTCTTTGAGGTAAGAATATTCTGTCCTTGCCGCGTAGGCACCTTTTTTGCCACACTTGGAATTTTTCATTCCTCAGTCATGCTAACTGAGGCCTATTCTTAAAACAAACTCTGGTCAAAAAATTGTTCTGTGGATACATGTCCATGCCCCACAGACCAATTCCCAACACTCATGCTAGGGCTGCCCTGAGCCCTAGGGCTCATCTGGGCATGGCTCAATGTGTCCTCATGATGGGGGACAAATCAGGGCCAGGTTTTTCTGGGAGCTGGTGCCTCTTTGGGATCTGCATCTTGGTGGAAAGTTGTCTAGTGTCTCAGAGACTGGTGTGGCCTGCAGCTCCCACAGGCCTCTCAGGAGTGTGCCAGAAACCCTTCCCCTTGTACTGCTCTCCTTCAGGGGAACTCTGTTCCTTGGGTGATGAGACACTGGAGAGTATCCCTGCACAGAGGGATCTGGGGGTTTTGGTCGATAGCAAGCTGAATATGAGCCAGTAGTGTGCCCTGGCAGCGAGGAGGGCCAACCATATCCCGGGATGCATCAAGCACGGCATTGCTAGTCAGTTGAGGGAGGTGATTGTCCCGCTCTACCTTGCGCTGGGGAGCACCCAAGCAGTGCCCAGCAGGGACCAGGCCTTGCAGGGAAGTGCCGGCACTGCCGCAGCTCCAGTGACGATATCCTGGTGATGCAGGGCATCCCCATGTGACATCAGCCCATGTCATTTGAAGGCCTGTGAAGTCAGCAGCATGGAGATGGCACAGCTCAGGAGAGAGATGAGAGATGAACTTCCCTTCTGCCCAGTTCTTTTCAGGATCAGGAACAGATCAGGGACATCTCTAAATGGTGGCAAAGGCCATGGAATAAAGGAAGTGGAGCCCTGGAGATACCACTACTGCCCCCTTGTAACAACATGCTTTTGCTGTTGGGAGCCCTCCCACGATGGTTGGGTTTCAGGCTTGTCCTGGGGCTTGGATTTTTCAAAAGATGGGAGCGAAGGCACCTGGGATGGAACAGCCCCTCGGAGTGACTGAACTCTTCACTGCATGTAACTCACTTCTGAAAGAAGGATGGGTTTTACAGAGTGAATTGGAGTACATGCCAGGGCCTCAGCATCATCCCCCAGTGTGCCATGCAGGAGACAGAGGTGGTACACAAGGGAAGGGCAGACATACCCTCAACATGTCATGATGAGAGAGAGTAGGGCAGTACTGCAGACAAAAAGGGAAGTGGTGAGAATGGTCTAGGATGGATGCCATGCTCTCCTGTAGGCTGCCACAGCCTCTCCATGGCCCACAGCTTTTGGCCTTCAGAGGAGGTGGAGACCACAGAAGGGGCTGAGGTGGAGGGGCAGCCTGCCCCTTGCAGCTGGACTGCCAGATCTGCCTGCAGGAGACCACTTGTGTCTCAGTGTCCACAGTGGAGGAGGAACCCATCCTGATTTAGGATTTAAGCGCTCTCATTCCAGGAGACCTGTGGCATGCTGAAGGCAGGACTACAGCCCCTGACTGTACTGCACACTGATGTACCTGGTGAAACCTCATCTCTTTCCATGTGCTGAAAAGCAGCTGGACTACAACATGCATTTTTCAAGAGGAGTGTCAAGACACAATTTTTCATGTTTGCAAGTCCCAGATCCTGGTGAACATCAGCTAGGTTGGCCCATCTGGCACCTGTGCACAGAAGCTGTCTCCAAGAACCCATAGAAAACATTTGGAATGTTTGCACAGAGCACTGTCACTGTCCTGTGACACTCAGTGATTTAAGGCCCCCAGTATGACACAGGGTCATTGCACTCAACTTACTCTAATGGCTTCCATAAGACTTTCCCCAATTCTTCAGCCTGACTGAAGAGATTTAGATTCAGAGATTTTCCTGCCATGCTGTCACCCTGACTAACTGACATTTTGACTGTCATCCAAGGGCTCCGCCAACCTGCTGCCCATCCCATAGAGGAGTGGCTCCTTCAAATGGAGGACAACATCCTGTTGTTCATCCCCCCATCCATATGTCCCTATCCAGCACAGCACCCCAAGCTGAGGGACATGTCCCCTGACACCTCAGCAGCTCTTCTATCAATGTCCCAGCCCTGTGACAACAGATTGGGATCCAGCTCCTCCTGCCTGTGCCCCAGGGTGAGGGCATTGGGGCACATCTGGGTTATGTGTCCTGCTTTTAAAGAGGACCAAGAAACAGGATAAAGAAAGTTGATTCCTAGCCTATAAGGAGAAATTAGCATGCTGTCAAAAAGTGTGTGTGCCAGGGGAGGGAAGAAACTCCAGGGATTCCTTCAGGCCATTTCCCATCAGGTTCCCCTGCAGCCCCAGGGCCATGTGTAGGGAGCCTGGTGGGGGGCAGAGAGACAGCTCTGCCCAGAAGCAGCTCCTCTGCACAGCGCAGCAGGGCTGGGGGCACTGCCTGCAGAGACACAGTGCTTAAGGGCAGGCAGAAGTGGCAGCATGCCCAGAGCTCACTGCGGGAGAATTCCCAGCCCTGCACCCAGTGAGTTTCTGGCTGGAGACAGGAGAAGGCAGAGGTGCAGGCAGGGGTGGCCAGGGCTGTGCTGCAGAGCAGGGTCCCTGCTGTGCCCCAGGGGCTGTGTGCCGGGGCAGGGCCTCTGCCGCCTGCCAGGCTCAGCACTCAGCCTGCCCGGGGAGTTGCCCAGGGCACTGCAAAGAGAAGCTGTGGGTGGAAGGAGCCCCCCTGGCAGGGCAGGGTCCTGCCGCTGGTGGGAGGCTGCTGCCTGGGGCAGCCTGCTCACAGCTCCACAGCACACCAAGGGAATTTCAAAGGGAACTTCACTCTCATCTTTCCTTAGCCTCTGCTTTTAGTTTTCTTTTTGGCTCAGTAGAAATAGCAAAATATAATATTATTTCCTAGAAAAGCCTGACAGTCCTAAGGCATCCTAAGGAGGTTGCCATGACCCCCATCAAGTCCCTTTCCTGCCCCTCAGCCCCTAGAAAGCTCCACCACCCCTTGCACAGTGTCAGCAGGGTCTGTGTGACCTGGTCTCTAGGACGTGCCCCCAGTGAGCTGCCCCTGGGCAGAGCCCTGCTGCCAGGAGGTGTCTGCAGGGCAGAGCTGAGCACCCAGCGGGTGGGATGGGGGCTGTGAGCTGCAGGCAGGAGGCATGGGGACAGAGACCCAGCTGCAGGCAGGGACAGCTGCAGGCAGCAGAGCCATGGGCAGGGAGTGAGAGGGAGCTGCTCCCAGTATCTCCATGGCAGAAGGGATTTGGGCATCTCCCTGCCATCCTTGCACGGAGACACATTCCTTGGAGCTATCCCCTGCTTTCGTTTCTCTTGCACCTTCAACCTCTAGCCATAGTGTCATCAGGACTTCTGCTGGGCTGCAGTCTGCCATGCACAAGGGCACAGCTCTGCCCTAGCAGCTCTGTGTTATCTAGCAGCCCCATGGAGAAGACACATCAGTCCTAAGGCCATACTATTGCTGCTGGATGCCTGAATGTGGGCAGCTGCTGTGATCCCTCTCTGTCCCTGGAGAAGAGCAGAGAGCAGAGATCCTCCTCAGGTACGATGAGGTGAGGGGTTTGGAGATCTGCCCTTTGAACCTGGATTCCTCTGCTGTCAGCAGCATCCAGGTTCTTTTCAGGGGAACACCTGAGTGTGCCCATCCTCCAGAGGTGCCTATAAAGGGCAGCTGAAATCAGAACTAACAGATGCGCCAGCTTTCCTCACTTTGCACTGCTGGACAGTCCCTTTGCCTCGAGTAGCCCCAGAATTTCTCTTGGTGGGCAGTATACTATGGATTTCTGCCTTAGAGCACTTCTTTACAAAAGAAGTACAAAACTTCTTTACAAGAACAAGTACGCTACTTCTGTACAAAGCTTTACAAGATGAAGTTCAAAAAATACAGAAAATATCCACCAAGACCTGCTCTGCAGTTGGGTGTCTTTCTAGGAACTTTTCTGAAAAACACCTTGATATACCAAGTGTAGTTGACCTGAGATCACCAAGATACAATTTACTTGCTGCAGGGAAGGAATATCTCCTCCAGAGTCTTGTGCTCCCAGTGTAACCCTCAGCCAGCACTGACCTCAGCTGAAGTAGGGGACCAGGAAAAGTGTTCCTGAAAGAGAAACAGCAATTTGGGAGCTTTCTGTAAGGAACAGGTTTTGCTCATAGAGGTCTCCCCAAATATTTCTTCTCCATTAACAGGTCTCCATGCCAATGGCAGCACATGTCCAACAGTAGTTCCATCACTGCGTTCCTCCTGCTGGCATTTGCAGACACACGGGAGCTGCAGCTCGTGTACTTCGTGCTCTCCCTGGGCATCTACCTGGCTGCCCTCCTGGGCAACGGCCTCATCCTCACCGCCGTAGCCTGCGACCACCGCCTCCACACCCCCATGTACTTCTTCCTCCTCAATCTCACCCTCCTCGACCTGGGCTGCATCTCCACCACTGTCCCCAAAGCCATGGCCAATTCCCTCTGGGACACCAGGGCCATTTCCTGCACAGGATGTGCTGCACAGGTCTTTTTTTTCTTTTTAATGTCAGCAGAGTTTTATGTTCTCACTGTCATGTCCTATGACCGCTACATTGCCATCTACAAGCCCCTGCACTATGGGACCCTCCTGGGCAGCAGAGCTTGTGCCCAGATGGCAGCAGCTGCCTGGGGCAGTGGGGTTCTCTATGCTCTGCTTCACACTGCCAATACATTTTCCCTGCCCCTCTGCCAAGGCAATGCTGTGAACCAGTTCTTCTGTGAAGTCCCCCAGATCCCCAAGCTCTCTTGCTCTGACTCCTACATCATGGCAGTTGGGCTTCCATTTAGTAGTTCTCTGTTTTTGGGGTGTTTTGTTTTCATTCTTTTCTCCTACCTGCAGATCTTCAGGGCTGTGCTGAGGATGCCCTCTGAGCGGGGCCGACACAAAGCCTTTTCCACATGTCTCCCTCACCTGTCCGTGGTCTCCCTGTTTATCAGCACCGTCTTTTTTGCGTACCTGCAGCCCCCCTCCATCTCCCTCCCATCTCAGGACCTGGTGATGGCAGTTCTGTACTCAGTGATGCCTCCAGTAGTGAACCCCCTCATCTACAGCATGAGGAACCAGGAACTCAAGGGTGCCATCAGGAAAGTGATGTCATGGAGGGTTTTCAGGATGTGCTGAGGAAACTGACTGACCCTTCAGCAATTATGGACTGCTTCTTTTCTTCTTCTACAGATCTAGTGTATTTTATGTCATGTCAGTCAAAGCCTCGTTTTACTTCAGAGGTGACTGTTTGTTTTCACTTTGTTTTGATTTGTTAATTTTTCTTCTTGTGGAACTCTTTTCTACAAATGTCTTTATTCATCCCTTTCTACATAAGTACCAACACATCTTTCGTGAATGTTCATGTAAATGAGGAACCAGGTTCTTTGTGTATATAAACAAAATAAATGAACTTACTGAAATCTCTTTGTTTGAGACCCACCCTCAGCTGATGAGGAACTAATGGGAACCGCAAACCCCCTTCTGGCTGCAGCTGGTTGGGGCAGGCTGCCCTGGCCCCGGGGCTGCAGGAAATGCCTGGGGAGTCCCGTGGATGGCACCGAGGGGCTACAGATCTCTTGGGGATCTGCTGCTGAGGAGGGCAGGGGACACTGCAGGGGACACTGACCTCTGTACGCTGGTGATATGGATGTCAACATCTCTGTGGCTGAGCCCTCTATGCCCCAGGAGCTGCTGTGCCCTTCAGAGGGGCTGTGACTGTGATGGCAGTGCCCAGAGCCCTGCAGCAGCCTGCGGTGGGCACTACCCTGAGGACCACTGCCACTGGGCTGGGATGAGGGCAAGGAGGTGGGCAGAGATCAGGGAGGTGGGAGAGCCCAAGGTCTGTGTTGGGGGAACAGCCAGCTCTGTCGGCCTCTGTCCTGGCCCAGAGCCCTGCAGACCTGGAGCAGGGCTGTTTGCAGAGGCCCCCATGGGACGTGGCTGGGTCAGGGCAGGTGCCGTGGGCTGGAGAAGGCTGCAAAGGCAGGAGGGCCATGGCGGGAAGGGACCCTGAGGGTGCCGTTAGGATTGTAACGGCGGGACCTTGACCAAGCCCTGACTGTGCACTGCCATGTGCGGTGCCTTGGCAGCATGGCTGTGGGACCATGTGTGGGGCAGTGGGGCTGGGACGATGCAGGGACAGGGCACTGAAAGGAGCCACGAAGGAGCTGGCAGGGGGTGACAGCAAGGACAGGCTCCAAAAACAGAAATTTATGGTGGAGACAGAGATATGGATTTAGCAAGGGCAGAGCTCACCTGGAAGTGATGTTATCGAGAAAAGTCAAGAGCAAAGAGAAGAGCTTCTGCTGGAGCTAAGGCTCAGATTTTGTCACCCAGCTCACCCAGGGATCGTCCTGAGCAAGGTGGTCACGAGCCCTGCCTGCCCTCCTGCCTGCCCCGCTCCATCAGGTGGCTGTAGCAGAGGGGACCCCCAGCCAGCCCCTCGATGGGGCTCTGCCAGCCCCTCGCCCTCCCCTCTGCAGTGACGTCATTGCTGCCCAGGGGGCACTCTGATATGCGCGATGATGTCACAGTGCCTGGTGGCCAGCCCTTCTGAGGGCCAATCAGGCTGCTGCAGTGGCAGTGACCTCACTCCAGCCCCCTCCCCACGGCCTGCCTCTCCCCTCTCCCCTGTCTGGACCCCGGGGACAAAAGTCGGTGTTACGCAGCAGCTTTGCAGTGGTGGCCTCCGTGGTGGTTCTGCCAGGGAGGTCAACTGCCCATGTGCCAAAAGGACCTACTACCACCAAGATGCATTTGGTGTTTCAAGCTGTCACTGGCAGACATCTTGCAAAGTCTTTCTGCAGTTGTGCCCAGGGACCTTCACTCCATTGTCCTGGGCTGGGGCTTTTACTTCAGCTGAACCTGTGTCGGCCGTGGCACAAGCAAGATGCCTCTTACAGCTGTGCTCTGCATCCTCCTTCATGGGAGGGCACCACTCCGTGTCCTTCACTCTGCTCACAGTGTTTGTCTTAGCTCATGGGTGAACCACATTTGATCTGCTTGAGCCTTCTGAGGCTCAGTCCAAGGCCTATTGCCTGCTGCAGCTACAGCACAACAACTATTACTTCCCCTTACTGTGCATATTGACCTGATGGGTCTGTTCATATTAATCCATTCTAATTTCCCTAGTTGGAAGGGGACATATTCCCAGACTGGAGCAAGATGCTGGGATCTGCCACAGCCACTCAAAGTCACCTGCTCTAGAGTCTTTCAGTCTGAGTTTGTCACACATGACCCAGCATGAGTTTCTCAGGGTCCCAACAGTCATTTTAAGTGCAGGTGTTGTGGTTTGACCCGTCTGGCAGCTAAGCACCACAGAGCCATTCTCTCACTCACCCTCTTCTGTCTCTGGGATGGGGGAGAGAAGCAGAAAGAAATGAAAGCATGTGGGTTGAGATAAAGATAGTTCATTAGGACAGCAAATGGACCTATTCTAACAGATCCAAACCCTTCTTGTTCTGGAAGCTGCAGTCCTGGAAACAGTACACCAAGTTGGGCCTCACCTGGGCAGAGCAGAGCGGGGACCATCACCTCCCTTGATCTGCTGGCCACTCATCTGTTGATGCAGCCCAGGATGCGGTTGGCCTTCTGGGGTACAAGTGCTCACTGCTGGCTCATGTTGGGCCTTGCATACACCCGAACCCCCAGGTCCCTCTCTGCAGGCCTGCTCTCAGTGAGTTCTTCTCCTAGTCTGTACTCACATCCAGGATTTCCCTGGCCCAGGTGCAGCACCTTGTTCTTGGACTTGTTGAACCTCATTAGGTTCACGTTGGCCTACTTCTCAAGCCTGTCCAGGTCCCTTTGGATGGCGTCTCTTCCTGCTATTGTATCAACCACACCACTCAGCTTAGTGTCATCAGCAACCTTGCTGAGGGTGCACTCAATCCCACTGTCTATGTTATTGATATTAAACAATACCAGTCCCAGGACAGACCCCTAAGGGATAACACTCATCACCAGCCTCCACTTGGACACAGAGCCATTGATCAATAGTCTGCCAGTGCGACCTTCAAGCCAACACCTTATCCAATGAATGGTCCAGCCATCAAATCCATATGTCTCCGACTTGGAGATCAGGATGTCATGTAGAACTGTTTTAAGAGCCTTAAAGAGGTCCAGGTAGATGACATTGGTCAGTATTCCCTTGTCAACTGATACTGTCACTCCATTGTAGGCCACCAGATTGGTCAGGCACCATTTGCCCTTGGTGAAGCCATGCTGGCTGTCCCAGATCACCTCCTTGTCATGTATGTGCCTTAACATTGCCTCCAAGAGGACCCATTGCATGATCTTGCCAGGTGAGGCTTACCCTTCTGTAGTTCCCCCAATCTTCCTTTCTAGCCTAATTAAGAGTGATGTTTCCCTCTTTCTTTTTCCCAGTCACCAGGGACTTTGCCTTACTGCCACGACTTTTCAAATATGACGGAGAGTGGCTTGGCAACTACATCAGCCAATTCCCTCAGGACCCTCAGATGCATGTCATCAGGCCCTGTAGATTTGTACTTGTTTAGTAACATCAGGTGGTCTCAAACCTCCTCTTCACTTACAGTGTGTGCAACTTTGCTCCCCCAGCCTCCATCTAGAGGTTAAGAGAACAAAAGACTTTGAAAGCCTGACTGGCAGTGAAGACTGAGGCAAAGAAATTGTTGAGTACCTCAGCCTTCTCCATGTCTGTCATTAGCAGTTCACCATTCTCATCCATCAGAGGAGATACTCTCTCCTTGTCTTTTCTTTCCAGAGCAAAGTACCTATAGAGTCTCTTCTTGTTATTCTTTGCATCCCTTACCAAGCTCAGTTCCATCCGTGCCTTGGCTTTCCTTATGCCATCCCTGCACATCTGGACTGCATCCCTGTACTCTTCCCAGGCACTGGAATAGGCTGTCCAGGGAAATGGTTGAGTCACCATCCCTGGATGTCTTTAAAAGACGTTTAGATGTAGAGCTTAGTGATATGGTTTAGTGGAGGATTTGTTAGTGTTAGGTCAGAGGTTGGACTAGGTGATCTCGGAGGTCTCTTCCAATCTAGATGATTCTGTGATTCTGAGACATCTTTAAAGAGCTCTACCATGTTGGTGAGCACTAGGTCAAGTAACACTTCTCTGGTTGGTTTGTCTAATACCTGGACCAGAAAGTTATGCACTCTAGGAGTCTCCTGCATTGCTTACAGCCTGCTGTGTAGGTTTTCCAGGAGACATCCAGGTGGTCGAAGTCCCCCATTACCATGAGAGTGTGCAAGCATGATGCTCCTTATAGCTGAAGCAAGAAAGCCTCATCAACAGGCTCCCCTTGACCAGGCAGCTTTGAGTAGACCCCAACCACCAGGTGTCCTTTATTGGTCCAGTCCTTAGTTTTTACCCACAAGCTCTCAACATGTCTGTGGCTGTTTCTAAGAGGTCTCTCTTAGCAATCAATCCATAGAGAGCAACAACCCCACCTACCCTTTCCGTGGCTATCTTTTCTGAACAGATCGTAGCACTGTATTCCAGTGTTAGAGTTAGTTAATACATCCCACTTCATATGAAGTGAGAGAAATCCCAAAGTGTGCAGGAACAGAAAAAACATAATTACCTATAAAAATGAAAACAAGCAAAACACAGGTCTGACATCGGATATGCTGGGAGTCATTTATGGAAAGAGGCAATAATTTTATAACTATTGAAAAAACTCCAGGAAATCACTTTCTTCACAGAATTCAAGAGCTCCTCATTCCTCAAGCTGTAGATGAGGGGGTTCAGCACTGGAGGCACCACCGAGTACAGAACAGCCACCACCAGGTCCAGGAATGGGAAGGAGATGGAGGGGGGCTTCAGGTAAGAAAAAGCTCCAGTGCTGACAAACAGGCAGACCACGGCCAGGTGAGGAAGGCACGTGGAAAAGGCTTTGTGCTGTCCCTGCTCAGAGGGCCTCCTCAGCACGGCCCTGATGATCTGTACATAGGAGAGCACAATGAACACAAAACATCCAGAAGCAAAGCATGCACTAACCATGACAAGCCCAACTTCCCTGAAGTAGGAGTGTGAGCAGGAGAGCTTGAGGATCTGGGGAATTTCACAGAAGAACTGGTCCACAGCATTGCCTTGGCAGAGGGGCAGGGAAAATGTGTTACCAGTTTGCAGCAGAGCATTGAGAATCCCACTGCCCCAGGCAGCTGCTGCCATCTGGGCACAAGCTCTGCTGCCCAGGAGAGTCCCGTAGTGCAGGGGCTTGCAGATGGCAATGTAGCGGTCATAGGCCATGACAGTAAGAAGAGAATATTCTGCTGAAAACAAGAAGACAAACAGGAAGACCTGTGCAGCACATCCTGCATAGGAAATGGCCCTGGTGTCCCAGAGGGAATTGGCCATGGCTTTGGGGAGAGTGGTAGAGATGCAGCCCAGGTCGAGGAGGGCAAAGTTGAGGAGGAAGAAGTACATGGGGGTGTGGAGGCGGTGGTTGCAGGCTATGGCTGTAAGGACGAGGCTGTTGCCCAGAAGGGCAGCCAGGTAGATGCCCAGGAAGAGCACGAAGTGCAGGAGCTGCAGCTCCCGCGTGTCTGTGAATGGCAGCAGGAGGAACTCGGTGATGGAGCTACTGTTGGACATTTGATTCCCCTGGGAATGGGGACCTGTTGAAGAAGGAAAATGCAGTGACAGTTTTGGACAGACGTCTTTGAGTGAAACCTACTCAGTTTGTTGCAGAAACCTCTGAAACTTAGTGATACACTGTCTGCATTCCTTGTCACATCAGACGCACATTCATTAAAAGAGGGTGTTGTGGTTTAACCCTGCTGGCCACACAGCCATTTGCTCACCCTCCCCCTTCCCTCTCTGGGATGGGGTAGAGAATTAGAAAGAAATGAAAGGCTCTGAGTTGAGATAAAGACAGTTTATTAGGACAGAAAAGAAAGGAAAATAATAATTATAGTGATACTAGTACTACTACTGTTAATGTTTACAAAACAAGTGATGAACAATGCAATTACTCACCACCTGCTGACTGATGCCCAGCCTATCCCCGAGCAGCCGGTCCCCCCACCCAGCCATCCCCCCTATATTAATTCTTCAGCATGATGTCAGATGGTATGGAATACCCCTGTGGCCGGTTTGGGTCAGCTGTCCTGATTTTGTCCCCTCCCTGCTCCCGCTGCACTCCCAGACTGCCTGCTTGCGGGACAGCATGAGAAGCTGAAAAGTCCTTGGCTTAGTGGAAGAACTGTTCTGCAACAATTAAAAATTCAGTGTGATATCAACATTATTCTCATCCTAAATCCCAAACACAGCACCCTACCAGCTACTAGGAGGAAAATTAACTCTATCCTAGCTGAAACCACGACAGAGGGGAAATCCAAAGCACTTGGATTTCTTTCAACCTGAACACTAGCGAGTCCTGAGAGTCAGAAGTGTACCCTGGGCCTTAGTGCAGCATCAGAAGATCTGGTCTCTCCACTGGTCTTCTTCCTACCTTTGCCCCATCCTTCCTCTCTAAGTGCTAGGATGACCACACTCAGAAGTTTCTCTGAAAAGGAACACAACATAGCAGGGGGGGTCCACATCCAAAGTGCAGCTCTCCAATCTCCTCTCTCTCTCCTTCTCAGCCCAGATGTGCAGTGACTAATGGGAGATGGCTTCTCACTCAGACAGCCAGACCAAGTTGCGCCCTTGTGGAGAATAGCTTGACTTGACACTACATGGAGGCTGATGAGTTTTCTAAGGTGGAGAGCCTGCTTATTTCCCATGCCCTGTCAACTGCACTGCCCAGGTGACACAGATTAGAAAACAGGGAAATGGTAAAAGATGCGGTCTTCTGAAGGGATCGTTGGCATATTACCCACCATCTTGCACTGCATTGTCTGTGGTCCCAGAAGTCAGATGGGTGATGGAACACCTCACTGCTATGCAGATACATCTGTGGCAGGATGTTCAGGGTCATTTTTGGAACTGCACCTGAAACCCCCATCCCTAGAGAGCCTGAACACGATAGCAGGAGCAGCATGAACGGGTGGAGAAAATGTGGGGAAATATCACAGTGCTCACTCAGTGGAAGACAAAGAGGCAGAGAACCCCCCCAGAAAGCCTCACCCAGTTGTGAACAGACCCCAGGGATGCTGAGCAGTCACTGGCAACCCCTCTGTCATGCAATAGGAAAGGGGAGCATGCACACTGAGAGGCACCTCTCCTCTTCTGGGGCTCTGGTTGCAGACATGGCAGCTCATGCCCTGGACACCATGATCAGCCCCACATGATCCAGCAGTGATTGCCTGCAGCCCAGAAGGCTAACTCCATCCTGAGCTGCATCAACAGAGGAGTGGCCAACAGGTCGAGGGAGGTGATGGTTCCCCTCTGCTCTGCCCAGGTGAGGCCCAACTTGGAGTACTGTCTCCAGGTCTGCAGCTTCCAGCACAAGAAGGATGTGAAGCTGTTAGAGTGGGTCCAGAGGAGGGCCACAAAGATGATCAAGGGGCTGGAGCACCTCTCCTATGAAGAAAGGCTGAGAGTGCTGGGGACGTTCGGCCTGAAGAAGAAAAGGCTTCGGAGTGACCTCATTGCCACCTTCCAGTATTTGAAGGGGACGTATAAAAAAGACGGAGAAGGACTCTTTACTTGGGTAGATAATGATAGGACAAGGGGGAGTGGTTTTAAACTAAAAGAGGGCAGATTCAGATTAGAGATTAGGAGGAAATTCTTCACTCAGAGTGTGGTGAGGCACTGGAACAGGTTGCCAGGAGAAGTTGTGGGTGCCCCAACCCTGGAAGTTTACAAGGCCAGGTTTTGAGCAGCCTGGTCTAGTGGAAGGTGCCCTTGCCCATGGCAGGGGATTGGGAACTCAATGATCTTTAAAGTAACTTCCTACACAAACCATTCTATGATAGGATTCATTCTATGATCTTCTTGGCAGTAGTTTTGGCTGGGAGAGGAGACGAGGGGACTTACACAGAATAAAGTATCTGCATTGCAGCAACTGAGAGAAGGATGCCCAAATCTACCCTGTACAGCACCTCCCTCCTTCCCTGACCTATCTTCAGTGCCTGGAGCTGTTTATTCCTGCAGCTGTTTCTCAGTCTACTCCCATCTGAGTATCTCTGAGCACTCAGATCTGCCCTGCAGAAACCTCTGAGCAGCATGGCACGTGATGGGACAATAAACAGATTGATAGTCCAGAAAAGCAGATCAGAAGAAAAGATTCAGTGGCCAGAAACAAGATGGTGGTGCAGACTTAGGCTACAGAGATGTTGACAAGCCATTATCAGGTTTCAGTCTGAATTGGGAGAGGGCTGTCAGCCTCTTGCCCAAACTGAACGTTTTCTCTTCCATTAATGTATCCTCCCAGCTTCCTCAGCAAATGGAAACAGAAAAGAGAGAGTCAAGAAAGCTCTATGTCTTTAAAATATTTGTTGCCTTGACAATGCTAATGAAAAACCTGTGGGAAATACCCTGTAGATGTGCTGTGTTGCTGTGAGCTGGCTGCCCCAGGTTAACAGCCTCCCACCAGCAGCAGGACCCTGCCCTGCCGGGGGGGCTCCTTCCACCCGCAGCTTCTCCCCGCAGCGCCCTGGGCAGCTCCCCGGGCAGGCTGAGTGCTGAGCCTGGCAGGCGGCAGAGGCCCTGGCCCAGCACACAGACCCTGGGGCACAGCAGGGACCCTGCTCTGCAGCACAGCCCTGGCCACCCCTGCCTGCACCCCTGGCTTCACAGCCTGCAGCCGGCCTGAGACAAGGGAACCCTCCGGGCCTGGACACTGACCCTGCAGCAGGGAACCCCTGCGCTGGAGCTTGTGTTTTTCCACACTAAAGAAATACCAAGTGCATTTGGCCTTATCTTCTATGGGAAGTTCTCAGTCTTGAAACCTTCCCTGATATTCCTGTGCAATACACTGCAGAAAGGGACTTACCGTGTTATATGCTAGGAAGATTTCTCCTCCTTTGAGCTCTCAGTATTCTCATATCCCACACAGCCCGTAACCTCTCTTTCCCTTCTCCCCCCTCCCCGAGCCAGCTGCAGGCAGTGCCCCCAGCCCTGCTGCGCTGTGCAGAGGAGCTGCTCCTGGGCAGAGCTGTCTCTCTGCAGCGCTGCCCGCTTGTCAGGAGCTCCCCTTGGGCCCAGGAGCCCGGCCCAGCTCAGCAGCAGAGGCCCAGCCCAAGGCCTCCCTTGCTCTGCCCCCCACCAGGCTCCCTGCACATGGCCCTGGGGCTGCAGGGGAACCTGCTGGCAAACAGCCTGAAGGAATCCCTTGGGTTCCCTTCCTCACATGGCACACACACTTCTTCACACCAGGGTCATTTCTCCTTACAGAACACCAATTAATTGTAACAATCACATCTTTTTTTTTCCCAGTATTACTTTGGACATGAAGTCATGGCCAGGGACTGATCTCCTTCATCCCCACTTGAGGAAGGAATTCAGCAGAGTCGGTCAAGGCATCTCATGCTGCTTGTTATTCCTGGGGCTGGAAGGGGGCTCAGATCCCTCCCGTGTCTGGCACAGACCAACTGGAGCTGGGATTCCTCTGGCCTCAGTTCAGGTGTCCGCAACATTGGCACATTAATGCGAATTACTGAGCCACAATAGCTCCTAAGTGGAGACGGAGGACAGGCAGGAGCTGTTCAGATGGAAATACCTGGTGAAATTTGTGCTTGATCCTCTGTGAGTCAGGTGGAGGCATTCCTTTGGGTAACTGAAATGGCAGCAGATGCCACATGTAGGACAACTGAACATGTCCCTACTCCTTATGTGCAGGGCGGCCTGCAGAGGCTGTCAGCAGAGCAAAAGGAGTCGTGTCTCAGGCAGAGCTAAACATATTCTGTTCTCTTTTAAATGTTCTGTTGTCTTTTATCATAGAATCATGGAATCATTAAATATCCAAAGTTGGAAGGAACCCAGAAGGATCACAGAATCACAGAATCACAGAATTGTCTAGGTTGGAAGAGACCTCAAGATCATCGAGTCCAACCTCTGACCTAACACTAACAAGTCTTCCACTAAACCATATCACTAAGCTCTACATCTAAACGTCTTTTAAAGACCTCCAGGGATGGTGACTCCACCACTTCCCTGGGCAACCCATTCCAATGCCTAACAACCCTCTCAGTAAAGTTCTTCCAAATATCCAACCTAAAACACCCCTGGTGCAACTTTAGCCCATTCCCCCTCATCTTGTGACCAGGCACATGGGAGGATAGACCAATCCCCACCTCACTACAGCCTCCTTTAAGATACTTATAAAGAGTGATAAGGTCGCCCCTGAGCCTCCTTTTCTCCAGGCTGAACAAGCCCAGCTCCCTCAGCCGCTCCTTGTAAGACTTTTTCTCCAAACTCCTCACCAGCTTCGTCGTCCTTCTCTGGACTCGCTCAAGCACCTTGATGTCCTTCTTGTAGTGAGGGGCCCAAAACTGAACACAGTACTCGAGGTGCGGCCTCACCAGAGCCCAGTACAGGGGGACGATCACTTCCCTAGCCCTGCTGGCCACACTGCTTCTGATACAAGCCAGGCTGCTGTTGGCCTTCTTGGCCACCTGAGCACACTGCTGGCTCATATTCAGCCGACGATCCACCAATACTCACAGGTCCTTCTCCACCTCGAAACTTTCCAGCCACTCATCTCCCAGCCAGAAGCTCTGCTTGGGGTTATTGCGCCCCAGGTGCAGGACCCGGCACTTGGCCTTGTTGAACTTCATGCAGTTGACCTCAGCTCATCAGTCCAGCCTATCCAGATCCTCCTGCAGAGCCTTCCTACCCTCGAGCAGATTGACACACGCACCTAACTTGGTGTCATCTGCGACCTTACAGAGGGTACACTCGATGCCCTCATCCAGATCATCAGTAAAGATATTAAAGAGGACTGGCCCCAGCACCAAGCCCTGGGGAACACCACTAGTGACCGGCCTCCAGCTGGATTTGACCCCATTCATCACAACTCTTTGGGCCCGGCTATCCAGCCAGTTTTTAACACAACGAAGCGTGCACCAGTCCAAGCCCCGAGCAGCCAGTTTCCTGAGAAGAATGCTGTGGGAAATGGTGTGAAAAGCCTTGCTGAAGTCAAGGTAGACCACATCCACAGCCTTTCCCTCATCCACCCAGTGCGTCACTTTGTCATAGAAGGAGATCAGGTTCGTCAAGCAGGACCTGCCTTTCATAAATCCATGCTGACTGGGCCTGATCGCCTGCTTGCCCTGCAAGTGCCGCGTGATGACTCTCAAGATAATCTGCTCCATGAGCTTCCCTGGCACTGAGGTCAAACTGACAGTCCTGTAGTTCCCCGTGTCTACCCTCCAGCCCTTCATGTAAATGGGCGTCACGTTTGCTAGCCTCCAGTCTACTGGGACCTCCCCTGATAGCCAGGACTGTTGATAAATGATAGAAAGTGGCTTGGCCAGCTCCTCTGCCATCCTTATATTCCTCCCAAGTGGCCTGCCCTCTTTTCCAAAGATTAAAAACCCTCTTTTTTTCTCCAAAGCTCAAGCTGCAACTCTCTGTTCAGCCAGGCTGGTCTTCTTCCCCTTCAGCTCGTCTTTGGGCACAAGGGGACAGAGCGCACCTGGGCCATTAAGATTTCCTTCTTGAAGAGTGCCCAGCCTTCCTGTACTCCTCTTCCTTTCAGAACCACCTCCCAAGGGACTCTGCCAACTAGTGTCCTGAACAGCTCAAAGTCAGCCCTACAGAAGTCCAATACAGCAGTTTTACTGGTCCCCTTCCTGGCTTCTCCAAGAATGGAGAACTCTACCATTTCATGGTCAGTCTGCCCAAGACAGTTTACAACCACCACATCTCCCACCAGTCCTTCTCTGTTTGTGAACAGAAGGTCTAGCGGGGCACCTCCCCTGGTATGCTCACTAACCAGCTGCATCAGGAAGCTATCTTCCACGCTCTCCAGGAACCTCCTAGACTGCTTTCTCTGGGCTGTGTTGTGTTTCCAGGATATATATGGGAAGTTGAAGTCCCCCACGAGAAAAAGCACTGACGATTTCGCAACTTCTGTCAGCTGCCTATAGAATTCCTCATCAGTCTCCTCATCCTGGTTCTACGACATCAAAACACTCTCTGATATAGAGAGCCACACCACCACCTCTTCTGCGCTGCCTGTCCTGTCTGAAGAGCCTGTAGCCAGACATTGCAGCACTCCAGTCATGAGAGTGGTCCCACCACATTTCCGTGATGGCAACCAAGTCATAACCTGCCTGCCGCATGATGGCTTCCAGCTCCTGTTTCTTAGCCATGCTAAGTGCATTAGTGTAGATGCACTTCAGTTGGGCCATTGCCTGCTCTCCCAGCCTTGCCATTGCTACCCCGGCACAGCTCTAACAAGCCTTGTTTCAGCCCCGTCCCCCTTCTTACCTAGTTTAAAGCCCTCTCAATGAGCCCCACTTGTTCCTGGCCTAGGACCCATTTTCCCCTTAGAGATAGGGACCCATCTGTGGCCATCAGGCCGGGTGCTGAGTAAAGCGCCCCATTGTCAAAAACACAAAATTTCTGTGTTGGCACCAGCCTCTGAGCCACGTGTTTACCAGGTGGACTTTCCGTGTCTTCTCTGTACCCGTCCCTGCCACCGTAGGGATAGACGAAAACACCACCTGTACTCGTGCTCCATCCACTAACCATCCCAGTCCCCTAAAGTCCCGTTTGATAGTCTTCAGGCTTCTCTCTTTAATGTCATCACTGCCAGCCTGGACTATCAAAAGAGGATTACAGTCAGAGGGGCAAACCAGGTTGAGAAGCTTTCTGGCAATGTCCCTGACCCTGGCCCCAGGGAGGCAGCAGACTTCCCTGCGGGTAGGGTCAGGCCAACAAATAGGGCCCTCTGCTCCCCTGAGAAGGGAGTCACCCACCACAATCACCCTTCTTTCTGTCTTGGTGGAGGCAGTCCTGAGGCGTTGAGTCGACTTCCTCGCCCTAGGCATCCTCCTGGGTAGACTTTCTACCTCTTCCTCAGCTACCGGTCTCTCAAGCTCCAGGGCCTCAAACCTATTGCATAAGGGCACCTGGGAAGGCAGGGCCGGTAGGGGGTGGGTATCGCCTGAGATGTTGAGCAGAGACCTCACTGTTCAGGTGCTCACTGTTCTAGGAGCCTGCCCATATTCTCCCACACTCCCTGCCACTATGAAAAGTTCCCGAGAGAAGGGTCCTCAAGTATGGAGGTGACAGCAATGCTGCGTACAACTACCAGATTTGTCTCATGGCCAGTAATTTTATCACAACAGAAGGCAGTGTTACACAGTAAACTAATAACCATAAACCAGCCCCCACAAAGGATAAACAGCACAACAGGGAACACACAGAGTATGTAATATGCTATCCAACACAGTGTTGAGGCCAAACACAACTACTACACTGAGATAAAACCAAAATGAAGACTGTGGTCAGCAACTATGAAGCTGACAAAATGCTTGTATGCCTGTGATGATAATTGGTGCCCATGACAATATTTGGTGAGTGACCTGTTTTACCTCAACCCTTGAGCTCTTTTCATCATATTTTCTCCCCCTTTTCCTTGTAGGTGGGGAAGTGAAAGAGCAGTTGCTGTGGAGTTTGCCTGCATTTCTGGGTAAAACCACCTCATTAGGCATGTGGAAATGATGCAGCACCAGGATTGTGGCCATCCAGGGATGGCATCTTAGCACCGAGGACATGCTCTGCCAGCCTGGTGGCACAGGAGGGGCTGGTTCCCCTGAAGGAGTGCAGTACAAGGGGAAGGCTTGATTTCCAACTCAGGCATTTCTGGCACATTCCTGAGAGGTCTGTGGGAGCTGCAGACCACACCAGTCTCTGGGACACCAAAGGACTTTCCTCCCAGATCCAGATCCCAAAGAGGCAGCAGCTCCCAGGGAAACCTGGTCCTGGATTGTCCCAATCACAAGGAGGCTGAGCCATGCCCAGAGGAGCCCTTGGGCTCAGGACAGGACCCATCATCAGGAACCAGGGGTCCTGGCTGCCCCATTGTCCCCTGAGCCCAGTGGGACCCTCAGAAAGGGCTCTCGCAGAAGCCACTAGTACTGTCCAGTCCCCTCCATCTCGCTTGCTGCTGGCCCTCAGATCAGGACAAGGGATGCCCACCCTGGCTCCTCAACCTCAGCTCCTCTGCAAGGTGCCCCTGCTCCTCCGCCCGTCAGCGAGGGTCGCCCAGTGCAAGCTTGCTGCCTGCTGACCCCACTCCTGGCCACAGAAGGACAGTGCTGGGGAGCACCCAAGCAGTGCCCAGCAGGGACCAGGCCTTGCAGGGAAGTGCCGGCACTGCTGCTGCTCCACTGATGATATCCTAGTGATGCAGTGCACCCCCTGTGACATCAGCCCGCGTCATTTAAAGTCCTATTAGTTCAGCAGCAAGGAGACAGGACAGCTTGCAAGACTGATGAGAGATTTCTCTTCTTGTCCTGAGAAATTCTCACCTCCCTTCTGCCCAGTTCTTTTCCACAGGATCCTGACAAATCCACCAGGAACATCTCCAAATGCTGACAAAGGCCATGGAATATAGGAAGTGGAGCGAAGGCACCTGGGATGCAGCAGTCCCTCAGTGTGCCTGAATTCCTCTTCACTGCATGTCGCTCACTTGGAGAAGTAGGATGTGTTATATGCAGGGAATTCCAGTGCATGCCAGGGCCTTCCTTCCCAGATATCACACGGGGCTCTGAGATTTCAGAAGGCCTCAGCGCCATCCCCCGGACTGCCATGCAGGAGGCAGAGGTGGTACACAACGGAAAGGCAAACGTGTTCGCTGTTGATCATCCCTGCTTGTCTCTTCTGAAGAATCTACCCCCATCCAGCACAGCACCCCAAGCTGAGGGACCTGTCCCCCCACACCTCAGCAGCTCTTCCATCAATGTCCCAGCCCTGTGACAGCAGGCGGGGATCCAGCTCCTCCTGCCTGTGCCCCAGGCTGAGGGCATTGGGGCACATCTGGGCTGCAGCACCTCAGCTGTGGCACAAGGTCCAAACTGAGACATGTTCCAGACCTTGTACCAAGAGCCTGGGCATGCACAGGCTTTCCATCACAGCTGCCGTGGATGCCAGATGGCCAGAGGAGGATGAAATAAGGGGTCCCATGGAGGGCAAGCCCTGGTGTTCCTTAGGCCAGAAGGAAAACAGGCCTGGGCTGTGCTGCCCTGACAGCAGAGGGTCTTTGTGGTGTTGGCGCAGCGCTGAGGGCCTGAGTGTTGAAGCTGTGCCCATTCTCCAGGCATGAGAATGAGCTGCGGAAAATGTCTTTGGCTATGGGCATCCTGTGATCCAGGGACATAGAAAAAAATCACTGGGCTGTGTCTTGACTGAGTAAGGGATGGGGATGAGAAGCAGCAGCAGTGTTTGCAAACCAAAGGACACAAGTGGAAACCCCGTTGTGATATGCCTCATATCCATGCACTGCCTACCTCTGCCAGATATAGAAGGCACAGACCTTGGCTCACTGCAGCCCTGGTAAGTAGTCACTTGCTCATAAGCACCAGGTCTGTCAGAGATGCCCTCAGGGGTGCCCGTTAAGTACCAGCTGTGAATGGCTAGAGCTGCCCTGTGGGTCCTGTGCTGCCCATGTCAGCTGCATGCTCCAGTGGTGCTGGGCAGCACTGGCATCTCAGGTAGCACTGCAAGCCTGGAATTGCCTTTAAATGGAGAAGCTGCCCCAAATTTCATTAGGCAATGTAGGGATGTCCATGAGACAAGTGCCGTTACAGTCCCTGGAGATGGAGGGAAAACCAGATGGAGAAGAGGGAGAGAGAGACTCAGCTCTCCTTTGGCACAGTTCTTCATTGGGTCAGCTGGATGCCTCTACAGGCTGCCTGAGCCTACCGAGGAGGGACAGGTTTAGTTGTCCTAAATGGGTGCATTTGCTGTCATTTCAGCTGGCCAAAGGCATTCCTCACCAGCCTCCAAGGGGATGCCCCCAGGTGCTGCTCTGTCCCTCAGGGTTCCTCCATGAGAGCTCACAGATACCTGCACGTACCTCTGCCCCCTGACATGTCACCAGGTGTTTGCAGTCCCTGATTTCCTCCATCTCCATTGGTGATGCTGGAGCTGAGAAAAGGAGCTCACCTGCAGGAGCCCATGTTATGCACACCTAAATTGAGTGCAGAGGAATCCCAGGTCCTGTGGGTTTGTGGCAGACATGGGAGGGATCTGAGTCCCATTGCAGCCCCAGGACAAAAACCCAGCATGAGATGTTGGGTTAACTGACTCTGCTGAATCCCTTCCTTAAGCAGGGAGTTAAAGGAGTTACATCCATGACCATGCCTGGGTGTCCCACCAGCAACTGGGAGGAGACGAGGTGATTGTCACAAATAATTGTTTTTTGTGCAAGGAGAAATGATCCTGCTGTCAAGAAGTGTGTGTGCCAGGGGAGGGAGGGCAGCCCAGGGATCCCTTCAGGCTGTTTGCCAGCAGGTTCCCCTGCAGTCCCAGGGCCATGTGCAGGGAGCCTGGTGGGGGGCAGAGCAAGGGAGGCCTTGGGCTGGGCCTCTGCTGCTGAGCTGGGCCGGGCTCCTGGGCCCAAGGGGAGCTCCTGGCAAGCGGGCAGCGCTGCAGAGAGACAGCTCTGCCCAGGAGCAGCTCCTCTGCACAGCGCAGCAGGGCTGGGGGCACTGCCTGCAGAGACACAGTGCTTGAAGGCATGCAGAAGTGGCAGCATGCCCACAGCTCCCTGCTGGAGAAGACTTCCCAGCCCTGCACCTGGTAAGTCTCTGGCTGGAGGGCAGTGCAGCCGCAAGTCCTGGAGGCAGGAGAAGCCGGGGGGCAGGCAGGGGTGTCCAGGGCTGTGGTGCAGAGCAGGGTCCCTGCTGTGCCCCAGGGGCTGTGTGCCGGGCCAGGGCCTCTGCCGCCTGCCAGGCTCAGCACTCAGCCTGCCCGGGGAGCTGCCCAGGGCGCTGCGGGGAGAAGCTGTGGGTGGAAGGAGCCCCCCCGGCAGGGCAGGGTCCTGCTGCTGGTGGGAGGCTGCTGCCTGGGGCAGCCTGCTCATGGATCCACAGCACAACCAGGGTGTATCCAAGGGGACTTTGCAAGACGAAAGTTAAGGTAGGAATTAGCTGCTTCAGGTTCAGCATTTCTGCTGAGTTTCTGCATTCTTTTGTTTGTTTGTTTGTTTGTTTGTTTTAGTGGGAATAGAAATCAATGCTGTTATTTCAAAGAGAAGTCTAACAGTACTAAGACTCCACAAGGCGCACTACAAGGACTACAAGAAATCCCTTTCCTGTGGCTCAGCCCATAGAAAACTCCACCACCACCCGTGCAGTGTCAGCAGTGTCTGTGTGCCCTGGGCTCTAGGATGTGCCCCCAGCGAACTGCCCCTGGGCAGAGCCCTGCTGCCAGGAGGTGTCTGCAGGGCAGAGCTGAGCACCCAGCAGGTGGGATGGGGGCTGTGAGCTGCAGGCAGGAGGCGTGGGGACAGAGACCCAGCTGCAGGCAGGGACAGCTGCAGGCAGCAGAGCCATGGGCAGGGAGTGAGAGGTAGCTGCTCCCAGGAACTTCGTGGTAGGGGAGATTTCGGCACCTTCCTTACATCCACATTATGCAGATGACTTACCCAGAGCAACTGCGTGGTCTCTGCTCAAATCCAGCAGAGCCTCTGCCCCCAAATCATTGGGTCTCTGACTGTGTTGTCCCTTAGCAGCAGGACCCTCAGAGGAAGAGAACCCCCAGGTGCCCATCTCTCACTCCCATTCTTGCCTCCAAAAGCTGGAACACTGGGGCATTTCTCTGTGTTTCCCCTCCCATCCATCCTGCCCTTAGTATTCCCCCCATACTCTCTTGGCAGTGGGAGTAAAGCCAAAATCTCAAACACCAGAATACTGAGTCCTGCTGTGGAGGTGCATCCCTGGGAGCAAAGTGACCATCTGTTCTAGCCAAAATGGCTCTGGACACTGCGGTGCGTAGGGCTGGGAAATGAGCTGGCTTTGTTCAGGTCACTCTGTTTTAAGGACAGCCAGTGGTGTCCCTGGGTTATTCTCTGAGAAACATCTCAAATAACTTTCTGAAGACAGGATCTTCTGTGAAGCTATTTTATTCTGAATTGCAATGGCGGGCATTCTGTCAATTAGGAGCATATTTTAGTAAACAAATCCTAACCTTTTATTCCCTATTACTTGATGCCTGATCATCTCCCCTGTTTCCTCATTGGCTGAGTACTACAGGTCCACAAGCTACTTGACGCTCCTCTATACCATATATGTACAATTTTTCTTTTTTTTCAACCCTTTAATTTCTCCTTTCTTATGTTTTGAGAGCTCGTGATCTTTATTTTACTGTTCTCTCACTGCTCATCATGTTTTTTCCTCAAGCTTCTACCGTATTTTGGAACAGTGAGGCCTTCTACTGTCCACTTCTCTACTTAGCATTCCTCCTTATTATGACTACACAACTACCTTGGAATACAGAAAAGTAATTCTCTATTGCAAAAACACAACTTTGTTTCTCACAAATTTTGCTGCAGGATGATAAACAGACCCCTCTGTCTTACAGGTGTATTGCATGTGAACTAAACTATGGATTTCAGAACATCTTAAGACCTTTCATAGGTACCAAGTTCATGCCCTTTGGTCTTTGGATAGACCCTGAGTCCAAGAGGCATCAGATGACCAACAGCAGCTCCATCACCGAGTTCCTCCTCCTGCCATTCGCAGACACGCAGGAGCTGCAGCTCCTGCACTTCGCACTCTTCCTGGGCATCTACCTGGCTGCCCTCCTGGGCAACGGCCTCATCCTCACTGCTGTAGCATCCAACCACCGCCTCCACACCCCCATGTACTTCTTCCTCCTCAACCTCTCCGTGATTGACCTGTGCTGCATCTCCACCACTCTCCCCAAAGCCATGGCCAATTCCCTCTGGGACACCAGGGCCATTTCCTATGCAGGATGTGTTGCACAGGTCTTTTTCTTCTTCTTTTTCTTTTCAGCAGAGTATTCTCTTCTCACTGTCATGTCCTATGACCGCTATGTTGCCATCTGCAAGCCCGTGCACTATGGGAGCCTCCTGGGCAGCAGAGCTTGTGCCCAGATGGCAGCAGCTGCCTGGGGCAGTGGGGTTCTCTATGCTCTGCTTCACACTGCCAATACATTTTCCCTGCCCCTCTGCCAAGGCAATGCTGTGGACCAGTTCTTCTGTGAAATCCCCTCCATCCTCAAGCTCTCCTGCTCAGACTCCTACCTCAGGGAAATTGAGCTTCTCACATTTAGTGGTTTTCTGTTTTTGGGGTGTTTTGTTTTCATTCTTTTCTCCTATGTGCAGATCTTCACGGCTGTGCTGAGAATGCCCTCTGAGCAGGGCCGGCACAAAGCCTTTTCCACATGCCTCCCTCACCTGGCTGTGGTCTCCCTGTTTCTCAGCACAGGCATGTTTGCCTACCTGAAGCCCCCCTCCATCTCCTCACCATCCCTGAACCTGGTGATGACTGTCCTGTACTCGGTGATGCCCCCAGCAGTGAACCCCCTCATCTACAGCATGAGGAACCAGGAGCTCATGAATGCCATTAGGAAAGTGATGTCATGGAGATATTTAAGGATGTACTGATGAAACTGGCTGGACCTTTTTGCAGCTATAAACTGCTTATTTTCTTCTTCAGATAAATTACAGTTTATGTAATGATAGGGCAAGCTGTCTTAACTTCTGGATGGATTAAATTTGTTTTGTTTTTCATTTCCCCTTGTGATATTGTTTTCCACAAAGAAATGCTGTTCTTCATCCCCTTGTACCAACATATCTTTTGTGACCCTGAGGCTTTGCATAAATGAGGAGCCAGACTCTCTGTGTATTTAAACAAAATAAATGAAGCCACAACTTCTTTGTCTGAAACCCACTCTCAGCTGATCAGGAACTAATGGGACCGGCAAACCCTTTCTGGCTGCAGCAGCTCGGGCCTAGCTGCCCTGGCCCTGGCATAGCAGGAGCTGCATGAGAAACCCCAGGGATGGCACGGAGGGGCTGCAGGCCTCTGAGGATCTGCTGCTGAACAGAGCAGAGGACACAGCAGGGGACACTGACCTCTGTATGCTTCTGCCTCAGATGTTCCCCTCTGTGAGGCGGAGCCCTCTGTGCCCCCAGGAGCTGCTGTGGCCTTCAGAGGGGCTGGGGCTGTGGTGGCAGTGCCCAGAGCCCTGCAGCAACCTGCTGTGGGCACTGTCTTGGGGTCACCCCAGCCTGGGCTGCTGGGCTGGGCTGGGCAGAGGGCAGGGAGGTGGGCAGAGAGCAGGGAGTTGGGAGAATTGGGGGGAAGATGGGAAAGGCTGGAATGGCTGTTAGGCCATTGCTCATATCTCTGCCCACCAAGGGCATACGAGAGGCTGCTGTCCCTCACAGCCCTGCCTGTACTCTCTCCCTTCTCACACTGTGCTCTGTCATACCTAACACTTTCCCATGCCTTGTCCCACAGGCTCCCACCCCATGTCCAGCTGGCATCACTGCAGGGCAGCCCTCCCCAGGGCCCAGGCATCTGCCTGCAGCTTCCACAGCTGCTGCTCTTGATGGCCTCCTGAGGCCTGCCTGCTCCTGGCCCATCACACTGTTGTGAGGAGGTGACCTCAGCAGCAGCCCAGCCATGGTGGCTTGACAGAGCTGTCCCCTGCCTGAGCTGCCCCCTGTGTCCCATGGGGTTTGTGATGCACTCGATGACATCATGTCTGCCTGCCTGCCACCAGGCAGTCAGGTCACTGCAGTAGGAATGGCATCACAACCCAACTCCCAGCCATGTCACTGGGACCTTCCTCCACGTCTCCTCTCTCCCCACCTCCCAGCACTGCTGGGTTGGTTTCCTGATAGTTCAGGTGATGTAAAATCCATGATTCCCAGCCACTTGCCCGTCTCTCTCCCAGTTATCTATGTGTACATGTGTAAATCTGCAAATACATTTACCTTTACTTGCACAAATAGCTGTAGCTACACAAATACAGCTGTAGCTATACAAATATATTTCACTATACAGACAGAAAGATGTGAATATTCCCATCAAGAAAGGCAGATAATACAAATGTGTATATATATATCTTCCCCTGTACTTGCATTGCCAGAATTTCTCTTATGCATTGCACTTCATCTCCTCAGTGTTTGAGGTATTTCCATCTGGCCTTACGAAACAGCCCATGCTGGAAATCACCTTTCCAGCAGAGTGTGTGGACATGTGCATTTTCCACTCTTCTGCAGAGTTCCCCTCCACTTGCTCTTGCTCTTTGGTCATTCAGATACTTCTCATATACGCAGTTGCTTCTAGGGAGTTTGGGGAGGTTGAACTTGCCTGTATTTCAGTAGTCCCTCTCATCATCCCTGTAGCCAATTCTGTATTTCTCTTTTACCATTTCCAATATCTGTGTCAAAAATTTCTTGTACAGTCATCTGTTGTGGATGGTGCACCTCATTGGAGGCAAGTTAGAGTTGACTCACAGTTGTGGACTGTGCTTTTGTTTGGTTGCTTCTTTTATTTTTGTTGGTGTTTGTTTCTTTTTAATATACTTTTTTGTAAATATTAAAAAAAGACACCCCCACACAAAAATAACAACAAAAAACTATGTGCAGCCAGACGTCTGAGGAACCACAGAATTTCTAGGTTGGAAGAGACCTCAAGATCATCGAGTCCAACCTCTGACCTAACGCTAACAGTCCCCACTAAACCATATCCCTAAGCTCTACATCTAAACGTCTTTTAAAGACTTCCAGGGGTGGTGACTCCACCACTTCCCTGGGCAGCCTGTTCCAATGTCTAACAACCCTTTCGGTAAAGAAGTTCTTCCTAAGATCCAACCTAAAACTCCCCTGGCGCAACTTTAGCCCATTCCCCCTCGTCCTGTCACCAGGCACGTGGGAGAACAGACCAACCCCCACCTCGCTACAGCCCCCTTTGAGGTATCTGTAAAGAGCAATAAGGTCTCCTCTGAGCCTCCTTTTCTCCAGGCTGAACAAGCCCAGCTCCCTCAGCCGGATCATAGAGTCCAGCTCCTGGCACCACACAGGTCTGCCCAAAATTTTAGACCATGTGACTAAGTGCACAGTCCAATTGTTTCTTAAACTCTGACAGGCTTGGTGCCGTGACTCTGTATCTGGGGAGCCTGTTCCAGTGTGTAACTATCTCTCAGTGAAGAACCTCTTCCTGATATCCAGCCTGAACCTCACCTGTCGCAGCTTGACACCATTCCCTCTGGTCCTATCACTGGTCACTAAAGAGAATAGAGGGGTGCCTGCCGCTCCACTCCCCCTCGTGAGGGAGCTGTAGACCATGACGAGGTCTCCCCTCAGCCTCCCCTTTTCCAGGCTGAACAGGCCAAGTGACCTCAGCTGCTCCTCATACATCGTCCCCTCTAGGTCCTTCACCATCTTTGTGACCCTTCTCTGGACACTCTCCAATAGTTTCATATCCTTTCTGTACTGTGGTGCCCAGAACTGCACACTCAAGGTGAGACCCCAACCGTGCAAGGTAGAGCGGGACAATCATCTCCCTCAACTGACTAACAATGCCGTGCTTGATGCACCCCAGGATACGGTTGGCCCTCCTGGCTGCCAGGGCACACTACTGGCTCATATTCAGCTTGCTATCGACCAAAACCCCCAGATCCCTCTGCGCAGGGCTGCTCTCCAGTGTCTCATCACCCAAGGAACACAGTTCCCCTGAAGGAGAGCAGTACAAGGGGAAGGGTTTCTGGCACACTCCTGAGAGGCCTGTGGGAGCTGCAGGCCACACCAGTCTCTGAGACACTAGACTACTTTCCACCAAGATCCAGATCCCAAAGAGGCACCAGCTCCCAGGGAAACCTGGCCCTGATTTGTCCCCCATCATGAGGACACATTGAGCCATGCCCAGACGAGCCCTACGGCTCAGGGCAGCCCTAGCATGAGGACCCAAGAGTCACAAGCTCCCACAGCAGCCACAAGCCCTGTCCAGCCTCCCCCACAGCTCAGGACTTGCACCTTTGGACAGTTGACAGCCCCTGTGTCACCCCTTGAGAAGGAGCTCCTGACAACCTTACCTTTCGAGGAGAGCTGCAGGAGCCCTGAGAACATGGCAGTAAGGGTGGAAGTAATGGTCATTCTCCAGGAACCCTTCATGCTGCTGGCCCTCATCTCAGGACAAGGGATGCCCGTCCTGGCTCCTCAAGCACAACTCCTCTGTAAGGTGCCCCTGCTCCTCTGCCCATCAGCGAGGGTTGGGCAGCGAAGGTTTTGTCACATCAGGGCTCCATGCACAACAGAATATTGTCATTTTATTGGTGTAAGCCTGAAGATTGCCTACATTTTTTTTTTTTAAGAATTTCAAAAATTTCACTTCAATCAGCACACTGCAATCAGCTGAAATGATTGAACACATCTAATACAATATTTGAGGTGTCCCATGAAACCAAAATGATCATATGATGATTATTACAGCAGGAGAAAAAATACTGATCTTCCCCTGTAGTCGCATTGCCAGAACTCTGTCTCTTGAGCACTGCATTTCATCTTCCCCATCAGAGAATCATAGAATCATAAGTCAACGTTGGAAAATGCCTCCAAGATCAGGTCGTCCAACCGTTGTCCTACTGCCAATGTCACCCACTAAACCGTGTTCCTAAGCACCATGTCCAGCTTTTCCTTAAACACTCCCAGGGACAGTGACTCCACCACTTCCCTGGGCAACCCGTCCCAATGCCTGACTACTCTTTCTGAGAAGAAATGTCTCCTAATTTCTAACCTAATCCCACCCCCAGTAAAATTTGAGGCCCTTCCCTCTAGTCCTATCACTAGTTTCCTGTGAGAAGAGGCCACCACTCAGCTCCCCACCACTTCCTTTCAGGTAGCTGTAGAGAGCAACAAGGTCTCCTCTGAGCCTCCTCTTCACCAGACTAAACAACCCCAGTTCCCTCAGTTGCTCCTCATAGCACTTGTTTTCCAGGCCCTTCGCCAGGTTTGTAGCCCTTCTCTGGATATGCTCCAGCACCTCGATGTCCTTCTGGAAGTGAGGGGCCCAAAACTAAACAGAGTACACGAGGTACGGCCTCACCAGAGCAGAGTACAGGGGGATGATCACCTCCCTGGTCCTGCTGGTTACGCTACTCCTGATACAAGCCAGGATGCTGTTGGCCTTCTTGGCCACCTTGGCACGTTGCTGCCTCATGTTCAGGCAAGCTTTGACCACACCCCCAGATCCCTTTCCTCTGCACAGCTTTTGAGCCACTCTGCCCCAAGCCTGTAGCCTTGCATTGGGGTTATTGTGAGCAAAGGGCAGGACCCGGCACTTTGCCATAGTGAACCTCATCCCACTGGCCTCTGCCCATCAATCCAACCTGTCCAGGTCCCCCTGCAGGGCCTTCCTACACTCCAGCAGTTTGACACTTCCCCCCAACTTGGTGTCATCTCCAAACTTACTGAGGGTGCACTCAATTCCCACATCCAAATCATCAATAAAGATATTAAAGATGATGGGTCCCAACACCAACCCTTGGGGAACACCACTGGTGATTGCTCATCAGCTGGATTTCACTTCATTCACCACTACTCTCTGGGCCTATCCGTCCAGCCAGCTTTTAACCCAGCATAGAGTGTACCTGTCCAAGCCATGGGCTGCCAGCTTCTCCAGGAGAATACTGTGGGAGATTGTGTCAAAGGCCTTGCTGAAGGCTAGGCAGACTACATCAATGGGCTTTCCCTCATCCCCCAGGCAGGTCACTGGTCATAGAAGGAGATGACTCTGGTCAGGCAGGACTTTCAGGTATTTCCAGCTGGCCTGATTAAAGAGACCATATCAGAAGTCACCTTTCCAGAAGACTATCTGGACATGTGCAGTTTCTGCTGTTCTGCAGAGTTTCCCTCCACTTGCTCTTTGGTCATTCAGATACTTCTCATACATCGAGTTGCTTCTTGGGACTTAAGAGGAATTCAACTTGCCTGTCTTTTGGTAGCCTCTCTCGTCATCCATGTAGACAACTCTGTAGCTGTATTTCTCATATACCATTTCCCATCTATTTGAGTCAGATGTTTTTTTGTACACTTATCCTCTGTGCATGGTTCACCTTGGATATGGCTCATTGCTGTGGACTTATTTTTTACTTTTTTTTTTAACGTGTGTTTCTTTGCTGTATTTTTTGTTAAGTATTAATAACAAAGACGCACATGTAAATAACAAGAAAAAACTGTTTGCATCTACTTTTCTCTGGTAAGGAGGCAGCAGCTGGTGCAAAGAAGCTGTAACATCCACCTGCAGTGGAGAAGTCTGGTGTAATTAAAAGTGATGCAAGTCATGGTGGCTGATGAGAGAAGTGGTGGGGATGGAGAGCTGAGCAGCAAGGTTGTCCATACAGTCTAGGACTTCAGGGGAATGCGTTTCCTATCCATCCAGACCTCCTTAGGAGACACTTTGGATCCATGTCAACTGGTGAATGCTGCTAAATTAAATAAGCTTACATATGAAAATGTTGTTTTGTACAGTGGTTATTGAAAACTTCCTCTTTAAACTGCATTCTTGAAACCTCACTAATTAACTGTACAAGTCTGGAAGACTGGATGAAAATGGCTGAATTGTAATGAGCCCCATGGTGCATTTGGTGCTGAGTCCATAAACCTCAGGTAGTAAGAAGAGAATGATGCAACTGCAGGAGAAGTTAAAGTCAGTAGGAAACTTTGAAATGTCTGGGAGTATTAATAGGCCCCAGTGAGGGTCATTACTGACAAGGCCTCCCCATGGGCTTGTTAGAACAGACAATTGGAGGCCATGATTGCAGGTAGACAAAGGCACTGGGCAGGAGACTCTGATGCTGAGTAAAGGCCTTGGTTTGTTTGGTGAAGCAGAAAGGCCAAGCCCTGGCCCTCAGCCCCTGGGCAGGGAAGTCCTGTCCCCCACCCATGGCTCAGGGCTCTTCCTGGGGCAGTGGGATGTGGGGTGTGTGATGCTGTGTGAAGGACAATGCTATGACACCTGCTGGCCTCCCCATTGGGTTGCTGCTTTGCACTGTCCTATCCCTTCCCACTTTTCCCTGCAGGCTGTAGGCACCCGCCTTGCTTCTCCACTTTGCTCTCACCCTGGCATTTCCGTATTTTCACTGTTGTCTGCCCACCCTCACTGGCACATCTTTGAAACACAATGGCATGAGCTGACCACAGACTTCTGCGTGACCTCTAGCACCACGGCACTACCCTTTCAGTGACATTTCCTCCTCCCCGCTCTTCATGCCCGCTCTTCACCATCCAAACAGCACTTTGTAGCAGTTTTGACATTCTTCTGCTGTTTCTCATCACCAGAGAAAGCTCTGTAATTCACAACCCCCTTTTTTAGTAGGTGTCCAAAGCCGTCAGCCTTCTGGAGCCCTATGGCCTGACCAGACAGAAGAAACCTCACCAGGATCTTCTAAGCCATATAACTGCTGCTGGCCTTTTAGCTTCTCAGGTAGATATAAAACCCACACCCAAGGCCTCTTCCTGCATGGGGCCTGTCAGGCTCTCAGACAGAGGGCATCTCACAATCAGTGTGCCAAGCAGGTGCCTTCTGCTGCCTTATCAGGGATGCTGGCAGGTGTAAGTTGAAAAGCACAGATGTCAGCCAGGAGGCAAGGGCTGACAAATCAGCTACTTCACGAAGAAGCCACCTCAAAGGCCCTGTCCCCAGCCATGTTATTGCCACTGGCCTGTGTGCTCCAGAGTCAGAGGTGACCAGATGGTTTTAATGGATTTGAAGTTTCTGAGGCACAACAGACCTCCAAATAATATACCCACATCGCAACCTGGTTGTGGGCCAGGACTTGACCCAATTAAAAGGAAAAAATTTAATGGATTTTATCAATAAATTTTCTACCATACCATTGCTTCAAATATGGAAACCATCTTCACAGGATCTACTGTGTTCATAGTAATACACGATGTTTCTCTCCCTTTGCCTCTCTTTTCTTCTTACTCTACCTTTCAGGATTTCAGAGAGCTCTCCAGTAGAGAGAGCCATTGAATCACAAAATAACTCATGTTGGAAGAGACCCCTGAATGGCATCCTCTTCAGATTTCCTGCTCAAGGGAGCCTAAACTAGATGCGGTTGGTCAAGGGCTCCTCTGTGCTTGGCACCACCCAGAAAGGATCTGAAAGTGTGCTCCATCCTGTAATTCCAAGAGTTAATGACGACATTCAACAGTGTTGGCCCAAGTGCTGATCATTGAGGGATGCTGCTAGGAACTGCCTGACAGGAGAACTTTGCAGCACAGATGACACCTGGGCCTGATTGTCCAGCCAAATTCTCACCCACAGCCTCATCCATTTGTTAAGTCCACATAGCATCAATCAGGCTATGAGAAGTCTCTG